>NW_027263535.1:5022412-5493116 GCF_042370955.1 Sodiomyces alcalophilus JCM 7366 | reverse complement strand
TTTTTTTTCCTTTTCCCTTCTCGTTTTCCCACCGAGTTCCCTCTCTGCAATCCTACCAAACCATCCGATTCTCCCTTGAACGGCTCCCCAGCTACGCATTGAATCACAACTTGAATCCTTCAATTCGAAAAGCTCCCCGAAGTCGTCATGTCTAGCCGTAAGAGAAAGCAGGAGGAGGAAGAGCTCGTCTCCCTCCCAGAAGACGACGAAAGCGAGGAAGAAGAAGAGTAGGTTGCTTCATCGTTTGCAAGCCTCCGCATACCCCTGTCCGGAGCTTGCAAGACTCCCTTCATTGCGCCAACATGCGCGTCGCTATCTCCCCCGTTCCTATGAATAGAAGGTCCTTCAGAATCTCATGCGCCAGCACCTTACATGTTAAACGACTAGTCGGCCGTACCTGAGCCAGGCTAATGAGCCCACGATAGATATGAGGACACCGAGGGTGAAGAGGAAATGAGTGATGATGAAGAGGAAGACGAAGAGTTCGAAGAAGGCGAGGGAGAAGCAGAGCCTTTGGGGAACGGCGCAGAACGTAAGACTCTATGGTTTTCCTACTCATCTTTCCCACTGCATCATCCCCCTCTTGCATTCACATATTTCTCTTCTCCTCGCATCTCTCCTGGACACTGCTAATTACGTTACCCAGACAAAGAGCGTCCCGCCAAACGGCAAAAGGTCGCGGTAGAAGAGGAAGTGGACGAACCAGACGCCGGTATTGAGGAGGGAGACGAGGGACAGGAAGAGGAGGAGGAGGAAACGGAAGAGGTGGAGGAGACGGAGGAGCAAGGAGAGGAGAAAGAAGGAGGGGAGGAGGAAGGAGAGGAGGAGGAAGAAGAAGAGGAAGACGATCAAGGCGATCAAGGCGATCAAGTGGCGACCAACGGAGTCGGGAAGACTGCCCCCACCAAAGGCACCGTCAAGGCTACCGAGATGCCTGCCGAAACCACCGAAGCGAAAGCCGTGGCGGTGAACGGCGATGTCGAAGCTTAAACTCAAGGCGTATCTTTGTCGCTTCCCAGTGCGGCGTGTCTGTCTTTGAATTATTTCTGTTTGGGTAGCGCGGATCATGCTCCTGCAAAGCTATTTTTGGCTTGAGTTATGCAGTCTGGTGCGATAGCCCAGGATCCTTCGATGCGACGAAGGCAATGGAATTGAAATGGAGGAGACTGGGACAATGCGAAATGTCCGTTATCCTACTTGAGCAGTGGGAGGCACAAAAGGCCCCCTCGTCTCATTTCTTCACCTTCTCGAATCGTGATCAATGCAATGCGAGCATGAGAATCCCACTGCCTTGATTCAACCACCACAGTATGATCAGGACGAGATCAGGGCCCGTTATTCCGTACCTGATCTTCATATTTCCTGTCTATTTCATAGGTAGTTGCCCTCTTTTCCTGTTTCCCATGACTCGTGTTGATCCCCTTTATTCGACATTCCACCAGGCGCAGAGTACGCGGCTCGGCTCGGTGACGGAAAACCAACTCAACTCGATATGGCTATCCCTTGATCCCACCTCTTCCCCTTTTCCGCAGGAACCAATAGCAGCCCAGGACCCAGTGATACTTTGCCATCCACGTAGCTTGGACATGCGGAGTTCTCCTAGTCCGAGTCCGAGAACAAACGTTAAACTCTTCTCCATCACGGCCGTTACAAAGTCCGGCTCCGACTCGGGATAAGATCATATTAAGACATTAGGATACATAGTGCATCTTTCTACTGGTCATAGCCAGTCCTCCCACATCGGGATATGCTCTCCAGATATCTTCCAGGCAAATAAGGCCATGGTAATAATGAATAATAGTAGTAATAATAACCCATATCCGACACAGCAAACAAAGAAGAATGAAAGGACCCAGAACTCACGTTATCCTTACCATGATAGCTGGGCGCCTTCCACTCAATGAACCCCCAAAGAAAAGAAAAAAAAAAGTAGAATGCTGCCAAGTCAGCATCGATGGGGTGCTGTCGTTCGTTCGCCACAGCAGCGACAACTGTGGCAACCATTTGTCGTTTCAATGGTCCAGAGGCGATTTGAGACTGCTCGCATGGCAATTAGAGGGTCGTACGCATCATTTCACGTAGCATACCGGCATCGTAGCCCCCTCACCTCACGAGGGTGGCTCGCCGGCCCCTTTCCTCCCTCTTCCCACCATGCCCCGTGACCCGCATCCAGTCCTCCCACTCCTTGCTGATCTCCATCAGCACGGAACCCATGACGGTTGCACTGGCCATCAGGCCGTGCCCCTCGCCTTCCAATACGCGCACCTCGCATCTCCGCATGGTCTTGCCCAGCCATCTCACGTTGTCTACTGGGACGCGCGTGTCTCGGCTGCCGTGATGAATGACGACCGGTCGCGTAATGTCGACATAGCGGAAACCGATGGTGTGCCGCCGTTCGAGGCAGACGAGGAGGTCGACGGCCGGGTTGGCGCCCGTGGTCGCTAGATCCCAGATGGCGTGGGTCAGCCGCGAATCGTATGTGACCTGGCGCTCCTTGTCGGCCATGGCGTCGGCGGCTGCGGTGATGATGGCGGCTTCGGGATCCGTCGTGTCGTGCTGCGAGCCCGAGCCGGAACCTTGGAGACCCGACTGCGAGGGGTGCGCGCGCAGGCGATCCATGGCGTCGGGCGCCAGAGAGCGACCAACTTCGGTTTCCCGGGTAGACTTTTTCCCGTGTGTTCCCAATTGAGCAATGTTTTCCTTGTCCAGGCTGGGTATCACGTCACGCTTGGTAGGCGCCGGTGTATCGCGGCCGGTAGTTTGGGTGGATTTGCGCTTGCCACGCCGAGGTGTCTTGGGGAGGGAACTTGTGATGGAGCTGCTCGTCGCCGTCATGAAGGAGCTATTGGCGGCTTTGAGGAACGGGGTCGGGAGGGCGCGGAGGATGCGTTGGGATGTCGGGATAGCATTGCTCGGCGGCAGAGTCTGGGAACCCCCAAAGACGTTCATCTGCGAAGGGGGAATCCAGGGAGCGAGGAGATGGATGCGGCCACGAATGTGCTGCGGCATTCGGAGTGCAGTCGCCAGTGCGTAGATGGCACCGGCCGAATGCGCGAGGATGGAAAACTTTGTGATCTTCAGTGCTTGGCATATGGCATACACGTCGTCTACACAAACACAAGAGCGCAGGTTAGCAGCGAGGCAAGAGACAACGCCAGCAGTAGGCATTTAGAATGTGATTGTGTAAACTGGGGCGACTTACCAGGCCAGCTGAGCGGCGTGGCCGTCCCGTCAGCATAGGGCTCGCTGTCGCCAACGCCTGGTCTATCTGGTGTGATGAGGCGGAGCTTGAGGGTAAAGGCCAGTTCGTCATAGAATGCGGTGATGTACCGGGTCAAGCCCATGCCGACGCAGCAGAAGACGGCAGAGCCGTCGGCGTCACCAACCTCGGAGAAGGATATGACTCTACCAGTCTGTGGGTGCTTGATTTTCTGGGACAGGCGTGGCGAGCAGAGGTATGATTCGACAGCGTCATCGATGGAGTCGGCACTCTGCGGACGTTCGTAGCCGGCAGGTATGGCGCTTTCCCGTTCGGTCGCGGTCGCTTCGTTGGGCTCGCTGCCGAATCCGCCATCAGGACGCGGGCTCAGAGGCGCAGAAAGTCGCTTCAACCTGGAGCTGCTCCTCTTGGGGCGGATCATCTCGTTGGGGTCGGGGGTCTGTCGTCCAGACTTTCTCTTGCTCTTATCCGCGCCATGTTCGTCGCGCCGCCGTCCCTGTGCCACGGCAGGGAAGGGCGCGCTATCCTCGAGCTCATCTCGAGCCTGGGGAGCTATGGTCGCCGCCGCTGAGGTCGTGTGGTTAGAGAACGGCTGGGCATGGACCTCGCCGCGAGCGAGGTCAGTCGACCTGGTGCGGGAGCCAGAGTCTGATATCCGCCGCCAGGATTCGTGCTTGCTCTGCCTGTTGCTGCTGCTATTCTTGGTGTGGCCGCGCTCCTCCGCCTCGGGTATTTTGTCTTTGGCAGCCTCCCCCTCTCTCTTCGCGCGAGAGCTACGAGCAGACGACCGTTTCGTGGTGTTGGCCGACTTGCGAAGCGAAGAGTCCCGGGCGGGAATGGGCCGCGGGCTCGAGGTGGCATCCATGGCGGATTCCTCGAGCGGCGGCACGTTTTCTCGACTGTAGAGCTCGCTGGCGGCGCAGGGCTCTTCGCTGATTGGTGTTTCGGCGAGGAAAGGGTCCGGGCGTGGGGTAATGAAATCGTCTGACTGGGTGCTGGTTCGCCTCTTTTCGTATTCTCTCTCGCGTAGCCGTTCCTTGGAGCTCATGTACATCAGGCCCATGTGGCTCCTGCTCTGTTTCCTGCCCCAGCTATCGCGTGAGCGCGACCGGCTTCGTATGGAATCGGAGGCGGGGGGCGACGCCGCGTTCTACTGAAAGATTTCCGATGCTCTGGGTATCATCACGTGAACCGAGCGATCCTTTGGAAGAGGGACGAGAGCCGCCTCGCAGGATGGACTTGAGCCCGCCGCTGGACTCGCGGGAAGGGGATTTTTGGGCGGTGAGCGGGGAGAGGCCCGAGGGTGGTTTGGAAGTTCGGACAACGGGGGGGCTGGCGGCGAGGTCGTCAAGGGCAACGCTCTCCTCGCGCAAGTCGTCGAGGGAGGGTTGGGAGTAGGCACCGTAGTCGACGCCAAAGCTACCGAAGCTCGCGTTACGAGGCGAATTAGGAAGGGAGAGGCTCGTCAACGAAGGGCCCTCAAAGTGACGGTCGGCGGGTTTGGAGATGACGGAGAGGCTGCTGATGAGGGAGGATATGACTTCGGGGGAGGCAGGCTGCACGTCGGAGGATCTGTGGGGTGCCGAGCCTGCTACGCCTGCCGGGCCTTGCAACGACCGACGACGTGAGGAGAGGCCGGTGCTGGTGTGATGATGCCGGGTGCGGTGTGGGATAGGGGGCGGAGGATCGGCGTTGTCCATGGTGGTGGTGGCTATGGAGCCAACGTCCCGGACACAAACAACCACGGCCGACAGGCAAAGGATTCCCGGGTTACCAAGACAAGACTTGAGTTCCTAGCGGACCAGACGGCACTAGTCGCTGTTCGCTGCACACTAGGTTGGTGCGGTGCGGTGCGGTGTGGGCTTCGCAGGCTGCAGGGCGATGCAAGGGCGGACGGGGGCAAGGAGAGAATGCAGGGCGAACCAAATGCGCGGGGGGGGTGTCGTCCGATTGATCGAGGTCGTTTGCAGAGGCTGGGCTCTGACACGGATATTAGGGTCGTATTAATTATATCCCAACTCGAGAGATTTCTTTTTCGTTCTAGTAAACGGGAGGCCACATCGTTACAAGGGGTATAAAAAGGTCGGGCGAAGAGATGATTCCAGTCGGGTTGTTGAAAGAATCGGACCTGCAATACGCCGCAGGAGGTGGAAGTAAAGGAGAAGCAGGAAAATCGAAAGCAACAGGCAATAGACGTAAAAAGGTCGGGCCGAGAGACAGGGTCCAAGAGACTGTGAAGGCGACATACCCAACACGTACGGAGTACTAGTTACTTAAGCTAGGTACCTACCTATCTTAATTCCCGGCAGCGGAACACGAGTCGATATCAACTCGGCAGACTGTACAACGTATGAATATTATCCCCTGTATCTGCGCGAGTTAAGCCTAGAATGCCGCTAAGTATATAAGAAAGCAAAGCCAAACGCGGGACCGGGAAGGGAAGGCAGAGACATGACAAGAGACACGGATATTTTGTATCGTCACCTCCGCTTGTATGTACTCCGTACGCCGTGTTCGCGTAGAAGGTACATGCAGTCGTCATGCCTTCCTAGGTACATATGTACAGATTCTCTGCAGCTCACCGAAACAAAATCCCTCTGGCTGCAGTGAAACCATGCCGAAGACCTACAACGCTTGTAAACGTACCTAGGCACGAATACATACGTTGTAGAGACATTGCAACGAGGTGCTCCGTGTTATAGGCAGTGTCTTTTAACAGTATGCATTGGGTACAAACTCACCTCCTTTCTCATGTATTCGAATATGCGCAGGCTATCTATAATACACTACTAACTAGCAGTATGCAGCACAGCTTCGCTATTCGAATACATCATCCAGCCAACGTTCAGCAGACAACGACATACGAAGTACGAAATACGAAGTATATACAAAGCAACTTGAAGACATTCCGGCGTCGTCCGTCCCTGGCGCTAACAGCCACGACCTTACAACGTAATCACATGGTACGAATGACGGACAATTGCTACCAGTCATTGGCCAGTCGAGCACTGTTTCCCCCATAGTTGGGCGAGCTTGTCTCGCCAGCGGGTCTAGCGTGCAGGGCCCTCGCTGTGTCATCCAGGGGTAATCTCTCGGGTCCCACTTGAACCCCCCGCCAGCAGGTCTCAGCACCAGACATATTCTGTCTAACATATTCGTACAACGTAGTGTACTGCTGGGCACTTCATGAGCAAGGCCGCTTATAGGGTTTCCTCACTTGCGAGGAAGTACCTACTCCAAATGGGCGCCGAACCGGTGTATACGTTGTATTACCTGGCTGCATCGAGGAGAACGAATCTACCTTGACGGTGAGATTTTGCGCTTCGTAGGCCTCGAGGCTACGTCATAGGCTCCGACACGGGCCATCACAGTTGTATTCCAGGGAGGACTGATATTCGGATAAGCAGTTCCAAGACGAAATACACCCGACCGCTTCGCCGTGTAAGAGACAGTAGGTTGCTTGGATGGTTTTGCGATCGGTCATTATCCTCACCGGGACTCGGGACACAAGACCATGAAAGTAATCGCCAACTTACTATTTACATAGCGGGCTGCGTGAACACATCGACCCGTAGGTATGTAAGTTGGCGATATCCAATCCTTCCGATAGACCTTTCGTCGATAATGAGCACTGTTTTCATGGTTCTCCGATTCCTGACCAACGGCTTCGGTGTGATGATCATACCGACAAAGCCGTTGGTCAGGACCTTCACCGACGACTCACCGAACCAAGCCGCTACGAATACGTACAGCTACCGACGTCATAGCCCTCTGTCAAGCAGCCACTACCTTCAACGGTTGATATGGGTTGTCCCAACTTGAGTAGGATACTACACTACCTAGGTGGACAGATAAGATTAAAGAGGAGAGCACTGGAAGGACGTCATAGGCATCGCCGGGGAAGTTTATTCGTTTCACCAAGCTGGTTCGTCAAGGCATCAATTCTGACCAGCTACATCATTGATGCCTATGCTTCCGCCTCATACCATACCTAGCTTGTATACAAAATCAACCATCTCACGTCTTCACTCGAATGGGTCTTCTATAACTTATCCCGACTCCCACGCAAAGGGGTTTAGTTCAACGTCTGCAGTAGCACTGGTTCTCATCTCAGGAAAACCGAGTGTTGTTGATACCAGCCAAACTCTCCGCCTCGCCCACCATGGATCTTATCCTTTCCCTTCCTATCGTATCCTATTTCCTCGCACCCTCCGTCGCCTCCTGGTCCACCTCCCTCAATCTTATCTTCTTTTACATGACCTGGTCCGTCCTCGTCTTGTCTCACAGCGCTCTCAAAATCGAGCTGATCGGCCTATTCGCCCTTCGTCTCGCCCTCTGGCTCGCACCATCCCTACTTTTCCTCGCCTTCGATACACTTCTCCCATCCGTCGCCGCCTCTCTCAAGGTGGGCGGTGCGTCCTCACTGCCCTCTGCCCAGAAGAACAGTGCGCAGCTTCTGCGGACCTTCGCCCTGACCATCTTCAACCTCGCCCTATCCGCTGGCCTAGAAGCCGCCGTCACCATGTTCTGGTGCTACGCCTTCGGAGGCCCGGTCTTCAAGACCTCCACCACCCTGCCTCTCCCGTGGCAGCTCGTCAAGCACCTCGCCCTGCTCCTCGCCGGCCGCGAAGTACTAACCTACTACATCCATAGCGGCATCCTGCATGCTAAATCCTCGAATCCCGTCGCAAAATGGCACGCAGAGTACGCCCACAGCCGCAGAACACCACTCTTTTCGCTCCTCCTCTTCGCCGACCACCCCGTCCCATTTCTCCTCCACCGTTTCGCCCCGATGTATCTCCCCGCCATGGCGGTGCGCCCCCACCTCCTCGTATACCTCATCCACGTGGCGCTTTGCACGGGTGAGGAAACCCTGGCCACGAGCGGCTACTCCGTGGTCCCCGGTATAATCATGGGAGGCATCGCCCGCCGCACAGCCGCCCATTACGCATCCGGCGGCTCGGGGAACTATGGTGCTTGGGGTCTTCTGGACTGGCTACATGGCACAACTCGCGGGCAGGATGTCATGGGGGACATGAAAGACGAGGCAGAGAAGCATGCGGTGAAGGAAAGAGGGGAGAAGGCTGCCACGAACGGCCTATCAGTGGTGAAGGAGGGGATTGACGGGCTAAAGAAAGGCGGAAGGGGAAGACCCAAAAAAGCCAAGGCGGAGAAGGAGAAGGAGGAGTCATAGGGAGCTGAATAAGTGTAGCATGTTGTTTGCGGTCGTATAATATTGACATGTGTCGTTCTGTTGTCATGTTCTCCTCTTCCTGTTACTGCCTATCATGGCAGTCCGCATGTTCGTCAAGAATGAAGCTGCGTGGTTTCGACGGCTATAGCCTTGAAATATCTGTTCATTATGGTTCGTAGCTATAACCCCGGTGAAAAAGCAACACACTGAAAGGTTCTAGTTTGCTCTTATGCATATTCTGCGTCTCATGACAGTGTTTGATCGCCCAACGCCGAGGGGACCTACCATCTCAGGCTCCGGCTTCCTAGCTAAAACATGTCTCGTTCAACGCCAGAACGCCCCCTCTCGTTTCCGTCCCTACGCAAAGAGAAAGAAAGATTTGTCGTATCTTCAAGTCGTTATTCACTGATCGCATTCCGCCGAGCGTAACGGCCCCTGCGCGGGCGGGGGACACCAGGTATGAGGCCGGTTTCGCTTGACAGGGCCTCCCCGTAACGACGCTCCAGCTCGCGTTCGTCGCCACTCTACTTCGACTTATCCGACGCGGGAGGAGCCTCGGTAAAGGTGGGGGGACCTTTGGCGTAGCGGGTGACATATTGCCTGGCGGTCTTCTCAAACTCCTGGCGGTTGTTGCGGTACTCGTCGGCGATTCGGGATTCCAGGGGATCGTCGGGCTGGGGTTCGACGAGAAGCTGACGCACCGCCTCCAGAACAGCAGAGATCTTGGTGGCCGGTTTCCAGTTCTCCGACTTGAGGACTGAGAGACAGATATTGCCCAGGCTATCATTGGTGATGTTGGGATGGTAGATGCGAGTCAAAACGCGGACGACGGGTGGCTTGAAAGGATAATCCGTCGGCAAGGTCAGCAGCACGGCATAGGTTCCGCCCTCGTAGACGCTCGAGGCTGGACCAGCCAGTGTCACCTGCCATGTGTACAGGTCAGATTCGTCTTTGAGAGCCACAGTCATGTCTTGTGGTGGGTTGGCGGTGCATTCAGTGAGCTCCTACATACATCGCCAGACGCTGCGTTAGCTTGTTTTACCCTCTAATCATGAGTCTGCAGGAGATGTGGGATCGGTAAACGAAGACGTGCCTTGGAGATTCGTTTGCTCGCCATTGTGCTCGGAGTTTGAGTGGTTCGACGTAGGTCAGGTAAGAGAGGAAGAGGCGGGGTAGTCTGTCAGATATAAGCCCTGGAATGACACCCGGAATGGTAACCAAGGGCAGGAGCGTGCAGGAGCGGGCAGGTTCTTGCAGAGACAAGAATGGTGATATGGAATTCGGCGTTGTTGGTCGGTGTTTGGGAGATTGCACTCGTTGGGGATGGAAGCTTCTACTGGGAAGTTATGACAGTGAGCTGCTGTGTTAAGCTACGAAGTACAGGGAAAGCTATGACGGCCTGAGCTCAGTTCATAATATGGAAGCCATGTCACACCTGCCTAGGTACCTAGGTACCTAGAGTAGGCAGGGCCACTGCGCCACAGGTGGCTCCCAGTGGCTCCCCCCTCACCTCCACCAGGCATACAGAGTGGGTGCGATGACGTTACCGCAGAAGATGGTAACAGCATGCATCGATTTTCGGACGAACGGGCTTCGCAATATTCCGCGATTATTCCTTAGCTGGACGAAAGAAACGCTTTGAGTGGTAACGCCGACTAATCGCTCTGTAGATCGCATCATTTCGTCAACTGGATAGGTGCGCTTGTAGGAGGTGAGAGGGGAAAGACTGTCGCTGGTGGGGGGACTAGGCGTGGAGGGGGAGGGGTAGTGGAAATGTATCCGAGCAAGTGCGAGTATATACTTCGTACCACGCTTCTAATAAAGTCATCCTCTTCAAATCGAATCTCAAGTTGCTACTGCCAGTTGTTCTTCACTTGGTCTTTGAACCATCACGCACCCTCTCTCATAAAGACGCCCTACGCCCTCACAAACCATGACTCAACAAACCACGTAAGTTTTGATCATCCGTAAAGCTGTCGCCAACTGATGGGGACGCGTGTCTTCTCGTGACCCTGGGCCGAGAAAGGCGACCTGTTATCAGAGCTTGGTTGATTGACGCTGGGACAGACGCACCTTCACCCTCAACACCGGGGACAAGATCCCCGCCGTCGGCTTGGGTACTTGGCAATCCAAGCCCAACGAGGTCAAGCACGCCGTCGAGGCCGCCCTGCGCCGCGGCTACCGTCACATCGATACGGCCCTGGCATACAACAACGAACGCGAGGTCGGCGATGGCATCAAGGCCTCGGGCGTTCCCCGTGAAGAGATCTGGATCACCACCAAGCTGGACAACCCATGGCATAAGCGCGTGCCAGAGGGCCTCGCCTCCTCCCTCGAGAGCCTACAGACTGACTACATCGACCTCTACCTGATCCACTGGCCCTCCAGCACCGACCCCAACGACCTCAAGAAGCATTACCCGGACTGGGACTACGTCGATACCTGGCGGGAGATGCAGAAGCTCGTCGGCACCGGCAAGGTCCGCAACATTGGCGTGTCCAACTTTGGCATCACCCACCTCGAGCGCCTGCTCAACGACCCGTCCTGCAAGATCGTGCCCGCCGTGAACCAGATCGAGCTGCACCCCTGCAACCCTTCGCCCAAGCTGCTCGAGTACAACACGAGCAAGGGCATCCACACCACCGCCTACTCGTGCCTCGGCAGCACCGACTCCCCCCTTTACAAGAACGAGGCGCTGCTGAGCATGGCCAAGGCCAAGGGGAAGACCCCGCAGCAGGTTCTCCTGCACTGGGGACTCCAGCGCGGCACGAGCGTCATCCCCAAGTCGGTGACCAAGGAGCGCATCGATGCCAACTTTGACCTGGACGGCTGGGAGCTGACGGACGACGAGATGAAGCAGCTGTCTTCCTTCACGGAGCGGTTCAAGGTCTGTGATGGTACCTTCTTGCCCGATGGTGTGAAGGTCTTCCTCGGCGACGATGAGTAAAAGAGGGAAGAAGCTGGGTAATGAACGGACAACATAAGGTGTGGGCAACGGCGGATAAAAAGTACCGTCGGGCGTTAATGTAATGGGTATAGGTAGAAGGATACGCTCGGATGGTACGCTAGAGAAGCAAAAGTGCAGAGTCAAAATGCATGCATGGAAACAAAGTGCCAATCCGAGCCAACGCACGCGCTAGAGTTTCGACTTGTCTTTCCGTGATTCGACTCCTTCTCCTTCTTCATCTTCTTCCCTCAAGATGTCCGCAATGGCTTCTCTCAGCTCCCGCGCTAGTTGATCCGCGTCCTCCTCGTCGAGATCCTCCCTCTTCCCTCGACCGAACATGGTGAAACTCTCGCTGTATCTCCCGCTCGCACGTAGCTCCGGCCGCGGGATGAGGTGGAAATGCAGGTGCATGACGACCTGCGCCGCGGCCGCGCCGTTGTTCTGGACGACATTCCAGTCCTCGACGCCCGTGACGCGCGTCAATGCTTTCGAAAGGATGGGGAGATGACGGCCTAGATCGGCGGCTTCGTCCCGCGTGGCATCGGTGAGTTTGGGGCGGTGTGTGCGGGTGCAGAGCAGTAGGTGGCCGCGGGATAGGGGCATAATGTCGAGGAAAGCGATGAGGGTGTCTGTGGAGAGAACGACAAACGCCGCGGGCGTTGTCTTGGTCGGGTCGGTTTCATGATGATCGTGGTCGTTTGGCGGGCTGGTTGCGCTAAATGGCGGGAAGTGGTCGGCGATGGTGCAGAAAGGACAATTCGACTCGTGAGCATCGACGCCTGCTTCGAATGTGGGTGTCATGATGTGAGGTAGGAAATCGAGGGAAAATATAGTGGCAATGAAAACATCACATAAGAATCCCAATTACTGCCACGTCTAGAACTACATTACATGTATGCAGTGCGACTGGATGGAAAAGAGTTGGAAATACTCCATAGGTATATGCATGGTCATGGCGGTGGAAGCAGCTGAGGACGACCGCCTTTACAAAAGCTGACCGCCTAGAAATTCTGCCGCTCTGCGATATTTGACCAATCATAATTAAGGTGCCGAAGATAAGGGCCTTGAAGATAGGACAGGTGCCCCACCCTTATTCCCTTATCAAACCCAAACGTCAGATTCGATTCTGTGGCCAAAGAAAAGCTGCACTCCGCCTCCTGCATCAACTCAGAGCCCGAGCACAGACACGGAAAGAATCGATTCCCCATACTCATCCACATCCTCTCATCATGTCTCGCGAAGTCTACCAAGTCCCATCCGCTGGCCAGGCTGCCAACCCGGCAGCCGTGGGCAAGTCCTTCGATGCCTACGGCGGAGGTGCTGCCGAGGTCGGTCCCCAGATGCAGTACCTCTGCGGTGATTGCGGCTTGAAGTTCCAGATGCGTCGCGGCGATGCTATTCGGTGCAAGGAGTGCGGATGCCGAATTCTCTACAAGGAGCGCACCAAGAGGTGAGTCATGCACGATGCCTATGGTGGCTCCGAGTCGCGATAGCTAACAATATATACGCAGAATGGTTCAGTTTGAGGCGCGATGATACGATACAATTGTCGGCTTTTGATTTTAGTCCCCTTGAACATTTCCGAGTGCACCTTACATGTCGGAACTCGGTGCGCCACGTCTGGGTACGCGGGCATTAGAGATCGTGTATTGGAAGAGCGGCGGAGCCGGTACCGCTTATTTTGAGAGAGGGGGGCACGGGGGGCGTCGTGTGTACATTTCAGGCATCAGGGCGTCCGGTGTCAGTTCATCAACAGGGAACTACTCATGATTTCTTTTTTGCATTCGGCAAAATTCAACATTTATTGTCCTAGGTATCCATGTCCGCGCAGTTTGTTTGGTTACCCCCTCCTCAAACGCCAATGTGATTGTTATCCTGACTTTTAATCCCCTGGATCGTTGTGGGCAGCATCAACCTTTCTGGTTGTGGAGGTATTTGGCAAAGCTTGCATCCGCCATAATGGAGTCTTGCTCTGATGTTAGCGCCGCCTCGTACCTCGATTGCAGTCCTTCTCGGTCGCTTTCATCGTCGGGGATATCATCGTCGTCTACGTCGTCAGCCGGGTCAATATCGTCTCCATCCTTATTCTTATTCTTAGCCGCATTCACCGACATTCCCTTCCTTGTCGCCCGCCTCTGCTCGTCCCGCTCTTGTCTCCTGCGCTGCAGCTCGGGCAGATAGTCTTGTTTGAACTCTTCGGCCTTTTCTTGAACGGCCGCAAAGAATTCCTCCATGCCGGTACCCAGCCTAGAGCTCACGGGAACGAAACTCAGGTGCGAGTAGAACTCTTCCAAGACCAGGCTCATCGAGCTGGTCAAGCTGCTGATGTATCCGGAGCCTCCGGGACCGCCCTCGCCCATGCCGTCACCGAACTGTTCCTCCTGTACCGCAGCCTGGAAGGCTTCGAAATCTGTCATCCACTCTTTCGCGAAACTAGCATCCTGCACATCCGTTTTGTTGAATACGAGAATCATGGGTAATTTCGTCTTGTAGAGAATACTGCAGGCATAAAGCATGTTACTGATGAATGTATTCGTCGATGCAGTACGGGGAGTGTCGATTATATAGGCAATGACTGTGGGAAATGATGACGCCAGAGACTCGAGGAGAATGGTGCCGCTCGCAGACCAGACGAAGACTTCAATCTGTCCAGCTGTAAGGGGGGTATTAGCACGGAACATACTAGAGGTGTCGATCAAGAGGGGACGGGTCTTACGCGTGTCCACGAGGATATGTTGAACCGGTTTCTTCTGGGGATTGCTCGGATCCGGTGTTGTCCTCTTTTCAAGAAGATTGACGATCTGATCGACCTTGGTGGCGAACAAGTTCAGGGAGGTGAGGATGCCCCCGTTGGGCCCTAGGTTGTACTGCTTCATGACTTCTTGGTAGTTGACCGAGTCGCGGATATCGATATTGCTCTCGAAAGGGACATTGAGAACTGCGGGATCGAGGTTGATGATATAGGGCGGGTCATTTTGGCCATGGAGGTACGAGTTGATGCGCCGCATGAAAGTCGTTTTGCCCGAGCCTGCGCAAGGCAGCGGATTAGCTGTAGTCCATAGCGGGAGGAGGAGCGCAGAAGAGAAGAAATACCGGCCATCCCGACACAGACGATGGCAACGGGCGACTTGCCCGTTGTCTCTGCAGACTTGCCCGCTGCCTCTGCAGCCGGCGCAGAAGATGACGAAGAAGAAGCCATCTTGAGCAATCGGAGAGTGCACAGTGAAGGAATGTCAGTGAAATAAATGATTGGAAATAAACGTAGGGCTGGTGCAACACGAGGCCTGGATGGAAGTTCTTCGTAGTTTCCATATCGGTGATAACCCTGCCCCGCGTGGGGCTAGAATCTGGATAGGTATGGACTGAACATATTCGTACTGTGCGGAGTATCTATAGTAGCCTTAGGTACCTATTCAGAGCACCTACGTCAGGGCGGCACGAGCAAATGGGTTCACTCTGCGGTGCCAAGGTACCGTACAGGAATTAAAGAGCTCCCCATTGCATCAATTGGCAAGCGAGATTCGAGGTCGACGGCAACCGGTATTACATTCAAAATGGACGGTCTGGATGAATTTGAAAAGGCGCTTGCTGCAGAGAAAGGAGAAAGGGAACGTATCGAGCGTGAAAAGGAAGAGCGAAGGCAGAGGAAAAAACACCGACATCATCATCGACACGACCGCGAAGATGGCGAGCGACACTCGGAGCGTCGCCGAGACAAAGATTCCGAGCGGCGACGCGACAGAGACCGAGATCGTGATGGGAATCGTCACCGCAAGTCAAGTCACCGCGAGGAAGACGACGAACAGAGGCGTCATCGCCATCACAGATCAACCCGCACGCGTGAGGACGAAAGTCACAGGCACAAGCGGCGGAGGCATTCTGACGAGGACGATGACCGCGCGTCAAGACGAAAGAGGCGATCCAGTACCGACGAAAACTCTTTCCTCGATGTCGCAGATCCCAAAGAGCGGCTTCCGTTGCCAAACGAAGAAAAAACGCCCGATGCTGTTGCTGCCGATCGCGCGCCACTCGTGAGGGATTCTTGGATGACCGCACCGTCGGCACTGGACGTCGACTACGTTCATCGTCGCGACAAGGGTGCCGAACCGGTGATCCGAGAAGAACCCGCGCGCGTGGTACACGATCGCGAGATCAATCGAGACATTGGTGACTTGAGCCAGGACAAGCCCTCTTCTCCTTCCGAGAGGAAGGTTACCTACAAATTTGGCGACCAGGGATCACAGTGGAGAATGATGAAGCTCAGAGCGGTCTACACCATGGCAGAGCAGACTGGGCGCTCGGTGGAAGACGTGGCCCTTGAGCGGTACGGTGACCTACAAGACTTTGACGACGCTCGGGAAGAGAAGATGGAGCTAGACAGGCAGAAGATATATGGCGAAGGCTACGTCGGAAAGGAACAGCCCACGGGCGACCTGTACCGCGAGCGTCTGGAGAAGCTTCGAGCCGCCGAGAAGCGAGAAGAAAGCCCCGCGGCGGAACTCGTGCAAGGGGCCGTCATCCCCGACCCTCCCGTGCAGACGCCCATGGATCAGACCACGCTCAACCGCCTGCGGGCGCAGATGGTCAAAGCCAAGCTACGCAGGGCACCCGACGCCGCAAAGCTCGAAGAAGAATACAACCAGGCCGCAGCTAGCTTCGCGACCAACGGGCCTCAGGCGGTGGTACTCGGCCTGCAGGACAACCGGATGTTGGCGGGTACCCGGGCAGAGGTGAAGCAGGTCGAGACCAAACGGGGTCGCGAGCGAGGCAAGGTGGAGGAGAACGAGGACATGACCATCGAGGACATGGTCCGCGAGGAGCGGCGGACACGCGGGCAAGCAGGGGGCGAGGGTATGAGGTTGGCCGAACGGATCGCCAAGGACACGGGATTCGACGACGATCTCGAATACATGGACGAGAACGCCGACAAGCTGGCGAAGCGGGTGCACAAGTCGGACATCAACCTCAAGGACGTCGCGGTCAACGAGTACCAGAAGCTAACGCGCATCCTCGAAAACTGCCCTCTCTGCTACCACGAAGACAAGGACAAAGACCAGATGCCCATCGCGCCGGTTGTGTCTCTGGGAACGCGTGTGTACTTGACGCTGCCGACGGAGCCCGAGGTCAGCGAGGGAGGGGCGGTGCTGGTGCCGTTGGCGCACCGCAAGAACCTGCTCGAGTGCGACGACGACGAGTGGGAGGAGATTCGCAACTTTATGAAGTCCTTGACGAGGATGTACCACGAACGGGGCCAGGACGTCATCTTTTACGAAAACGCGGCGGCGCCCCAGCGACGCCTGCACGCGGCCATGACGGCGCTTCCCATCCCGTACGAGGACGGGGCCATGGTGCCGGCCTACTTCCGGGAAGCGTTCCTGACGACAGACGAGGAATGGTCGCAACATCGGAAAGTCATCGACACGGGGGCCAAAGCTGCGGAAGGGTTGGGCCGGATGGCATTCCGGCGGACGATCGCCAAGGAAATGCCGTACTTTCACGTGTGGTTCAACCTCGATGGGGGGTTAGGTCACATCATCGAGAACGCCGACATGTGGCCGCGAGGCGATCTTTTCGTGAGAGAAGTTGTGGGAGGAATCCTGGACGCACCGCCCAATGTCATCAAGAAGCAGGGTCGGTGGAGGCGAGAAGACCCGAGGGTGGAAGGGTTTAAGAAGGGGTGGAGGAAGTTTGACTGGACGCGGATGCTTGCGAATAGTTGATTTTTTTTTTCAAGCTGAAAGGTTGACATTGTTGTCTGTCGGTGACACCACAACATGTTTTAATTATTGTTGTTTCTGGTCTCCTCTTATGGTGCGTCGTTTTGGACTTGGACATGGTGAGCTGCCAGTTACTACTGAGGTCTGTAACGTGTGGAGTCGTACAGTAATTATCTGTTGACACGGCCCGATACGCAATCAGGACCCTGGCTGACGCTAGAGATTCCGAAGAGGTGGTACCCAGTACGGTCCGCAGGGCAGGGGCCAGTGTCGGCCCCGCACTGAGACTGTGGTCCTTCTGGAGTTGGGACCTTGGGATGTTATAGGTAGGTACGTCGTAATACTTTGGACATTGTCGATACAACGTACATCGACCAAATGCACGGTACCTTACAGAGGGGTTTTACGAGGTAATAGCTCTTGCGCCCTGCTGTACTGCGTAAATGGATCTGTCCTCCAGCTCTCCGCATCGTCCAAAGCGCCATAGGCCCATAGAGCATTGCCACACGTATCGCCCCCTCCTCCCCGAAGGCTCCGTTTGCCGCCCTCCTCCAACTCATCATTTCATTCCCATGGATACTTTCCGCCTTCCTTATCAACCTACCAAAGACATTGCAGTGCAGATAGCATCCGACGGATTTCTCCAACCTACAATCGACCCAGCATCTCTTCCGATCGACTCTTCTCGAGAGACACGAGCGCCCAGTCACCGCTGACCAAACCAACCCCATCGTCCATTGTGGAACCCTTGGCGGCGACACGTTTCTCCCCTTTCCGAAGGCCCTCTGTCGTCATCGAA
Organism: Sodiomyces alcalophilus JCM 7366; assembly: GCF_042370955.1. Taxonomy (NCBI): domain Eukaryota; kingdom Fungi; phylum Ascomycota; class Sordariomycetes; order Glomerellales; family Plectosphaerellaceae; genus Sodiomyces; species Sodiomyces alcalophilus. The sequence continues at coordinate 5,475,239 of NW_027263535.1, read as the reverse complement.
CTCTCATCCTTTTGCCCCAGTCAGAAAACTGGGAACGAGACTTTGCATTCTCAGGGAAACGGAGAAAGCAGCAAGATCATCAATATCTCATCATATCTCCAGTTTTACTCCGCTTCTCAGAGAACACCATCAACATGCCTTGGGAATTGTCGCGTCGTCGCTTCGCCCGGGCCATCAACAGCAAATACATCTACGGACGACTGGTACGGCTTCCCCACTGCCCTGACCCCATCCGGGACATGGGTTACCCTCATCATAGTATCGCACCATCACCTTCCATCGTGTTCCTCATTTACTTCCTTTCAATGCACTTGTTTCACCGCATCTGGGAGACGTCAAACTTTATGCTAACCTAGTCTTCGCGTCCGGTCACATCTGCAGCCCTTGTTGCACACCATCATCTTCGTTATCGAAATGGCCCTCCTCGCCAGGTTGACCGCACGGTTCAACGCCTACTATGACGAGCGACCGAGTATGTTGCTTCCTCGACCCATCGTCTTTTGCATTTCCATTGAGATGTGCAGACTGCGCTTTGCGCGGACGAAAAAGAGTACAGCAAAGCTGACGTATGTGCCGCCTGGTGGTTGCAGTTCTCACAATGATGGTCACCAACGCCATATTGGGTGGCATCGCCGATACGACCGCGCAAGCCATCACGATCCTCCGACAGACGGCTCTCCGAAAACCCGGCGGCGTAGGCAAGGACGATGGCATTGCCCTCGAGATTCACAGACTCGACCAGAAAAACCCACTGATCGACCGCGATTTGATACCCGAGTCGAAGATGCTGCCGCCGCCCTTCGACTTTGAGCGCCTGACGCGCTTCATGGCGTACGGCTTCGGCATGGCGCCCGTGCAGTTCAAGTGGTTCAAGTTCCTGTCGAGGGCGTTCCCCATCACCAAGGAGGCTGCGTTCGGGCCGGCGATGAAGCGCGTGGCCTTTGACCAGCTCATCTTTGCGCCGTTCGGCATCGTCTGCTTCTTCACCGTCATGACCGTCGCCGAGGGCGGTGGCCGCAGGGCTGTCTACCAGAAGCTAAGGGACATGTATGTCCCCACGCTGAAGGCCAACTATATCCTATGGCCGGCCGTGCAGGTCATCAACTTTCGCCTTATGCCGGTGCAGTTCCAGCTGGTGAGTCCTTCTGCTTTTTTCTTGGCGGCCCCGCAATATTGGACGGACAATTCGCTGACACGCCGCTCGCTGCTTCTGGACAGCCGTTCGTCTCTAGTGTCGGTATTGCCTGGACGGCATACCTTTCGCTGACCAACTCGGCTGAAGATGTCGACATGCGACCAAACCGCCATGGACCTTCTGACATTCGTCTTACTTGAGAGTTACCGTTTGTTACTACAACATCATCATCGCTTTTCGCTCAACTGGGGTTATCAGACGGGGGGCGTTTTCATCATGGCATTGCTTGTTGTCTGCTGATTTCATGCGGCTTGGGTGTATACGGTTCGTCAAGTTTGTCTCCATGGTTTCTAAATCTCTGCTTGGTCGTGCCTTTTATCCTGGTTTGGGGCAGGCGTTCTACTGTCGGTGGTGTTGGTGGCTTATTTATGCGCGGATATGACCCTGCCTCGTCATCGACAGGGACGCATGTAAAAGGGAATTGATATTTTAGTATCTGGTCCCATATGGCTATAGATGTCACTATCACGTCTTTGAATGAAGCTTCATGATTGGTCTCTTCCCATGCGTCCCTCGAGCTTCCTCCGAGGCGTGCGTAAGCGGAGCCATTCTTCAATGGCAAGAGCAGTGGGATGCACGTCCATATGTACCACAAGTAGATTCCATGATGCGTCGCTTGACGATGACACATCAACTTTGGAGAGGCTCTTCTTTCAAGTCTTTTCACTAGTAGGAAGGTAATTCCCGAGCAAACGACGGGAGAGGGTCGGCTGATGGTCGGAATGACGGTTGAGCCCGGCACTGGAAAAGGACGCCGCGGGATCGAGGTCCAATTGGGTTTGGCTGAATTGTTTGACAAGAGCTTGGGAGGCTGAAAATGGGATCGTCCCATGATGCCATAATACACTACCTGCCATGCATGTATGTATGACTGCTACTCAAAATGTTGGTACCGTAGCAAGGGCACCAGTACCAATAGTGTGTAAGCTGGTCGAAGGGCAATTACCCCTCCATTCCATCTTGCTCCTTCCCCCACCCAAGGCGCAGTATCCGTACGGTACAAGGCAGGACCGACTGCGGGACAACCAGTCTTGGAAAGTGATCTAATTACTATCAACTCATTAAATCACCCCACCATAAAAGTCGAGCCTCCCGCCCTTCCTCCCCTCCATCGTCATCTCGAGGACAGCTGCGTTCTTTTTTTTCTTCTCTTTTTTCACTTGAATTCCTTCTCTCCTCTTACGAAAATCCCTCAATTCCATCCAGCTTTAATACGTCCTTCCCTATCCCGCACATACTCGTCTCTACGCACCAAAGATACCCCGCCCCCCTTTTTACCAAAATGTCTCTCGCCAGCAAGCTCTCCATTACCGACGTTGACCTGAAGGGCAAGCGCGTCCTCATTCGGGTGAGTCATTAGAAATTTGATACATGTCGTCCTCCCACCAGCCAGTCAGGCCTTTCTCCTCGGTGAGAGTAGATAGAGTAGGAGGAGAATGAGGGAAAGCGACATTGCCGCCTCTCTTATGGACTCGAATTGAGAAAAAACCCCAATGGAATCAAGTTAACATTGGCCTTCCACTCCGTCAGGTCGACTTCAACGTCCCTCTCGACGCCGACAAGAATATCACCAACAACCAGCGCATCGTCGGCGCTCTGCCCACCATCAAATACGCCATTGACAATGGCGCCAAGGCTGTCATCCTCATGTCCCACCTGGGCCGCCCCAACGGCAAGGTGAACGAGAAGTACAGCCTCAAGCCCGTTGTCGCTGAGCTGGAGAAGCTGCTGGGCAAGTCGGTCCAGTTTGCCCCTGATTGCGTCGGCCCAGAGGTCGAGGAGATGGTCAACAAGGCCGACGGCGGCCAGGTCGTTCTGCTGGAGAACCTGCGCTTCCACGCCGAGGAGGAGGGCTCCTCCAAGGACCAGGATGGCAACAAGGTCAAGGCCGACAAGGCCAAGGTCGAGGAATTCCGCAAGGGCCTGACAGCTCTCGGCGACGTCTACGTCAGTATGTTCCCCCCCCTCTCAGCTTCCTTTGCGTTCCCCTCTTTTCCCATTTCCCCTTTTTCTTACGCCAGATGCTGACGTGTGTGACCTCGTCCTTGCAAAGACGATGCTTTCGGCACTGCCCACCGCGCCCACTCCTCCATGGTCGGTGTCGACCTGCCCCAGAAGGCGGCCGGTTTCCTCATGAAGAAGGAGCTTGACTACTTTGCCAAGGCTCTCGAGAACCCCCAGCGTCCTTTCCTCGCCATCCTCGGCGGCGCCAAGGTCTCGGACAAGATCCAGCTCATCGACAACCTGCTCGACAAGGTCAACACTCTCATCATCTGCGGCGGCATGTCCTTCACCTTCAAGAAGACGCTCGAGGGCGTCTCCATCGGTGACTCGCTCTTCGATGAGAACGGCTCCAAGACGGTCGGCAAGCTGATGGAGAAGGCCAAGGCCAACAACGTCAAGGTCGTCCTGCCCGTCGACTACATCACCGCCGACAAGTTCGACAAGGACGCCAGGACCGGCTTCGCCACGGACGAGTCGGGCATCCCTGACGGCTGGCAGGGTCTCGACTGCGGAGCCAAGAGTATCGAGCTCTACAAGGAGGCCATCAACGAGGCCAAGACTATCCTGTGGAACGGCCCGGCCGGCGTGTTCGAGTTTGAAAAGTTCGCCAACGGCACCAAGGCCACGCTCGATGCCGCCGTCGCCGCCTCGGAGGCCGGCAAGATTGTCATCATTGGCGGCGGTGACACGGCCACCGTTGCCGCCAAGTATGGCGTCGAGGACAAGCTGAGCCACGTGTCCACTGGCGGTGGCGCTTCCCTGGAGCTTCTCGAGGGCAAGGATCTGCCCGGCGTTGTGGCCCTGTCGAGTAAGTAAATTCGGACCTCTTTAGGTTCCCAAAGATATAAAAAAAAGCCATGTCCGGGATCTGATGAAGGAGGGTCCTCCGTCGAGGCAAAAAAAGATCAAACCAGAGGAAGCAACCAGATGATGTCTAGCCTTTGAGTGGCTGGACCAAGCCGGCGATCGTCCGGATCCTAAAAGAAACATTACATAGCCGAATACCAAGAATAATGTAAAAGAAAAAAAAAGAAACAAACAAAACGCCATCACTCAAAGTGGAACGACACAGCCAAAGAATCGAGACTTGCGTGTCGTTACGAGTATGTGTTGCGTGGTTTCCATTTCAATAAAGACGTCGCATCTCCCTATCCGGGCCTCGTAGTCTATGCTCCAAGGTCTGCCAGCTTGATCTATTTCCGTGTATTGAACCCTGCTTTCCGTTTTTCCCTTATGCCGTGCCGGGCGGATAAATCATCGTCGCTTCGCCGCTTCGACCTTCTTCAGTTCCTCCCTGTGATGGGTGTTAGCGACCGCATTCCAGATGGCAAGGTCTTGAGATTGATCGTCTCAACGCAGGACGAGCGAAGGAAACGCGGGGGATGGGTATTGGAATAGAGAAAACCCACTTCAGCTGTGTCGAAAAATCGTCCGTGGTGTCGTCATCGTCCCAGCTTTCCTCCCAGAGATGCTGCGTTGCGCTATTACCGCCAGCTGCTTCAGTTTCTTCCTCGGCCCAATCTACGGTATCAACAAAACAAAATGGTCAGCTTCTGCGGTGATACAAGGGAATCCGTACAGAGAAGGGAGAAGAAAGCAACAGAAAAATGGCAGCATACCGTCGACGGGGAAATCCTCAAACTCGTCGTCCTCTCCTAGCACCGCGGCGTTGGAGGGTTTCTTCTCCTCCTCGGGCTTGGACTGCTGCTGGGCCGGGGCCTTTTCTTGTGACGTGGTAGCCTTGTTGTCTGAGGATGCCATTTTTTCCCTGGAGCGGAGCTGTGGAGGGGACGTTGGACGGACTCGGGATTGACTGGTTTTGAGATTCGTAGAGGTTATTGTCGAAGACGGTGTTGACTTGTGTTGACTTTGCGGTGTCTTGCGGCACAGTAGACAGAGGGGGAATGGTGGATGGGGAGGGGCAATGGAAGATGTCGTGGAGGTTGAAGGATGATGCGATCTGCACAGCGTGTGGAGGAGCTCTGGCGGTATTCGTATGCTATCCTATCGCGGTGATGTAGTGTACTAAGTACGTACCTTCGCTGCTGGACGAAGGCAGATGGCTCATACGTACCCGCAAGTACCTAGATGCCCTGCATTAGCCACTTGGTCCGTGCTTCGTATGGCATCCTTGATTGAGATTAATAAGCCAGGGTCAATTTGAGTCCGTATAGTTTCCAATTACACCACCAGTATCATGTATTCATAAACGCGAGAAATCAAGGGAAGAGATATGAGGCTTTATTCACACACTCTCTATAAAACACAACCTAACACCGGTTTTCCTAAAACAGCCTGCGTGAATTCCTATTTTATACACATCCTCCCAGAATCCAGAGGATGACCTGTATAGGCTTAGCCAAGCCCAGTACCCTGATCCCACATGATGAGTTGCAACCCCTTCTCCTATAAGCGTCGACGCGCTTCATCCTGTTCCGAGTCGCCCTGATCATTCTCGCTCCCTGTTTCTTCTATTTCGCGGCTGTCCTCCTCGGCTTCCTCCTCGGCGTCCTCCTCGGCTTCATCATCCTCTCCGTCCTCCTCATCATCTGCGTCCCCTTCGGCTTCTTCCTCCGCGTCTTCTTCCGCTTCTTCCGCGTCTTCCACCTCTTCTTCTGCTTCATACCCCGTTTCTCCTCCCACTTCCTCTTCCGCTTCTTCCCCTGCTTCGTCTTCGGCATGGTGATCCTCTGCGTCCTCCATAATCTCATCGACCCCGTCGTCGACACCCTCTTCCAAATTCTCGGCCGTCTCTTCCAGAGACTCATCTTCGGCAGCCTCGTCGCCGCCCTCCTCAACCCCTTCCATCTCGTCCAAAACCTCTTCTTCTTTTACATAGTGTGCTTCCTCCCTCTCCCCTCCCTCCTCGCCATCCCCATCCTCATCCTCTCCTCCCTCCCTTTCATCGTCTTCTTCTCTTTCGCCTCCGTCGGCCTCCTGCTCGTTCTCCTCCCCATGTCCCTCCTCTCCTTCTTCATGCTCTTCCTCGCCGCCGTCTCTGCCTTCTGCTTCCTCATCCTCGCTCTTTTCCGAGCTGTCGGGAGCGGCGGCCGTCGGCCCTGTGCTCCTTCGGAGATTAGGGAACATCAGCGAAGGAGGTGGTTCTTCGTCCCACCCTTCTGGGACATCGCTCAGATCGCTCTCGTCATCCGCTGAATCGTGAGCGCTGCCCCGGGCGCTCGAGGCAGCCGTTGTCTCTGCAGGTGCGCCCTCACCTTCTTCGTCCTTCATAGTCACGTCTTGGTCCTGTGCATCGCCGCGCCCATGATGACCTGTTCCGTCATGGTCGTGGGCGTCGCTTCCGGCGTCGTCGTCGTCGCCGCCATGGGCTGACTGGCTTCCACGCTTCCCGCTTGCCGTCGACCCGACACGAGTCTTGCCGTTGACCGCGCCGGGGCCTACCGATTTCGGCCTCTCCATGCTTCTGAGATAGGCTTGTTCGGCCTTGCGGAGCACATCTGCTCGCCGGATGCCCGTCTTCCGGCGAGGCGCCACCTCAGCCTGCTTGTCCATAGCTTCGCCGCCATTCACCGGCTCTTGACCACTGTGCGGCGCGCTGCCATTGTTGTTCGGGGCATTGGGGGGCTTTGCGCCATTTGTCCCGTCGACTTGGGCCTCTTCCTTGGCCCGTTCCTTGGCCCGCATCTCAATCACCTCCGCTGGGTCGGGTCCTGGCAGGGTAGGGGCGATGTTGAAGTAAATCGCCGTGTAGGCGTCACTGATAAGGTCATCAATGGCGCCGGCCTTCATCAGCCCGCCATTCAGCTTTTTCAGCTCAATTGCCTCCTTCATGCACTGCAAAACTGGCAAGTCGTTTCCTTGCTCGCTGGCCCAGTTCCCAATGCGATCGGTCATGATCTCGTACTCTTCGGGCGCAACGGATTTGAAGCGGTCCTCCTCGTTCGGCTCCACCTTGTGCGTCTGTCGCAAAAGGCGCAGGTACGCATGGCAACAAGTCTGCCAGAGGTCGGTGAAGTGATAGAAATCTGCGCCCTTCTTACGAATGCGACGCAGTAGTGCCTCCAAACTGACTCGGTCGTTCATGACCACCAAAATCTTGACCATAAACCGGACGTACTGCTCCGTGAAAACGTGGTGGCGGCCGGGTCGCTCGGCATCGCATTTCCAGACATTCATCACCATGGTCTTGGTGAACATGGACTCTCGGAGAACCCCAAAGGCTGCCTTGGCCTGCATGTAATCTCCCGACTCTTGAGCTTCTTCGTCGAAAAGCAGGCGAGCGTGTCGCACAATCATGCGATGTTGCCAGTTAGACTTGTCCTTATCGCGGAGATGGCGCAAACTCTTGATGAGATACTCTTCCCAGTCTCCTGCGTCATTGGCCTCGGCGTCCCAGGCGAGGCCGTAGGGCTGGCGCGAGAGTATCTCCGCACCCTCCTGGGGGTTCAAGTCTTTCCGTAGGACTAGCTTGTGCACGATGGAAAGTATCTTGTAATGCGGCTCCAAAATTGGCTCACTATGCCGGGACTTTGGCATCGCTGTCACGATGTCGATTGTGTGTTCGAGTGCTCCTATCAGTTGTTTGACCGTCGGCTTTGCTGCTCGATCGCCGGGACTGAGCGAGTCATCGGGCTTCTGATACATCTTCCAGAGACACTTGGATATCATGAAGGGGTTTCTGTGTGATATTAGTCATGGCCCATATAAACACGTTCCGCCTTTGATGTGGCCAGGGGCCAATGTTTCTCACCTCCAGTCCTGCGGCTTCCTCTTCATGGCCTTCCTGAACAGACGACAGGCGTACCTCCATACCTTAAAGTCTTCCATCTGGCTGTGAGCCACCCGCTGAAATGTCCCCAGGTCTTCCGGCTGGATGAAGAACCGTTCATGGTCCGAATGTTGGAAAGGCTCCATGGCAAAAGGCTCCCGGCTAGAGGCGTAGAGGCGCATAGCGAAGCTGTGATAGAGATCATGCAGAGGATCGCCGTCTTCCGAGTACGTCTGTCCCGCGCCAACCGACTTGGACAAAGCCAAGGTGTGGCAATGTATAGAGTTGCGCTGGAATTTGACCAGCTCGGCACGGTCCTTGTTCATTTTGTCGGCGGTCCACACGACCGCATCCTCAACTTCGTAGTCGAAGCATTCGGCTAGGCGGAACCAGACCTCCCAGTTGCCCGGGGTGAATTGGAGCTGATGCCTCAAGAATGTCGCACCGATGCGCAACTCGTCCATAGCCCCTGGCGTCTGTCTCTTGCTCAAATCCACGAGCTTGTACTTGCTCAATGCTATGGTACCGAGGAGATAGAACCAACCGTGTTTGGCAAGGGCCATCTCGGGAGCATTCACCGAAACCGTATCGAGCTCCACTTCTCCCCTGAGAGCCTGGTAGAGACGCAGCGGGTGGATCGGCTTCTTGAAGTATTCGGTGTAGTTCCTAAGATTGTGAACCATCTGGGGGGTCGACCGTACAGGCCCGATGGCGCCCTGCATGTGTTCGATAGTGGCCTTGAGGTCCGACTTGAGCAAATCTCTCATCGGCATCCGCCGGGCCAACACGGTTATCTTGTCCGCCAGCTGTATCGTGTTACGCCTTTCGAGCTTCTCCGGGGGGCAGCCGTGATCCTGAACTTCCCAGATGCCGACACCAAGCTTCAGCCCGTGGAGATCGTAGAGAACTTGGCCAAGGTAGTCTTCCCAGTTTTCGATGTTCCTGAAGCGAAGCATTTCAACACGCATCATCTTCAAGAAGATCTTGTTCGAAACCTTGCAACTCTTGCGCAGGCCGAGGACCTGATGCACGGCCGCGAGGAATTCGGCCAAGTGGCTCTCCTGTCTAGGAAACAGATCCTGCTTCTGGGCCATACCGACTTTAAGCACGGTGTACTGGAGGCACCAAGTACGCACTTGAAGTTCCCGCAACTTGGTGAGAAACGACTGAAGGAGGGGGCTGTTCGATGGGGATTGGGTCATGCCGATGCGGATCTCGTCCTCCACCATGGCCGCGACGTGGAGCATACAGTTGAGTCTAGCGAGTCCAGATGCCGTTGACTTTAGGTGATCATCGTCGATGATGTCGAAGGAGGTGCTCTCGTTGAGGGCTAGGGAGAGCGCATGGATGAGGAGCTCGTCTAATGACTTGAGCATTCGCAAAAGCAACGCAGGCCTCGTCTCGCTCGACGTCTTGAGGTATTGTTTCCCTTGAAGATCGGCAGTGATGGTCTCGATGGCTCTGAGTTGGCATGAGAACTGCTTAGTGACGTATTGGATGGCCCCGTACGCATCGCTAAGACGGGTCCAAAGGAAAAGCCGAAGCTCGGTACTGGTGCCTTTGACGAACTTCCAGAGGTCTCGCAGACTTTGGCTCGCACAATCTTTGATGGGAATCTTGTCTTGCCTCGACTGTTGCTGCTGGCCATCCTCTTCGGTGTGAAGGCCCATATTGGAGGCGTTGGAGACAAAGACGGAGTCGGGATTCAGAACAGGTTCCAGGTTATCAATGATGGCCACTGGATCACTGATGTCGTCTTGGAACAAGCCGAGGAAGAAGTCCATGGTCGTCAGTTTGGAGATCTCCCTGTCGGCAGCGGCAGCTGAAATCTCGGGGAGAACAGCATTGTTCGGGAGATACAGGGGCCCCAGATTCTGGCTGGCCAAATAGTCTCGTAGACTGGTCCAGCATTGCAGAATGTAGTCCCGCGACGCATTCCCCGTCAGCGTCGTTGAAAAGACGGCCGCCCAGAGAAACCTCACCGACACTTCCCTCTTGGTGGTTCGAGGACGCCGCACCATCTGGGAGGCGAGATCCAGCCACCTCCCTAGACGTCCCTTCGCTTCCACACGAACGACAAAGTCCACGGCGCTGTTGGGGTTGGTGATCCGCTCGTAGATGTCGAGATGCAGCTCGAACAACATCTCCACCACCTCATGGAGTGCGTCCGTCTCGTCGTCCGAACGACGAGATGCTAAAGCCTGGGCAATCTCGTACCTTGCGCCCTCGTGGATGCTCTGATCAAATCGGCTGGCGACCTGTACGACAGTGGTCTTCATGTCTTCCGACCACTTAGACGCTAAGTAGCTAGGAGCAATGGCTTTTACCCATTCCCATGCCACGTCCTGAACGGTCATCCAGTCGGAGTTCATCCTTCGGACAAAGGAGGCCGTGCCGTGGGAATCCTTGAAGGGAGAGAAGTTCAAGGTTGACTGGGAGCCTCCTTTGGCGTGTTCGAGAAAGGCTGACATGCCCAGTGTGCCGGCCTCCTTCTTGTTGACGAACATCTTTGCATTCTCGGCGTTGAAGTTGGTGATGGTGCTCTTTAGGTCCTTGGTGGCCTGGTCCTGCATCTTGCCCGGGCGATCCTCTGACACGCACGACTCTAGAACGCAGGCTATGCTGTCCAGCGTACTCGATTCGGTGACACCAAGGTTCTCGAGTATATCTCGTGTCATATGAAATAGATTGCTGTCTGCTGCCTGGTACTCGGCGAGTTGATTCGCGAGAAGCGTGCTGCGATCCACTACCTCGCCTCCAGCCGTCTCCCGCCGGCGGATTCGTTTGCTCCGCTTTTCACCAGCAATTTCTTCTTCGGCCGTGTCGCCAATACCAGCCAACGACTGAGATCTTTTGAGCGTCGGGTTGGAATTACTCCGTCCCTTTCGAGTTGGTCCGCCGGATTTTCGTGCTTCTCCTCCCGACGCTTCCTGGTCTTTGCCGCCATCATCGACATCCATGGGCATGGCAGACGTCGTTTCCGTCGTGAGCTGCTCGTTTGCCCCTTCGTCCAACTGTGGTTGGACGGTGTCCGTCGTCTCTGCTGCATCTTCTCCAGCATCGGTCTCCGGAAGCTCAATGACAACGGCCCGGCCAGAGCATCCCACGTCGGTCAGAAATTGCAAGAGCGCCATACCCAGCTGGGACCATGTCGACCTCGAGCAGGGGAGTGCCAGTCGTGGGATGGAAACACCTTCGATTGTATTCCGCATTGAAATCAGGTCCTTGGTCGGATTGGGCAAGAATGGGATGGGGTCCAGATTCTTCCGGATAAAGACTGGCATTTCTCTCCTCAACCAAGGGCGCATGATAGGATGTGACAGAGCCATGTGATCGTCGAGAACCTGTAGCTGCTGTTTGAGCTCCTCGCCTGCCAAGCCCTCTGCCAGGGACGGAGGCTCGACATCGTCCACGGCAGGATCATCGTCCAGCTCAATGGCTGCCTCGAAACAGTACCTGCGAATCCTGGCACTTTTCAGAAACCCGGCAACCCGCGCGGTGCGTCTCCACAGCTCTGCGTCGGAGGGATCTCGGTCCAGAGCGGCATTGAAGTCGTACAGGGCGGCCTCGGCTTGTTGGCGTACTTGGTCCGTCTGAAAGAAGTGTTCGGAAGGGGTGGAAAGGCTGCGGGCTTTATGCTTTATTCGGTCGAGGACAAACTGTCCGTGGTTCTTGTGTGCCAGGAAAAGAGCCTGGGGCAACGTGCTGTCAGCCCCGTCCACCTCTCCCGGTTGGACATCGACTTCGGCAACGAAGCCATCGGGAGCAAGTTGACCAGGCTGTTGTTCGGCACGCTCGTAATCGGTAGCTGCTTCGGGGTAGCGGAATATTTCGGACTTGAACAGGTCGTCATACGCGTCGGCAGCTTCGTCGAAGAACCTGGGCCCCTGCGCATGAAGCTTGAGTGCCGTTTGGAAGCGCTTTAGAGCTTCGTCGATCTGTTTTCTCCCAAGTCAGCGCCGGGGGTCCACAAAGGATTTGATTGGTAGGGAAATAAATACGTGTATCTGGCGAGTTGTATCGATTTCATCGTCAATGCTCTCTTCGGGCTCGAGATTGATGGCTTGAAAAGTCGGCTGCGAGGCGAGTTAGCAATGACCCTCGGGAATGGTCAAAGTCAAACCGGACGCACCATGGTATGAATTCGAACTGTAAATAGCAGGGTAGGACATATGAGAGGCTCTAGACAAGTCGGTCGTCGAGTATTGATAAGTGGCGAGCCGTAGTTATAACGGCTATATTGCTTTTTGCGTTGCGATGATTCCACTGGGCTTGGAGCAACTTCTTCGCGTCGCGTATCGATGAAAGAGCAGCAGGGATTACGTACGGTGTACTTCGTGTGTAGGTGCCTCTACTTTGTATGCACATGCACAGTACCGTATTATTAGCACATGCCTGTACTCCACAGTGAGTAGAGTGAGTAGCATCCTAGTACCAATTTGGTAAGGTGAATCCCTTTCCCCTGACAGCTGAAGGTTATGTGGCTAGTGGAAAGTGTGGCTTCGCAGGGCTGACCATTGCACCTATCAATGCTCTACCTTGGTCTGTGCGCCCCCGTATCCTCGTAGCTTCCCCCGACGACAAATCAGCCGCATTGTCTTTGTCTGGAGGTTGATTCCATACCAACAACTGCCGTAGGGATTCAGAGACGAATCCAGGCTAGTACCTCCCATCGACTCTCTTTTTCCCCGTCTCGAGCGAGCAACTGGTTTTGGTTGAAGCTTGCGTGTGCTCACTGGTTTCCCATCACAGCCGGGTGCAGCATCATCACCTTCTCTTATCCAAGACTCTGGATCCCACCCCTACCGGAGGACAGATAGCTGCTGACCTGGCTGCCAATATGGTTGCTCCAGCTGTTCCCGAGTGCGTTCCGGCGTATCCAGAGCATATTTTGTCCCCGAGCTAATAGGGCTTCTTTCAGGCTGACAGAGGATGTCATTCACGAGTCAATTGATGCGCGAACCGATTCCCTAATTTCCCTGCGCGAACTGGGACCTCCCGACCTGGTACATCTCCTGAAGCAATCCATCAGGAGCCCGGCAAAACAAGTACGCGGTCCGTCCATCTGTATACTTGGTGAACACACTAACGCGACTCTGGTACTAGATCGGAGTGTATCACCATGTCGCCGGTGTCGATGTGTCGTCCTCCGCCAGTCTAGCCGCTTATATCAACACTTTGACGCACCAAGAACATGGGCCATCGGCGCAAAACAAGATTGTGGAGGGGCTATACTGGTGAGTCCTGACGACCACCTTTTGACGGGGTCGTACGTGCCTGACACGTCTCAGCTGCTACAACGCGTTTTCCCGGCTCGATATGCGTGTCCATGTGACGATTCCCGGTTCCGTTGAGAGTTATTGCATAGACGAACGAGGTGATAGACGCAAAGCCACCGACGAACTATGGCTCGAGACCTACCTCTGTAGTGTCCTTAGGGCCTACTCTTATGCCGACGATGGCAGCGGCGAGACGATTCGCAAGATCATGGGCGTGCGCCGGTTCAACCCTGTCACTAACACTGAGACGGAGCATCGGTTCCTCAATGCCGCGGAGCAGCTCTTTTTCCGAGGTATGTGCTGGGAAGACACGTCCTTTTCCTGGTGATACCGACGCCTGGCGTCACGCTTACACTTTGTCCAGGATGGCAATTGGGCTCCGACTCGGTCGTCCAAGTACCGAACAACGTCTCGAACCATCTCACTTCTGGATTGCTTAAATACTTTGAGACCACCGGTCGGTACACTTCAGGGATCAACCTGTTTGAGAAGCTTCGCACGCAAAATGTCGAGGTTTCGTCTCTCCTGGCGAAGCTCCTGTTCATGGGCAATGAGGAGGTCAAGGGCGTCAGAGTCCTGCACGAAGCCCTCAAGGAACTGCCGATGGACTATGTCATGCTCGACACACAAGCCGAATTCCTCCTGAAGAAAGCCCAGACTGCCGAGACGCCGGAGCTCAGGGAGGAGCGTCTCCGCATGGCGCTAGCATGTGCCGACCGCAGCACCATTGCGGCTCCGAGCGAGTTTAGCACCTGGGCGCGCCTTGCGCAAGTGTATGTCGCCATGGAGGATTGGGAGAATGCGTTGACCATCTTGAACTCGTGCCCGATGTTCACGTACCAGGACAAGGATTCGCCTCAGATGCCCGAGCCCAGAGAGATCCATTTGCCGACCTTGCCCGAGACACGACTGGACGAGATCGATAGCGAGCCCGAATCTAGGTACTCGGAGCAGGTGGACCCCAGCCTTTTGAACTTGCGTGCGGCCATGTACAAGGGCACTTTCAAGCAGGCGTACAGCATCCTTACGGAAATGGCGCGCAAGATCGGATGGGACCAGTTGCTCAGAATCCGCAGCACGGTTTTCGTCATGGAAGACGAGTATCGCACCGAGAAGCAGGAGGCAACCGCCCAGTCAAGCCCGAATAAGCGCACAGCGAGCACCGACGGGCTTCGTGGAACGCCGGATCCCACTACGAACGGAGACCAGTCAGACGACGAGGACGGCGGCGCGGAAGAAGCAAAGTCGGCCGAGGGTGATGCGGCAGAAGCAGCGGAGGCGGAGGAGGTAAACGGGGATGCGTCGGGCGGGCCCACGTCGGTGGAGAAGCCGCCGCAGACGATAAATGCCGGCGAGGTCAAATCCGAAGCGGAGGCGGTAAGGATCCTCTTCCCATTGGCGACGAGGCGTGGACTTTTTGCTAATCATGCATGTTATCAGGGCCACCAGGGCGACGAGCATCTGTCTAAACTGAACAACAAGCGGCTCTGTGAAAGGTGGCTCGACAGCCTCTTCATGGTTTTGTACGAGGATCTGCGGGTCTACACGATCTGGAGGACGCAGATGGCGCAGTATAAGGCGCAGGCGATGCAGTACCGCAAGTCGCCGGAGGAGTGGGAGATTCTCGGGGCGCTGGCGGAGAGGCTGCAACACACGGACGAAGCGCTAGAGGCATACCGCTCATGCCTGACACAGAGGTTCAGCCCCAAGGCGCTGACGAGCATCCTCCGCCATTTCGAAAAGGCCAAGAGCACCCGCGAGACGGTCGCTGCCATTATCCGGCTAGTGACGTGGCAGTATCGATGGTACTCGGAGTTCTCGCCGGACCTCCACCACGTAATCCGGTTGTTGATCGAGGACGAAGGCGCGGTCAAGGTCCGGAGCATCATCCAGGCCACCAGCTTGCCGCAAAATGTACTGGACTTGACTCACCACTACGCCGCTCTCTGCGCCACTTTCCGAAGCAGCGGGACGGATGGCTAAGGTTATGTGCTACGAGGTGGTGGTGAGGCCGTGTGGGTGACGAAGAACGATGCGCAGACGGCGTGGGATATGGCTTTAGAAACACTGGATGGCCAGCGTGAAACATAATAATACTTATCGGTATATACGCATGGTACCTATATTACGGACATTATAGTATGCTTTGGGGTACTGGGATTCGATTCCTGAAGCTCCTGGGCGTATCATGAGCTGGCGTCCCCGGCATTCGTGGAACTATGCTCCGTAGATAGACAAGCCAGACAGTACCCACACCGAGGCTCACCGATTGTTCACCGTGGTCAACAACACGCTCGATCTACCGAGTTGCCCGCTACTCCGTACACTACGCTCAGCACATCAGCCATGCGTACATGTACCGTATTCCATGCGTCTCTTCTTCTCTAAATGACGCCAACTCGATATCAGATTCTCAGGGGCAATCAATCGTATCCACAATGGACCCTTATTGGTGGGGATGTGAAATCATGGACTCATGTTGACGCCACATGATGATATCATGGGCGTAGTTGAGGGATGAGATCATAGGGCTTACATGCTTCTCGTTATCATTGAAAAGGCCCTTGGGCTAACATCATGTTATTTCCTTCGCTCCTAAACCACGATCAAACTGAACGAAGCACAAGATCGACACGATACTCATTGCAAATCTTACCCTCTCCAAAGTCTGCACAGCATTCACAATGGCTCCTGACAAGCAGCAGCTCGACGCCATCGCGCGCCAGGCCGAAGCCGACCTCAACACATACCAAGCGAAAACCGGAGCGGCGCGTCGGGAAGCCGATGATCCAGCAGGCGTCCGGACCATGCCCGAAGGCAAGTTCGAGAACGTGGACGTGAAGTACGGCGACGACCTGAGCACCAACGCGAGCTACAACAAGCGTATTCCCCCTGAAGAGGGTGGCGACCTCGATGCCCGTGGAAGGTACGATAGTCGATATTTCTCCTTGTTGCAATCATCGTTATCATTTTTATTATTTGACTGACACCCACCCCAGGCAAGCGCGCGGAGAGCACTATGACCACACCTACGGCGATGGCGGGCCCCAGTCCAAGATTAGAGCGCAACAAGCAGAGAACCCAGGCCAGAATGACCGGGACGTCAAGCGGGTGCCGGGGCTGGACTCGCATGGGGAGGGAAAGGCCGACGTGCTGTCGCGGGGCGAGGACGCATCCATCTCCAACGTTGGGCGGAACCCTCCCGGCCCGGGAGGCAGCCAGTTCCGGGGAAGTGATTACTACACGCCCGAGTCGGTGCCGGATAGCATCGCTGCGGAGGGCAATGTTCCGCCCGATAGTGTGACGCAGGCAAGTCGCGAGACGGAGGGTTATGGGCGTTGATTTGAGAGCAAAGGGGCAGATTTTGTACTATAGCAGTCGGATTTGATTTGTGGTTTCATGGCCATTGAATGACCAGGGAAAGGCGCCTTGATATTTCTCCTAATGAAGATGAATCCGAAAGCTTGAATGGCCGCGTGGCGATCAAGACGAGAGATTATGAGTTGAAATACTAGCAGATCGATAATCTGGCTGAACACCAAGGTAGACAAACCTTTCGTGCGCCGCAGTAGAACGCTTGGCCTTCACATTAAATCCATGGCATTAATCTAGGCCTCGTGCAGCTTGACATCTGACCTCACTACAGTGCCTCGTTATACTTCGTAACTCCATGGTGATTTTGATGGCAAAATATCTGCAAAGCAGAGCTCGAGTCAAGGCGTCTCTTACCTCATGGAATATGATGTCATCAGCTACTCGTCCGGAAGCTGGCACTATAATTTCCTGTTGCCCCGATGCTTCACATATAGAGCTATCCAAGAAGCTTATCCGCATCTCAACGAAATCCGGCAGCTCATAGCCTAGAGGGAACAATGTATGAGATTTACGCCGTAAGCTTTGGCTCCCCGAAACTTGTCGGGTTGACGCAGCTGATGAGGAGGGATCGCAAAAGGCCGGTGCGGCGGCAGCTTTCACGGTCGACTGCCTCGTCTACCCGCTCGATACGCTCAAGACGCGATACCAGAGCCAGGACTTTCTCAGGACATATGTTTCCCGTCCAGGCGAGGTCAAGGTGCCTCTGTTCCGCGGTTTATACCAGGGCATCGGCAGCGTCATTATCGCCACACTCCCAGCGGGTACTCTCGTCTCTTCCCTTTCCCCTGTCTTCCCCTCCACCACGACCGATGGGTCTTCTTTGAAACGGTTTCACAGAACTGACAGAACGATCATCAGCGGGCATCTTTTTTGCCACCTACGAGAGCCTGAAACGGACCATATCTCTGGCTGTCCCCGCGGCACCGCAACCACTGGTACACTCTTCTGCGTCCGCCATCGCCGAAGTGGCTTCGTGTGTGGTATTAGCGCCGGCGGAGGTCATCAAGCAGAATGCGCAGATGCTACGCAAGCAACAGCAGAAAGGGGTTGGAGCGGGGTCAGGATCTTCCACGTCTCTGCAAGCAGTCTACCAAATTGCTAAATCGGGGCCCGGGAAGAGGCTGTTCACGGGGTACACGGCCTTGGTGGCGCGGAACCTCCCCTTCACGGCTCTACAATTTCCCCTCTTTGAGCACGTGCGGGATCGAATCTGGAACTGGCGGGATTCGCGGGACCAATCGTCAGGAATCAACGTTTACGCAAACCGGACAGATGCGCGGGCACGGGGTCTCCTGGAGACGGCGGTGGTTTCCGGCGTGAGTGCCGGGACAGCAGGTGCGATGGCGGCGTTCATCACGACACCGAGCGACGTTGTCAAGACGCGGATGATGTTAGGTGCGGGTGCTAGTGGTGAAGACCGCAAGGACGCTGCCACACCAAGGGCGCAGTCAGAGTCAGGGGGTCGCCGGCGTACGAGTAGGAGCAGCTGGGCGATTGCGCGGGAAGTGTATCACAATAAAGGGGTACGGGGTCTCTTTCGTGGAGGACTTCTGCGTTCTTCTTGGACAATGTTGGGAAGTGGTCTGTACCTAGGGACGTACGAGGTGTCCAAGGTGTGGTTGACTCGGGATAAGACCGAGCAAGACGTCCTCGGGGAGCCAAACTCGCTAGCTAGCTGAAGAGAATACTGGATACCTCTGACGAAAGGATTCGCGACTCTTACTCCCGGTGGCGCAATAACCCCGTCGTCACCCGTCGACGCCCAATTTGCTACTGTCCATCAGCGAGGGCGTCGAGAGTTTCGAGTGTTCCGACGAGGACCGATAATTCCCGACGGTGTTGCCTTCTTTCAATACACTAGATGCTCATATCAGGACAGAAAAGGATGGCGTTTGGGCTTTATATATTTTCATGATCAATACCAGGCAAGTCATGTGTGTGGTCATGTTTGAATGGGCAATGGGCAATTGATGTCTGTTGGAGGGGTTTGTCGGCTTGCTGAGGTAAGCAAGACAATTTCCTAACCCGGAAATACTGCCGCCTTTGACCACCTCTCCGCCCACAATCCCACTTTCCAAGCCAGGGCGAAAAAGTTGAATGTTGATATTCCTGACGTCCAACCGTAATCTCCGCCCCTCCAACCCAGCGCGATATCACGACTCCGATCCCTCGTCCGACTTCCCTCCCTTCCCCGAGAGTCAGAGGTGCCGCCACCCCCTTAGCAGACGAGAGAAAAACAAAAAATCGCAATCATGGAGGACGTTACGAAGGATGTCCCGATCACATCGGTTGTCGTCGAGGCCCTGGTGAGTCTCGGGCTTCTGCGCCTCCTCTTGCGCGCGGCCATTTTCCCAGTCGCCCCACTCCACTCTATATGTCGACTGACCACGCCCTTTTTTTTTTTTTGCTTTCGATGTCTAGGTGGTGATGAAGATTGTCAAGCATGGCTCGTCCAACTTCCCGACTATCGCAACCGGCTCCATCGTCGGCATGGACAACGACGGCGTTCTCGAAATCACAAACTCCTTCCACTTCCCCTCGGTTGACGCCTCAGCCGACTCTCACCAGAACGACGCCTCGGCTCTGGCCGCCGCCGCTCCCAGGCAAAAGGCCAACATTGCCTACCAGAACGAGATGATCAGGCACCTGAAGGAGGTCAACGTCGATGCCAACAACGTCGGCTGGTACACCAGCGCCACCATGGGCAACTTTGTCAACCTCAGCTTTATCGAGAACCAGTATCACTACCAGAAGGACAACGATAAGACCGTTGCCCTCGTCCACGACGTCAGCCGCAGCTCGCAAGGATCTCTGAGCCTCCGTGCGTTCAAGCTGACCCCTGCCTTTATGGCTGCCTACAAGGAGGGCAAGTTCACAACGGAGAGGTATGTGGAGAGTTGCTGTCATTGTTGTGCTTATTGGTCCATCTGGCGGCTTTATATGTGTACGGGCTCCGTATTCCCTGCAACTCAATGTTGACTGTGTCCCGCTGCGTAGCCTCCAGAAATCGAAACTCACCTTCAAGGATATCCTCCAAGAATTCCCCGTCAGCGTTCATAACACGCACCTACTCACCACCTTCCTGCACCAACTCCCGCAGGCCCCGGCAAGCGACACCCTGGAACCACCAACGTCCATGTCGGAGCTCAAGGATGACCCGACCAGGCAGCCGCTATACCCGTCCATCGACAACCTGGACGTATCCATTGACCCCTTCCTGGAGAAGACGTGCGACCTGCTACTAGACAGCATCGACGCGCACTACAACGAGGTGAACAACTACCAATTCTACCAACGGCAGCTGGGCCGCGAACAGGCCAAGATCTCGCAGTGGCAGGCCAAACGAAAGGCCGAGAACGCGCAGCGGACACTGGCGAAGCAGCCGTTGCTGCCCGAGGACGAGTGGCAGCGGCTGTTCAAGCTGCCCCAGGAGCCGAGCCGACTCGACGGCATGCTCAACGCCCAACAGGTGGAGCAGTACAGCAAGCAGGTGGACGGTTTCACGGCCAATATCAGCGCCAAGATGTTTGCCGTGCGGGAGAACTTGCTTCCCAAGCACGCATAGAGGGAACTTTTTTTTCAGTTGCCTTGGCGCAGGGAGGGTCTTTTTTCATGCAATGAGGAGGTCGAGGGGAAAAAAACCAAGGGGATGAGCCTGGGCTAAAGAACGAAAGATGACTTGTTGGGAATTAGGGCGGCACATAGATGTATGGTCCTCGGATGTCGGTCTGGGTTAAGGATGATTGATTTGGATCTGGGAAGCGGATCATTTCAACATTCTACATGGCGTTTTACGGGGCTGCCGCTCTCTCTCTGTCTTAGGTATGAGTATGCAGTGCAAATAATCGACCCCTTTGATGACTTGGGGTGTCGAGGATTCTTAGACGGTGAGGATTATGGGCAGCAATTTTTTGCACCTGGATTTAGTGGACATGTGTTGTTAGGTGATGCCTGACTAGCGGAGCGTTGTCAATCAGAGCAGCCAAACCGCCTTGAGTACGCGAGTTATTGGGCTTCGCTATCGGCGAACGGGCACGTGGTCGGACTAGGCACTCCGACTTCTCTCCGATCACAGCTGCAGCTTTGGCCCTCGTCTTCAAGATAGCAGTGAAATCGGTTTGAGCCGGAAAATCAAGAAATAAGAAGAAGGAAAAAAAGAAAGGAGGCCGGACAGACTACATACGTAACGTTTTATCTCTCCAAAGAAAAAAACCCAAAATAAAAAATAGAAATATGAAAAACATGCAAAAATGACAAATATGCCAAAAAATAAATAAAAAATAATAAAAAGGCCAAAAAAGCCAAAAAAGCACTCTTGATAAGCTATGAGGAGGCTTATCGGCATCTGAATGGCCCCGACGCTAGCTCCAATTGGCGAACACAACGTCTATAGGTGGGGCTATGCCAACGCCTGTTGACAACCCCCTCAACCCCTCAATTCCTCTACCCCTCCACCCCTCCATAATAAAACTAGGTATCTTACCGCTCAAAATTCTCCCCTCCTACTTTTCTCTCTCCTCTCCCAAATCCCTCCTTTCTTCTCTATTTTCCCTCTCTCCTCCCACCGAAACCACCCATTCCTTTCTTCCATCCTTCCCATTGTCCCCTCCCTCCCTCTCACTCACATCATGTCTGCCCCTGCCCACAAGTTCAAGGTCGCCGACCTGTCCCTTGCTGCCTTTGGCCGCAAGGAGATCGAGCTCGCCGAGAATGAGATGCCTGGTCTCATGCAAATCCGGGCCAAGTATGCCGCCGACCAGCCTCTCAAAGGTGCTCGTATTGCCGGCTGTCTGCACATGACCATCCAGACTGCCGTCCTCATTGAGACCCTGACCGCGCTCGGCGCCGAAGTCACCTGGACTTCCTGCAACATCTTCTCCACTCAGGACCATGCCGCCGCTGCCATTGCCGCCGCCGGTGTCCCCGTCTTTGCCTGGAAGGGCGAGACCGAGGAGGAGTACAACTGGTGCCTCGAGCAGCAGCTGACCGCCTTCAAGGACGGCAAGAAGCTGAACCTCATTCTCGACGACGGCGGTGACCTGACCACCCTCGTCCACAACAAGTACCCCGAGCAGCTCAAGGACTGCTTCGGTGTCTCCGAGGAGACCACCACCGGTGTCCACCACCTCTACCGCATGCTCAAGGAGGGCAAGCTCCTCGTGCCTGCCATCAACGTCAATGACTCGGTTACCAAGTCCAAGTTTGATAACCTCTACGGCTGCCGCGAGTCGCTCATTGACGGCATCAAGCGTGCGACCGACGTCATGGTCGCCGGCAAGATCGCCGTCGTTGCTGGTTTCGGTGATGTCGGCAAGGGCTGCGCCCTGGCCCTGTCCACCATGGGTGCCCGCGTCCTCGTGACCGAGATTGACCCCATCAACGCCCTCCAGGCCGCCATGGCCGGCTACCAGGTCACCACCATGGAGAAGGCCGCCAAGGTCGGCCAGATCTTCGTCACCACCACTGGCTGCCGTGACATTCTGACTGGCGAGCACTTTGAGGTCATGCCCAACGATGCCATTGTCTGCAGTACGTACCCAGTCTCTCTCTCTCTCTCGTTTTCATGAATAATTTACTTACTTCTCACTCAGACATTGGCCACTTCGACATTGAGATTGATGTCGCCTGGCTCAAGGCCAACGCCCAGAGCGTCCAGAACATCAAGCCCCAGGTCGACCGCTTCCTGATGAAGAACGGCCGCCACATCATCCTCCTGGCCGAGGGCCGTCTCGTCAACCTTGGCTGTGCCACCGGCCACTCTTCCTTTGTCATGTCTTGCTCCTTCACCAACCAGGTCCTTGCCCAGATCATGCTTTACAAGGCCGGCGACGAGGCCTGGGGCAAGAAGTACGTCGAGTTCGCCAAGGCTGGCAAGCTCGATGTTGGCGTCTACGTCCTGCCCAAGATTCTCGACGAGGAGGTTGCCCGTCTGCACCTTGAGCACGTCAACGTCGAGCTCTCTACGCTCACCCCCGTCCAGGCCGAATATCTCGGTCTGACCGTCGAGGGTCCCTTCAAGAGCGACATGTACGTTTTTTTCCCCTTCAACGTTCTCTTTTCTTTTCTTTTTCTTTTTCTATTTCCATCTTGCCTCAAACCATGTCCCATTCGACTAACCTGCTTCTCTGCAGCTACCGCTACTAAGCGAACCCCTTCGTAGCATCACAAAACCCCCCTAACACGTCCTTCTTCAACACCTCCGACTAATGACTTCAACGACTTTACACGGCTCGTGACACCACGAACTGGGAAAGAGGCAATCTGCGTTCTCAACAGCATGACTGGCATGACATTGCGCACAACCGATATGGATAAGGGAAGGCAGAGAGGGTATTTATCAGGGCTGGCATCTTTTCGGGACGGGCTTTTAAAAAGCGGTTTAGCTGCGCCGGGCAGCGAAGGTCTGTTTTTTTCAACAAAAAAACGGCGTTGGCTTGGCGAAGAATCAAGATTCCCCGGACTATCATGGTATATCAGGTTTTCCTTTATTTTTGCTGCTTTCGATTTTTATATTTGGCTCTTCTCAGCTTGTGTCCATTAGACTGGACCAAGAAGAGGCGAGAAGGGGAAAGCCACGGGTGGCATTTCTTCATATAGAGACGCCTTGGGCGCACATAGGCGAGGAGAGAGGCTGGCCTAACACAAGGCGGCTTCGTCGGAGGGCCCGTCAACCGAGGCCATGCAATGATGCTTAGAAAATACTACCGCATATTGCAAGAACCAACCACACACATCCGTGACTCGACCCAGCTCGGACGAGTAAGAACGAGTGCCGTCTCGGGACATGGTATTACACCTTGCTGAAAACGAGTATTGGCCGGAGATACCGCTTATCAAGCAACGAGACACTATGGTCATATCAAAACGGTTGGGAGGACGAAGGACAGTGCAAAGAGGGCAACGCAATACGACAATCCATCCCAAAACTACTACCTACTTCCCATAAGCCGGCATTGCCAGGATGGCATTTTGATATGCATTAGCCCCATCTAGTCGTGATTTCTGCTCTGCGGCAACGACGGAGTTCCATTTCTAGACGCCGTTTTATACTCCTCTCAACATCGTACAACATCGAGGCACGTTGAAAAAAAAAAAAAAAGTCGCCCGAGACACACCGGTCCCGAACCCGTGCCCTAACCCAAACCCGTTCAACCCCTCTATGCTTGGGTGGGAATTTACGAAGCTCCTGCGGCCCCGTTCCCACCCCTAGTCGTACATGTGCGCCGGGAACCTTCTGCTCCCCTATCCACCAGATGCAAAAGCGACCACAGCCCTAATCGGCTCGTGTCTCGACGGTAGCCGTACGCCACTAAATCGGAAAGAGTAGTAAAGAAAAAGAGGATAAAAAAGAAAAAAAAAGAAAAAGAAAAGCCCATACACAAATACATTGGCTTGAATGCAAACCTCCGAAACGGTCCCTTTCTCCCCTTCCCGTACAGGGTTGGTGCAGAGCCGGGTAAAAAAAGTACTTTTGTTGAGCTCCTCTGATAGCCCTGGAAATGCCGGTGCATAAAAAGACACAAAATACGCAGACTGGACAAAAAGAAAAAAAGCAAGATAAAAAGTTGTCCACACCAAAAACCGGACGCAGCAACGACAAGGTTGCTCGCTCAGGGAGTCGGGATGATACCCGGACTCACGGCCTTGGCGACGTTGACGCCCGGGTTGATAAAGGCTTGGTTGGCCAGTTCGCTGAACCGGCGCACCACGTTGGTTGTCCCGCCCGTCGCCTGGGCCTCCCTCCGAATGAAGTCGCAGGCCACGAAGAGCTTATTCTTGGGGTCCGACTCGTCCACGTGCTGGGGGACGGCGTTCTCGTAGCCCGGCGGGTATCGCGGCGAGAGCTCACGGGCGATGGCGACCGAGTAGAGCAAGTCGCGGTTCTCGCGGCCGTCCAGCAAGAGGCGTAGCCTGCCGAGGGCCTCCTCGCGCTGGGCGGCCCTGCTCAGGCTGGGCTCGTCGCGGAAGGTGACGTAGTCGCCCAGAGTCCGCCAAAAGTCAAACTCGCGCGTGCGATGCAGATCCGCGTGGGGGACCGGTATGGCTAGCGGGTTCGAGTCGATGTAGTCTCCGCTCAGGAGGACCTCGAAGACGTGGACTCGGTTGCGAATCTCGGCGGGGTCGCCCGGGTGGGGCAGGCCGTTGATGGAGTTGTTGACTCGGGCAGGGCCCATTGTGTACGGGAGAGAGGCCAGGACCCAGATAAGGCGCGCCTCGAGAATGCCCGATGACAGCATGCTGGCCCGGTCGTTTGGCTGGGTGGTCTGGATGGCCTGGAGGAAGGTGGCGAAATGGTCAACGGCGTGCTTGTTGTTGGGGAAGGTGCAGATTCCCTTTGCGTCCCTGGTGTCGAACCATGCGGTTTCGAAGAAGGCGTTCAGGCCGTAGACATAGATCTCGTGGTAAATCCGAGTGATTTCCCTGAGCAGGTCATCGGTCAGAGGGGCGTCCCTGGGTGGTGGCGCCGGGCCCAAGAGACCGATGAGTTCGTCAATCTTCATCTTCTTTGCTGTAGGTGTGTGAGCAGGTTTATTCGTAAAAAAAAAAAAAAAAAAAACAGAACAGTGGATTTCCTGCAAAAGGCCGAGGGAGCGGAGGACAAACCTCTAGGAGGGTAATTCCCGCCAGCCGCAGACATCGGTATGGAATGCAGACTGGGTCCTGGATAGCCTTCCGGCTTGGGGGCAACAAATGGGGCGGCGATGGCGGGATTGGAAGGTCCGTTGGATGTTCCTAATGACCCGTAAGAGCTGGTGAGGACGGTAGGCTGAGACCCGTAGGGATTCGAATGGGGCAGTGGTGTCGTGGGGAGTGTCGACGAAGTTGGTGGTCGGCTGGTGGCCAGAGTATGATGTTGGGCGTTTGGAGCGGGGTGCTGGGGCTTGAAGACGGGATCGTAGCCGGCGCACTCCCGTTTCGATTTTCGGCAGTTGTTGCAGGTAGGTTGGCCTTCGTCGCACTAGAAATTGAAATGTCAAAAAAGTGTCAAAAGATGGTGACTATGCAAAACTGAATGGTTGAAGAACGAGAACAGAAGAAGGGGGGCGTTGGATGGACTCGGGTGACAGGTGAGAGGACATGGGTTGGGCCAACAGGTGAGGTGATAAGATAAGGAGCGATGATAGGCATGTGGTGAAAAGTCCCAAGTACTTCGCGGTAGCGAAGGCCCGTAGATCCAGCGGGTCGGGACGAACTGGCGGGGGGAAGAATTCTCTTTTCCAGTTGGCCCACGGTCTGGGGGACAGAGACGTCGAACGAAATAAAGCGCTATTTCGCAAGAAATACCGGGAAGAGAATGTCGGTTGCAACGTGTTTGTTTGGCCATTTGTTTTCCGTCCCCCTTCTCCCAGTTCTCTGTCTCTGATCCCTCTTGTTTCGATTTTTCCAGTTCTCGACGGGGAAATGGAAACAAAATAAAAAAAATAAAAAAGCCCGTTCGTCCGCCCCGTCTCATCTGAAACAGCTTCACCCAGAAGGGCAACGGGAAGTGGAAGGTGGTAGGAATCGACGCGAAGCGAATCGTCACCTACCTTGATTCTGCGTTTTCGACAGGTTAAACAGCCTGTTTTCGTTCGACGTTTGATCTCCTAAATGATAAATAACACCGCCTTGATCAGCAAACAAATCCAAAACAACAAAACATTCCCTCCTTTCTGTTCATACCTTCTTTGGGCCTCGGGGTGCGCTCGAATACCGAACATGAACATCTCCGTGGGGAGGGATCGCGTATCGCATGCCGGCTGGATCGGATGGCAAAGAATACATATTATGTGGAGAAGGCGCGGAGCCGTAGTAGTGCATGCCTTGATTGTAGTGCATGGACATTGGTGCGCCGGCTTGCTGCTGTGATTGTTGTGGTTGCTGCTGTGGCTGTGGTTGCTGCTGCTGTTGTTGTTGATGATGTTGCGGTTGTTGCTGCTGCTGTTGCGGTTGCTGTTGTGGTTGCTGTTGCGGTTGCTGTTGCGGTTGCGGTTGCTGTTGCGGTTGTTGCTGCGGCTGCTGCTGCGGTTGTGACTGATGTTGTGACGAGACAGGATCGAAGCTCTTCACGCTCGGTAGAGACACCCCAGTCCCGGAACTCGCTCGGTGCGGGTCAGAGGGAGGCTGCGTCGAAGGCATCGTATGGGGGAGTTGGCCGCCCGCCATGCCAGGCGGGGATTGAGAGCCGGTATAGACGGGCGGGGATTGAGACCCCGTCCCCCCGGGGTTTGCGAACGTTGGAAGAGGGAAGCTCGGTGGGGGGTGCCGTCCGTTAGCCATGGCGGGCGAGGACGACGACTTGGCGCCGTCGCCGTTTGGCTGGGTGTCAGGCGCAGGCTGGGAGGATGTAGTTTCGGCAACCGTCGGGGTGGCGGCAGAGGCAGGGGTGGCGGTCGAGGAGTCGGGTACGGACGACGAGGCAGCGATGACCGCGGCAGCTGGGTCAGGTGTTGGCAGGACGGAGTCGGGCGATGCGGCGGCGGTGGTGGGTTCCGTAGTCGAATCGGTGCCGTTGGGAGCGCCCGCGTTAGTGTCAGAAGTGGCTGGGGCAGTAGCTGGGGCAGCAACTGGGGCGGCAGCAGCTGGGACAGTCTCTGGGACAGCAACTGGTGCGGCAACTGGGGCGGCAGCAGCTGGGGCAGTCTCTGGGACAGCAGCCGCAGCAGCAGTATCTGTAGCAGTAGCAGCAGCAACAACGGCAGAAGCAGCATCAATAGCCGGAGTATCTTCGGAGGTCGCTGTCGCAGCAGCAGTAGCAGCAGGAGCAGTCGCACTTGTGGTCGCTGTGGCTGTCGCTGGTGTAGTCGTAGTCGCCGTTGGGTCTGTGGCGACGTTGGGATCGGGGCTGGTGGTGGTGGTGGTGGTGGTAGTGCTGGCGGCGGCGCTGACGGTGTCGGTGGTGGTCTTCTCGGTCTTGGGACTGGACGAGTTGGCCGACGCAGCAGCGTCACCGGCAGCCTCGGGAGGGATGTCGTCAGGAGCCATTCTTTGGGGACGTGTGTACCTAATTAGAGATTTTTATGGAGAGCGGTCACGAAAAGCACTTGGACACGTCCTTTCTGACAGGCTGGGTCAATCGGGAACGACGGACAAGGGGCAGAAGGACCGGGCAGAGAGACCGGGCAGAGAGTCGCGCGACACGGTACACCTGTACCTGGAACTGTTTTTCTACCCCCTACCGGGCGAAAAGTTGTAACCATACACCCCCCTGGGCCCAGATAGGCGAGAGGGCCCCAGTTGGCAGGTCTGTTCTTTTCCCCGAGTGTCTCCCAACCGGATGTACAACGTACGTAGTGCGCAGGAGG
Organism: Sodiomyces alcalophilus JCM 7366; assembly: GCF_042370955.1. Lineage (NCBI taxonomy): Eukaryota > Fungi > Ascomycota > Sordariomycetes > Glomerellales > Plectosphaerellaceae > Sodiomyces > Sodiomyces alcalophilus. The sequence goes on along the minus strand of NW_027263535.1, from coordinate 5,447,372 downwards.
TGGTGGAAAGAAGAAGTGGATGCAATAGACGGAGCGAGGAGCACGGGGAGGCGTGGTAGTAGTGGTGGTCGTCTTGGTCGTCGTGGCGGCTCGTGGCTCGTGGCTCGTAGCTTGTAGCTCGCAAGTTTGTGGGTTGTGGTTCGTGGTAGTTGAGAAGGCCGAGAACCTGGGAGGGTGAAAGGTGGTGGTGGTGGTGGTAGTGGGTGGTGCGCGGGCCAGGCCAGGCCCAGGGGTGATCGTATGTGGTGGTATTTAGCGCGGGTGGACCTTTCGGGTTTGCTCAAGAGAGAAGGGTCAGGGTCATCCAGTGGATGGGGTGGATGTCGATGCATGCGTGGATGCCGAAGGACCGTGAGAGAGTAAGGATAATTAGCATCGACTTTGTAAGAGAATGTCGATAGCAGATGGACGCGCGACGCAGTGGATCAGAAATCAATCAGGTTTGATGCATGCACTCCTCGAGTTGATGGTCGTGTCTGCGGATAAATGATTTGTGCTTCAAATGTGGAGGAAAAGGATTCTCGGAGGAAGAATAAAATGTATTAAAAAATGGAAAAGAAAAGAAAGAAAGGAAAAGAAATACTTGGCATAAGTAGTACCTGAGTTTCTTGTTGGTGGGAAAGTACCAAAACCATACAAATTTGATACAAAAGGTACTTAATTGGAGTATACTTTTCTAATGCTCTTATAAAGTACTCTCTACGAATACACTTATATAACGACTATTTGTTTTATAACTCGAGAATGCACGCATACACCTTATACTAAAATATATTATGGTCTATGTCTGATAAGTATTCTTCTTTTAATCCGTACTACTATTATAACACCTACGTTGTATTTACGCCTGGCAGCTTTACCTAATGCTTCCGACCTTTTATACGAAGTGTGCTTGCCCAACCTTATAACGTAAGCCGAGATGCCCACTGCCTACTGTATGAGGTAGAACGCATACAGTGCAATGTCAGTCGGCTTGGTACCCAACCGCCGGACAGGTTCAACCTCCACCGATTTCATGGGCCTTTATTATGTATTCAAACTAAGGTATAGAAAGGCAGGCACTAGTAGGGTGTGCCCCTAGGAAAGTCATACTATAGGGCTTCATTTGCACGTCGTTGTCCACTACACTAGACTCGGGCAGGCACTTTAGATGGACCGACACTGACATGGGCGAATGACAATGGCAATGGCATGCTGAACTGCCGTAGCCAAAACCTGTGCTAAAAGTGATTGGGGCTTCCTTCACGGAAATGAGTTGGGATACTCCCGTCTATCATCCCTGGGTGGGGGGTAAGGGGGGTGAATGTCATCGGCTCATCAATTTCATCATCCGTCAATGACACGAGATCTACGACGGATGCAGGTCGTGGTTGCCGCGAGGACGAGCCTCAAGCTTCCAGAAGACCGCGATACCTACATCGTACAACGTATGTACGTATCGTACTGTGTATTATAATTACTGTGCCATTATTCTTCGTGTTACCTAACCGCGCATTCATACAGTGATATGATCCGTGCGAAGAGCAGAGTCTCGATCTGATTACATAATTCGGAACTTCGGCTTCTTGTCCGATTCTCAGCCTGGCCTCTCCCCTGGATCTCTCCTCTTCTCATACTCTACCTTATTTGCTGTCTCGTCCGCCCAAAGCTGGTCCTTTAAGATCCTAGGATTGGATCGTCCTTTGCTTCCTACTACAGTCTTGCCGGTCTCAATGATGCAGCAAAAAGGTACGAATAAAGGAAAAGGAAGACAAAAGAGAAAATAGTCCCAGCACTTCCCATTCTCCAAATCTCCACGACTGCCCCTCTTTCTCTCCAGGGTCTCCCATCCACCTAATCGTTCCACGGTGCGGTGCTACGTCAATACCATCGATTACCTGGCATGGAGTATCATGCAGCCTCTCGTTCGCCTATTTTCGCCTCTTTTCTAGGCCCCCGACGACCCCGGTCAATAGCCAACCCCATACTGACGAGCAGCCTCTCGCACGTTGGCCCTGGCTCATCCTCCAAGCCACTGGGCCTCTTTTTCCTACTCATATCGGCAGTTTACGTTCCCGAACATGTTGAGATGGGACAGCTGAGTTGGCTTCTCCACATATGAAATGTACTTACATACGTACGTGTACATATGTCATCGTCGACGTTGAAATTCATCAGTGGGACTGTCTACCCATACTCAATAACATTTGGACACCTGTCAAGACATGGTAATAAGCCGGTCCAGGACGATCACAAGTCTATCCTGTTGTCATTCATTCCCTGACACCACAAGCCACCGAAAGAGAGTCCACAGCTCGGACCACCTGTTCGAATAACCATCCCCTTGTATCCTAACCACCATGCTTCATGGATGGGATCCCTTGTTTGTTTCAGGCGAGGAGCGTTGGGTTGGCCCAGTCTCGGCTCCTGGAACCTCGAAACGCCTTTGCCTGCCTGCCGGGAGCCAAAAAAGAAGAAAATCAATCTATTCACTGCTGCAACCCGTCGCCATGGCCGATAAGGAGAAGAAGCGCACGCAGCAACAAAATCCTTCGCCGCGGCTCTGTCAAACAGGCGCCCAACGGGAGCTCTTACCGGTACGGCCGCCGTTGGGCTTGGCACGGGTATTCATTTCGCTCAGACGCCCGATCCTGCCCTTCGCTTTTGCATGCATGCACGGACGGACTTTGATGCGCAAATGTCCAATCGTATCCGGAGCAGCTGCATGCGCGGGACTTTGCTGTCCTCGGTTGTGGCTATCTACGAATACTGCATGTACGCTGTGGTATGTACGCTGTATGCAGTCATTCTTGCTACTCCCCTCCAAGACTCGAAGTCATTGGAGCAGGTATACGGCCATCAAATATAGGCATCTGCTGCCTCCATCAGTACCGGCAGTTGGAGCCAGATAAGAACTGGTTCCAAGGTCTCACGGGAGCCCGACCCGGGCTTCCCGTCAAGTCGGATTCAAGAGTACACCAGACAGTCGGTGTCGGCCCAGTCATCCCAACTTGGCATGCCTACCCACCAATACTTGTGCATTTCCTCCGGACACCCTTGCACCTCCGAGGGGCGAGGGTCGGTCCATCTGGGCGAAGCCGCTGCCGCGATCGATTCCCGACTCTCCGACGACACCCACTTCACATTCCGTTCAGGTTTGCCATCATCGGCTTTCTCTTCCTTCTTTTTTTCTTCTTTTAGTTGAAGAGGGACATTGTTTGTTAGTGATGGATGAGGAAACCCGTGGCCGTTCGTTCCCAAGGCCGCAAAAAAGTAACGGAATGGACAGACGTCTTCGAATCGTTCTTCCGTGACCTCTTCTTCCTGCAGGGCGTTCGCTTGAGCGAGTCGGGACCAGAGAAACACGACGGGTTCAGCCACACACGCCCCCTTTCGGCGCCTCTCGGATCTCTGGCTGGAGCCACACATGTTGCTCACCGGTTAAGGCACTTTATCCTTGCTGCCAATGTAACCTCTCATCGCGTACCTGACGATCTTTTTCCGTAAACGTTGCGTGTAGCGAGCCGTTGTTCGGGTTCTCCTTTCTGCCGCCGACAGGCACTCTAGGCGCGAATGAGCCTATGGTGCTGAACCGCGTTGCCGTCTGGTCAACACTTGCTCGAATTACGTCTTCAACCCACACACGCACTCACATACATGGCCACGATTCTCCATCGAAAACACTGACATTCGTGGAATCTTTCTTGTTTTCCTTTTCTTTTTTCTCCCCTAGCAAAAAAAAAAAAAAAAAAAAAAAAAAAAAAGGTGAAAAAGAACCGAAAATCCCCCTTCGAGTACGTTGTACTGCGGATGTGGTCCGACCATGTGTACGGCGCATCAGCGCAGGACCCGGGTTGAATGATAATCTGGTTTGGTAGCCGGGAGAAAGACGCCACCTCTTCCGGCTGAACGCAGTCGTTGCTTTAGGCATTTTGCCGCTGCGCTTAAGTACAACCGAGTCAATTGGGGCTAATGAAGTGATGTTAGAGGGGCCGCATCTCTGTTACCCTTATTAGCAGAGCAAGCGGTTAATAAAAACTGGGACTTTTCACCTCCTCTTGCAGCCCAAAGCAGCATATCTTTACCGATTACGAGGTGGCCCATCCCCGACCCATCCCTTAATATACAAACTACGCGTCATCGTTGGGTCTGGCTCGTCGTACGAAGCGCGGTTCACTGGCTTTGACTTGATACCAGTGCGGTCTCTGGTATTATCCCTGATCTGGGAACCTCCGATCAACACTATTCCGACGTTTCAGGCAAACGATGGGGCGTGTCGATGGCGTGCTCGGTGACGTGGCGAAGCGCGTGAATTCTGCTATAAATAAAGCTGGATGGACGCAAAGCAACGAGGCGTGTCATGTCTCCATGTCGTCAACCTTATGTGGAAGCTCACGGCATATGGACTGGAATCACAGAATACCGTGCCGACGAGGGGTCTGAAGATGTAAGTGTACATCATATAATCTTTTATAATTACAGCTAACTTGCTTCTAGGCATCTCAGATCCAACGTGCCATATATACATTTTTAGCTCTACTACGAATATGTAGATTGTTGTCTGTCGTCCCCGAGTCTCGGCCTCCTCCCGCCTCGGATAGAGTGGCGGGAGAAGGGACAGATCCCATTCTCACACCGGCTTAGATGCGAGCCTGGCAACCAGCCCTTCCCTTCCAAGTGGTGCCAATCTCACCCCACCGCATGTTGCTGAGGGTGACGACGGGGTTGGGCTCGACCTTGACAATGTTCTTGGGGGCACCCTCGGTGGCGTTGCAAGGACCGGCACCCTCGGCCTCGCTGTCAAGCCACGACATGTTGCCGCCCTCGTCCCACCAGAGGCTGATGGCCAGGACCATGCCGCGGGACATCTCCTCACCCATCTCCTTGTGGGCGCCGAGCTCCATGAAGCGGCGGGCGCCGGTGGCCTCGCAGTACTCGTCGTCCATGTTGTTGACCTGCGGCAGGTCCGGGTTGTTGACGATCTGGCTGGCGAAGAGGACGCCGTCCTGGATGTAGGAGCGGTGGATCTCGACCAGGTTGCCGTCCTCGTCGGCGGGGAAGGTGGTGATGACGGTGAAGGGCTTGTTGGTGTCGACCTTGAAGTCGGGGCCGGGGCCGTAGTAGTCGTTCTGGTTGACGCGGTAGGGGTTCCAGCCGCAGCCGTGCTTGTCGCAGACGCCCTCGAATTCGCACTCCTCGCCGGCGCACTCGTAGAGCTGGGTGATGTTGCAGGGGTGGGGGGCGATGTGAACAGCGCGGGAGTTGGCTTCCCAGATGTCCTATGGTTTGTTAGTTTGTACTCTTTTTTTCTGCTCACGGGACGGACGAGGTGTTCTTGGAAGGGAGAATATCTTACCAGCTCACCACAGCACGAGCCGTAACCATGAATGTTACCCTGGAAGGATCTTGGTCAGCGTTTTGTCGATGCACGCGGAGTTTAAGGCCGAAGGATGGCCAAACACAAAAAGGGGTGGGTCTCACCTCGCCGTTGATGAAAGGAGTAGCATAGCACTGGGCATCGCAGTACCCGGTGCCAAAGATGGCGCCACCCTGGTTAAGCTCGCTCTTTCCACCGTCCTTCAACATCTCGGACAGGTACAGGGCGCTGTTCATGCCGCAGGGAAGACGCGACACGTCGACGTCGAAGCTGAACTCGGCGCCGGTCAACTTGAGCATCTCGTACTCCTGCTTGTCCTCCTGGAGGAGGTAGACACGGGGAGACACGACCTGGCCGTCGCGGAGCTGGTAGAGGGTCAGCTCGTCCTCGTCGGTCTCGATGCCGTAGACGGTGTAGTCGGGGATGGCCTCCATCAGGCAGTTCTCGGCGCACTCCTCCTTGGTGGTGCAGGCCTCCAGGGGGGGCGCGTTGCCCCAGGTGCCGCAGCTGCCGCCATCGGATGCGCGGTAGACCGGGTGGGCGAGGGAGTCGAGCACGAGGTAGTTGGTGTGCTCGACGCAGCCGTCGGCGTGAGAGCACCTGTAGGTCTTGATGGGCGGGTGGTTATCGATTCCGCCGATGGGCTTCTGGGCGACCACGGCGCCGGCCAGGAGGGTGGCCAGGCCCAGGGAGTTGAGAGAAGGTGCCATGATAGAGAACGTGCGTGTGTCTATGTGGGTTGGGAGACGCGGTGACTGCTCACTTCTTGGAAGAGAGACAGAGAGAGAGAAAAAAGACCACACACAGGAGGAGGAGAGCGCACAAGGACTTGGCTTCCCCGAGGTGATGATCGTCCCCAGATATAGCAGTAGGAGATGCGGGGAGCCTCATTTCCCCCCCACAAGGCTTCCCCAGATGCTCTCGTGAACGCCAATCCATAACGAGTCATGGAAGTTCGCCCTCCGATTCAAGAGGCGGACTAAAGAGGCGAAGAGGCTGCCATTTTCGAGGATTCCCAGGGGCATAAGCGAGTAACAAATTAGTAAACCATGACCGAGTGGCTGGGGGTAGGGGTAAGGCCATGGGAGAGCTCCGTAATGGAGGTGGAAGTCGGTGGTCACGACGGGCTTCGCGGGCCAAAAAACCGCATACCGACCAGGGTCAGTGGCGTGTTCAGCATTTTCCTGGCCTTTTTTGGCAGGGATGAAACGCTGGGCGCCATCGCTTAACGGGCGGTTCCTGAATAAGTCGGCGGGGACATCCGATTCCCGAGAGACTACTTGGCTTCTAAGGGTTTGGGGTCCCCGCGCTCATGGCGTGTAGATCTCATGAGGTCTATCCGTACCGTTTGTATCAAGATCTAGGGAGGTGTCATGTGCAGACGTCAAGAAGAAAATGGAAAAAAAAAAAACAATCAGGAAAAAATAAGAAGAAAAGAAAAGTCATCGAACTGCCTTGTCCAAGAGGAGAATAAAACGCCAATCGCCATCGGAATACCTACTGCAAATGCTTCGGAGGTCGAATTTCGGATCGGATGGGCGACAAAGCCGGTGGTCGCGTCGGATTGGCCAGATGTTCGCCGGGGGTCGATTTCCATCAGGCGCTATGCCAAATGAGGCAGTTTTCCCCTGACCCCAAGACCCAGGTCCCGAGTCCCGGTTCTACCTAGGCACTTTACGTAGGTACTTCGTACCTTGACATCTGGAGTTCCGATACGTACACGTGGGAATTACACACAATATGGTGCTGTGTACATGCGTTGTATGTACTCTGTGCAAGGCATCCAACGGCCTAACGGCGCGGGAGTGGCTTCTTGAGTCTTGGGCATCTCGTTTGCCGACTAATTGCAGTACAACGTAGGTATACAACGTACGTTGTAAGCCCCCCAGCCTCGATGCCAGGCCGCCCTCTCTCGGACTCGAAGAATCGGGTAACAGGGGGGAATATATACAATCGATCAGAGGCATCGATCTACGCAGAACCCATATATAACCGTTGTCTTGGACGTTAATAAGGAGTATATAGTAAGTAATCGAGATTTCAATAACGGCAAGGAAGAAGGACCGACTCGATAGCGGACGCTAACCCGAGGAGCCCGCTGCGCTGTATTTGTACCTTGTCTTCCGCTATTCCTTCGAGAACCTCTCCGTCCTAATCATGGTCTATCCACGTGCATCATGCGAATCTATGTATGCCCCACCTCTGGGCCCCAGCATCGCGTGTTATTTTCACTTAGTAAGCGAGCATTATCACCGAGCCAGGCTACCTAGCACGGGGTTGGGGGAGGGGAAAAAGGCTAAAAAAGAAAAGCAAAAAAAAAAAAAAAAAACCCAGGTGCTCCTACAGCATCTCACGTGTGTTCGAAATGTAGCATGGCGAGTCCGGATCTAGCAATGGATCATACCTCCAACGTGGAAGTGACTCTACGCTATGTGCCGAGCCATCACGAACTGCATCGCGTCAGAGCGTCACTAGGTCCAGAGGCCCACCGAGTGGAATTCAATCGAGAGGTATACCATCTGCGTAGAGTTGTGCTTTGTCTGGTACCAGACCTAGCAGAGTGACGGCCACGACCTTGACGAAATAGCAGCGTTGGTGTGCCACTGTTCGACTCGCTTTTGTAGAGAATACATGACGACTGTCTGGATTCGCGTCCACAAGTAGGGATTCTGCTGCTTCAATGAGACACGGCTGTAGAGACGCATCATTGGAGGTGAACCGGCTGAAGAAAGAAACGCGTCAGTCTCATCTCCTCGTTCAGACAAATTGCATCTAGATTGCTAAACTTAGGTGCGATTTATTCCCAAACTTCTTTATGCAGAAGATGTGCGAGATTCCGATCCACTAGCCCTTCAAACCGTAGATTTGATGGCTAATTGAACCCTTTCCTACGCAGATATTGAGTAACGCGATGATGCGTGTATACTTGCTTCTGCTCGAATTCTGGAATGTGGAAAAAGACATCGTTCTCGTCCTTGGGCTCGATAACGAGGTTTCTGCTCTGTAGAAAGTCTTTCAATGCCACGAGTCCGTGCCAATGCTGTTGCCGCATGTAGACATTAGAGGTTATCAATCCCGTGGTTCGATCCTGTGACAGCTGCTGGTACAGTGCCTGAACTTGTTTCCTGTTCTTCGAAAGTCCTTGCTGATCTAATAGCTTGACCACTGTATCCCATTTATCGCCCGGGAAAAGATTCGCTATAGATCTGATGCTGATGTTCGGCGAACACGTCGATGAACGTCATGACCGGTCATGATGTCTTCCCCACAGCGCATATGTTCCAATAACAGATGGGATGCGAGGTATTTGAGTTGCCAGAGAGAAAGTTTCCAGTGAATGAAATAGGTCGCTCCAGTCCTGGCGTCCTAGCGCCGCTCGGGTACGGTGGGAACGCACATGAGGATGGAGAAGGACATCAAGGATCGCTTGCTGGCTGCCTGCGCCTGAATTAGCACAGAGCCCGGAACATGCTCTCATGAAATGGTGAAGAGTCGAGATTCTTAACCGAGGAGCAGGATAGAGCTTGGTGAATATTGTCGAGGACGCTCTTGTACCATTGGTCGTGGCGCTGAATGTTTCTTCGGTGGTTCTCTAAACCCGAAAGTATCGTTTGTTAGTCTTCCTTACCTGACTCCAACGGTGGCACTTCACCGCATGCTGCGCACATTTCATCTATGAGCGTTTGTACCTGCTCTTTTCCGAAGGTCGTGCAATTCATGTTAGGCTCAAGGCCTGTGCCCTCCTCCTTGGTCTGGTCGAGACGGTCGTCCTCGGAATCAGGCCACTAGCTCTGACCCGTGCCCGGGCGCTGAATCATGCACATCTGTAGCAATGGTTTCTACAAAACGAGAAAACTCGTCAAGGTCCTTCGCGAGCCGTTTCTTGCCCTCTGTATTTTGCCAGGATCTTTTGGGACAGTTGTCCTTGGTGCGCAGCGACTGCGAGTGCGTGAGCCAACTCGAAAGTCCGATATACGTGTGCCCCAGGCCCTGAGGTCCCGGTGGCTTTTACCATTCGAGGTAGGCATGGTTGTGGAGAGGAGAAAATTATCCGTTCCTGGTCACGCGAATACAGAGACGAGAGCGCTATTCGAAAGCGAAAAGAGGAAAGGCAAGCTGGAGGCTTGGTGCCGTAAAAATAGCGTGGTCTCGGCAGAAGATCGGTTGATCGGCGAGGCTAGACTTATTCACCCTGGTGACTCACAAACGAAAATCTCTAATCACCCAATTTTCCACCACATCCGCCAGCAGACTTTCCTCCTATCTAATTTGCAAGCCGAGAACAGAATACCTGTAGAAAATATTACATACTATTATGGCAACTGTTATCCACCTGAGGTCGGAAACCAAGCCCTTTGAGCGGCGTTCTCCACGTACGCAACTTGACGATCCCCCATCTGGCGCACCATAGATCAAACTGACGAAATCTACCAGTATCGCCCGAGACAGCCAAGGCTCTTGTGAGCGCCGGGTACGTTGTGCGAGTTGAAGCATCGCCGGATCGCATCTATCATGACGACGAATTTTCAGCCGCGGGTGCTGAGATTGTCCCTGCTGGATCGTGGGTTGAAGCTCCCTCAGACAATATCATCCTAGGCTTGAAAGAACTTCCCGCAGACGGCAGTAAGTATGATCGATCCGAGGCTGAATATAATCGCTAACGCCATTCCTAGCACCCTTACCGCACACATACATTCACTTTGCCCACTGCTTTAAGAAGCAGGACGGTTGGGCTACTGAGCTGTCACGCTTTGCCCAAGCTGGAGGTTTGCTCTATGATCTCGAATTTCTGGTGGATGACCGAGGCGCCCGTATAGCAGCATTCGGCTTCACTGCGGGATTCTCTGGTGCTGCGCTGGCCCTGTTGTCCTGGGCGCATCAAATTCTTCACCCCGGAGTTCCTCAAGGCGCAGTCCCAGCATTCGACTCTGCATCTGCTTTAGTAGAACTCGTTCGATCTTCTGTTGCCGAAGCAATGGCGCAGACCAATAACAAATACCCCCGAATCATGATCATCGGAGCCTTGGGTCGTTGCGGGAAAGGGGCGACTGAATGTTGCCGCGCCGCAGGAATTCCCGAGGAATCGATTCTTAAATGGGATATGGCCGAGACCAGCCGTGGCGGACCGTTTTCCGAAATTACCGATGTCGATATCCTCTTAAACTGTGTTTATCTGGGTGCAAACCGCATTCCACCTTTTGTCACGCTCGAATCCTTATCGACACCGAACAGGCAGCTTCGCGTAATCTGCGATGTTAGCTGTGACCCAAACAGCGAGAACAACCCAATTCCTGTCTATTCTGGATACAGCTCCTTCGAAAGCCCAACGATTCCAGCGTCGGGCAACCTAGAAGGGCCGGAGCTGCGCATTATTGCTATTGACCATCTCCCCACCATGATTGCGCGCGAGGCAAGCGATGAGTATGCCGGCTTGCTTCTCCCCAGCCTCTTGAAACTGCGGGATCGCGAAACAGATGGCGTCTGGACTCGAGCACAACAGACGTATCAACAGCAAGTGTCCGAACTGCCATAAAACTGGGCAAGATATTTCAGGGGAGACTTTGAGGGTGACTCACGGCAATTCCATGCTAGCCTAAGCTTGGGCTGACTACGCCCAGCCTGTGCTCACCCTTTATCGCCCAAAGGTCACCCTGATAGCATTGATAGAGGTTGAGAGCCCGAGGTCCCCCCCTGTAAACGTGACAGCTGGCTGTGCTGGCTGCGGCTGAGCGAACTATAGAAATACAGATGTACTCCGTATGCTGACACTACAATGTGCCTCCTTGCGTGGGCAACACTTGGCGAGGTCGGATAGTTTTCAATGATCCAGAAATAAGCGCCGAAGTCGGGGGTTCAGTTATTATGGCACTCGGCAGCCGTCATAGTAATAGTGATCACTACCTAGGTAACGGGTAATTCCTTTACACAAGGGTAGTGATCATGGCCTTAAAATGACCGCCTAATAGTATGTGATGCTGCGGCAGATAACGGATCCGCATCGCTTCGATATCGGAATTAGACGGCGCTAGCCGTCTTCGACCGATCTTTCGCCTTTTAGGCTAGCAGAACGTCAGGCGTCTGAGTGCCCGCTCTTCCGCCGCCCAGCTGCTCGGTACTATGTCAACGCTTTCTTCTCTGGTCGATTAATCATCTTCTGTTCCCTTCTCTCTGCGTAGAGCCTTGCAATTCTATCCAACGCCACGAGAACGCAACGCGTTTTGACTATAGAACGCCTTCTCTTGGAGGCAGACAATGCCCCATCGTTGACGAATCGCGTTATCTGGTGATGGGTAGCTGAGCACAAAACGGTGAGGCTGATAGTCGCGTCTCACTCATGTGCTGAAGTCACGCCACGATGAGTATGATATTCGATTTTCACCATGTCACCTTTTCGCACTCTACCAGACATTCAGTTCAAGTGTTCCTGACAAAACAGCTAGGGCATCCTGCATATCAGTTCGGAGAATCACATCCGGCGCTACTCATTTCGGTGCCGCTTGACCTTGGTTTTCAATGACCATGGCTTCCCGAATCCCGCCGACAGGGCGATGCTGTTGGTAAAGTGCAGCGGGTCGCCAAACCTGCCTGCCAGGAAGTCGGCGGCGCTTTGCTTCGCACTCAATAAGCATGGACCCGGCCCACAGCGATTTCGACCAGCTAGACGGCCGACAAACCGCGTCGCAGGGATCAGATCCAAGTCTCCCTTTCCTACCACAACAGCCTGAAGCTGGCGATCCATCCCTTAGTTGGGAAGATTTCAAGAAGCCAAAACTCGGACGATTTCTGTGGTCACGCGATGATATCAGGCCACGGAGATTTGCGGGCCGGGGGAGAGGACGGCCTTGTTATCACCGCTTGAATCAAGGGCCGGGAGAACCCCGTGGCTGTGAAGATTGTAAGCCAGTCTGTAGTCGAGAGCATCAATGTCTATCCCTTCATCCCTCGCTAATACGCCATCGTTTGCAGTTCCACTTCAACTACCAATCGCCACTAATTAGTAGCAGAGCTGCCCGTCCCAGTGCATGAATTGTGCACTCTTGGAAAAGATCGAAGGCAACCTCCAACATGCGTCGGCCACGGGGCAGCAGATGTATCTGAACTCCAACCCCACGATGAGAAAAGAGGCCCGCGAGAGTCTGAGGGCCTTCTCAACCACAGGCCGTACGAACGACTCGAAACGAATCCCCCGAGGGCTTGGCTCCATTCACGCCAAACGTTCATGTAACACGTTGCTTTGGCTGGACCCAGTTCAAGGGGAGCGATATTAATGGACATCTACACTACAGCAGATCGGGGTGATTTGTCCCTTGGATCTCGAGGACGACGAAGCGTACTACGCCATTGTCTACGTCTGTATTCCCTGAGCAAAGTTGCAAGTTGACAACATCGTCGCGCAATTAGACCTTTTCCATATCGCCGGGTTTATCAATGTTTGGTTCAAGCCTGATGACTGGCTGGGGTCAGGCATGCTTGTGGACTACTGTGAAGAACAAACTTTCGATGATAACGACGTGCGAGTGCTGTCAACATTGTGACGGACAGCGGGCAGCGTGGAACACAGACAGGGAAGTGTACGTTGGGGACCCACGGACGACGCATGAGCTTCTCGACCACGAAGTGGTGGTCCTGTCGCTTTGCTGGATTGCAAACACCCAAGAGACTCGGAGGCCGTGCAAGCACAACAGGAAACCCATTATGGATTCGACGACTATAGGCGAGGTTTACATTCTTCTTGGAGCTGTAGCCTCCGGCTTCGGGGACGAACAGCGCGGTCTTATGAAGCAGCCTTTTTCGTGATGCAACGTAGGTAGGCCTACATCGTCGAACGGCCTCCCTGGTAGTGAGTAATAAATAAGCCACACTATACGTTGTATTGTGGCTTGCCTCGGTGTTCCGTCTTTGTTGGGCAGGTCAGGTGACGAGCTCCGAAGCGGGGTATTGAACTCGGTACGAAGTACTCTTGAACTTGAGCAAGTATTACGAAGTACAGAGCACACTCTCCCTGTCCTCGGTAGTCTGACCTAGATATCCCACAAACAGCTGCCAAAACAACAAAGCCAGCTTATTATTTGTCCTACCAAGCCAAGGAAGAAACACAAAAAAAGGAAGAAAAAAAGAACAACGAAAGAAAAATGAAAGCTGTGGCCTCTTCCCAAGGCAACCGTCACGGCGTCATCTCGTCGCGAGCGAATGGTAATACACCACGTCCGCAGCCCAACCAGTCCCCGTCGGGCGACCCACGTCCTTGATCACATCTCGAATTCTCAGGACGCTCTCTTTCTCTACTGGTTGCCTCGATTTTCACGACTGGACGTAGGGCCTCGACGAGAGACAAAAGACGATATTGATTCGGGTTCTAGACACCTGCACCCCAATCACACCTAATCTAAGAGATGCACCGTCATACAACGTACGAATACCAACACAGCATGGCCTGGTCTCCCGTCCCGTCCACATCAACCATGCAGCCATCCGCGGAAGGAAAAGAAAGAAATGTCCAAGAATTGTGACCAGTCGCCCCGAACTTGACCACACGTCTCTAACATGGCTCCAATCCTCCGCTACCCGTGGGTCCAACTGTATCCCCGACCATGACTGACCAAGACGGAAGACTGACCACGTCTGGCCACGACTGAATGCCACCGACCACGACCAAGCTGGATTATCATCTAGTTATCTATGTATTCGTACAGCGTACGTTGTACACCTCGGGTCTCGCCGTCAGCGGCCAACAGCCAGCGGCCATCCCACCCGGCCTCAAGTCTCAGATGGCATGGAATGTTTCCCCCCTCTCCGCCGCCTCAACTGGGCGGCCTCTGCAACGTAATCATATTTGCGCACAACATGTCTATTTTTACTATTAGTATGACTTACTGTTTTGGCTGTTGTGTGTTTATGCCACCCTCCCATGCAGGTACCCGATTGGCTTCGTTTGCGCCGCATGTTGCCCTTCTGGCGATGCCCAATCCTGTCGGGCGCATCCAGACACGTCACCGAGGCCAAGGCCGAGAGCAAAGGGTTTACGTTTACTGAGGCTCGCTTCGATGCGCTGCAGCTGGGTCAACGGCTAGGGCTTTAAAGCAGTAACGTTGGGCTCGTGAGGCGGCTCGTCCGTTCTCCTTTTGCCCTCTTCTTCCGTATATTGCCTCGATCCAACGTCCGTTGATCTTTCACTCAAAAACTCGCATCACGCTTTCCCCAAAGCAACCGACGACATGCAGCATCTCAACGCACACTCTCACCCAACATCCAATGAAGTCAGCAACTCACTCCTACGCCAAGCACCGCATATTCCCAGGATTTTCTCCTCACGTCCAAGATATACTTGAGCCGAACCTCCATATCCTCCCCCGACTTGGAAACGAAACACCCTCATCATCCACATCCTAAGAATCCAACGAAAACAACCATGGCACCTCCATATGGTGGTGGCCACCACGACCCGGCCAAGGGCCGACCCTCCACGTCCCTCTCCCGGCCTGCCGGCAACACCACCAACCGGGCACGACGACTGTCCCAGCAGACCAGGCTCCCACGAGACCTCCTCTCCAACATCTCAGAGCTTTCGACCATCTCGGCGGCATTCACCCTGGCGGCTAGCTCGGATCTCAGCTCATCAACACGCCGGTCGAGGCGAGGGAGACCGGCTATCAGACCCCTCCGCTTCCGACCCCCCACCATCCGGTTCCGATCCCGCCGCTCCAGCCAGAGACACAGGTCGCCTGCACCCTACATACCACACGACCAGTATCCGTCCGACGACAACCGCTTCGAATCCGACTCGGATTTCAAGTGGAGCTCATCCGACACCTCCAGTCTCTCCATCTCTACCGACGCCACCAGTATCCCCTCTGACGACGCCACGACCAAGTCGAAACGGGATTTACGTCTGATCCGCTCGCGCACACTGCCCCCCGCCCGTGGTCAGACGGCTGTGGATGCTCATCAGCAGCGACCTCAACAACAATTGCAGCTCCAGCAGCCACCCCCTCAGCCAGGCCGTGTCGACATCTCTCTTCCCGATAACCGTGGCAGGACGTACCACATCTCGGTGGCCCCCGGGCCGCTGCCGAGGTCGCCATCTCAACCCAAACTTCCCGCAGCCCCGACCACCACCCGCAAGCGATCTGCTTCCCGCAAAACATCGGCTTCCCGAAAAAGATCGCCTTCCCGAAAGAGATCGCCTTCCCGCCAGAGATCCCCCTCCCGACACAGAAAGGACCCAGTTCTCCTCGGCGAAATCGAGAACCTAAAGGGTCAGATCAAGAATCTCCAGGAATCGAGGGCCTCGTTGGCTAGAGACCTGGATGATGCCCTCGCCAGATTAGCCTCTCGCCAAAGATCCCTTTCCCGCCAGAGGAAGGACCCGGCTCTCCTCAGCACAATCGAGAACCTCAGGGGTCAGGTCAAGAGTCTCCAGGAGTCGAGGACCTCGTTGGCGAGAGACCTGGATGACGCCCTCGCCCGATTGGACTCCCACAAACGATCCCTTTCCCGCCAGAGGAAGGACCCGGCTCTCCTCAACGAAATCGAAAACCTAAAGGGTCGGATCAAGAGTCTCCAGGAGTCGAGGGCCTCGTTGGCGAAAGAACTGGATGACGCCATCGCCCACTCTCGCAAAAGATCCCTTTCCCGCCAGAGGAAGGACCCGGCCCTCCTCAGCGAAATCGAGAACCTAAGGGGTCGGATCAAGAGTCTCCAGGAGTCCAGGGCCTCGTTGGCTCAAGACCTGGATGACGCCTCCGCCAGGTTGCTGGCCTTTGAGACGGAGAAGCGGGACAGGGAGCGCCGACTCGTCAAGGAGAAAGAAGCCCAGGACGCTCGCGCTCGCGATTTCAACAAGCAGGGCCAGTTGCTCGCTGATGTCAGACGCACCCTTGATCAGCAGACCCACAGATACGACGCGCTCGCGAAGGAGTATGCCGAGCTCCGGGGCGTCAAGGAGACCCTGGAGGCGAGGATCGCTGCTCTCGACAAGGACCTCACCCTCTACAAGGAGTACAAAGCCTGCCTCGAGTCTGAGGCCAACGATCTGCGCCAAGATATGAAGAAGCAACAGGACCGCTTCAAAGCCGAAGTTGCGAGACTCCAGGACGAAATCAAAAACATCGAGAGTCTCCACAAGACCCAAGACGCGGCACACGTACAGCGCATCATCGGCCTGGAGCTCTCGAAAGAAAACCTCCAAGCCAAAACCGAGGTGCTCGAGGCCGAGCTCGGCCGCAAGGCTGTCGAATTTGGACAGTTCGCCGTGGAGCGCGAGCAGATGAGCATGAAAGAGCAAGCGTGGGCGGAGGAGAAGAAGGGCCTGGAGGATATGGTCAAGAATCTCGAGACGGAGCGGAACAATCTCCAAGTGCACTTCACCCAGTTCGAACAAGAGAACCTGGATATGCGGTCTCGCATCGAAGGCCTCGAGAGCGACAGGGAATCCATGGTCGGCCAGAGCAGCAAGATGCAGGCCAAGCTCGAGCGACTCAGCGGGGAGAACGGGAGCTTGCGGTCTCAGGTGTCGACCCTGCTCAGGGACCAAGACGACCACACCTCCCAGGTTCTGTCGCTTTCTATCGAGCGAGACGAGCTGCGGGACGAGCTCAGGGCCATGTCGGAGGCCGGAAGCGTCGCGGGGAGCGTGGTCGGCAGCCTGGTCTCCAACAAGGCTGCCAGCAGGGCACCCACCGAAGCCGGCAGTCGGGCGCCTAGCCGTGCCGCCAGCCGCGCTCCGAGCCAGGCACCGAGCCAGGTCGCCGGCAGCACCGTCTCTAAGAAGAGCGGTAGCCGCGCGGGCAGCAGAGCTCCGAGCCGGGCGCCGAGCCATGCTCCCAGCCAAGTCGCCAGTCGGGCGGCCAGCCGAGCCCCAAGCCAGGCCCCAAGTCAATTGGCAAGCCGGGTAGGTAGTAGCCGCGCTCCCAGTCGTGCACCCAGCCGCGCCCCAACCGAGGCCGGCAGTGTGGTCTCGAAGAAGGGCCAAGACGTCGAAGGGAACGACGGCCCGGACAAGGCAGCGGACGATGCCGCGAGCGATGCTGCAGAGAAGCCGGCACCCGAAGTGATTGTGGAAGCGCCAGCGGAGGATCTCGCGCCCGACAGCGCTGCTGCGCCTGCAGAAGGCGAGGGGGACGCCGCCTTGGAAAACCCGGCCGGCAGTGTTGTCGAAGAGAAGGTGGATGGAGAGACGGCTGAGGCCGAGCCTGAGGTGGTGGCCGAGCCGGAACCGGCGGTCGAACCTGAGACTGCTGCCGCTGACGCCGAGGTGGCTGCTGAGCCTGCAGCGCCATCCGAGCCGGCGGCTGAGGCGGAGCCCGAGGCCCCAGCTGAACCTGCAGCCGAACCTGCGACTGAAGCTGCCGTGGAGCCTGAGGCGGAGCCTGAAGCTGCAGCAGAACCCGCCGCCGAACCTGCCGCTGAACCTGAAGCGGAACCCGAGCCTCCAGCGGAACCCGCAGCTGAACCCGAACCTGAGCCGGCACCTGAAGCTGCGGCGGAGCCACCTGACGCCGAGGCCGAACCAGAACCTGAGCCGGAAGTCAAGCCGGAATCGGAGGAGGCTGAAGTCATTCCCGGCGCCTTCCCAGACGCTGCTTCCGAAGTGGCCCCCGCGTCCGAGGCGGCACCCGAGCCTGAGCCTGAGCCCGAACCAGCGGTAGAACCCGAGCCAGCGGCAGAGCCAGCGGCAGAGCCAGCGGCAGAGGCAGAACCAGAGGCAGAACCAGAGGCAGAACCAGAGGCAGAACCAGAGCCAGCACCAGAACCAGAAGCAGAACCAGAACCAGCGGCCCCATCCGAGTCGCCCGAAGCCACCGAACAGGCCACGCTCCTCGCAGACCTCCAAGCCCAAAACGCCGACCTGGAGACCCGCAACGCGGAGCTGCAGGAAGAAGCGGCGCGGGTAGCCGCGCTGACGGTGGAGCGCGACTTGCTAGCGGAACGTCTCGTGACGGCGGAGCAGAATTCGGCGCGGGTACCGGGCCTCGTCGACCAGAACGGCGAACTGAGCATGCGCCTGGCGGACACGATCGCGCAGCTCGAGGCGGCGAGGGCCGCGCACTGCGCCGCGAGCGAGGAGGTGTTTGGGCTGCGGGCCGAGGTGGCCAGCTTGCAAAGCCGGTTGGCGGGCGCTCCGGACTCTGCGAGCGTTACGAGGGCTGCGAGCGTCAAGAGCTCGGCGAGCGTCAGGAGCTCTGCCAGCGTCACCAGAGCTGCGAGCGCCACGAGAGCCACGAGCGCGTCGAGCCCTACTCGGCGGAGTGGAGGCAGCGGGCGCAGTTCGAGGAAGGACGAGAAGGCGAGGCAGTTGATTGTTGTCCGTGACCCGACGGACCGGAGTAATATGTGAGTTGTCCCCTTTATTTTTCTTCTTCTGTTTTCCCCCAGGCAGACGAATGCTAACTGATATGAACAGACAGGTCATACGCCGATGCGATCTCCGCCTCCACTCGAGGTCGGCGTCGCAGTCTGAGGGTTCAGCCGATTGATTCTCACGTGTTCCCATGTCGCTCCGAAGCACATGGATTTCTGTTCAATTTTTTCCACCTCATTCCATTTCATTTCTCACTTGTCCTTGATTCTGTTACACTCAACCTCAACTCGACCAACAACGACGACGCCGGATGGTACGCTTTACGAAAGATGACGACTAACGATATGTACCGGAGGCTTTCTTGTTGGACGTCATGTACTTGGATGTTCTATTCTTATTTGTTGTCACTCATATGTACCGTGTCCGTATCATCTTGTCTTTGGGCTTGGGAAAGGTTATAAACATGGGAAACACTCGTTTGGCATGGTACTGGCATTAGACAATAGGGCATTGCCATGGAATCAGGAGTCGATCCCTCACGGGGTCGACTGCTTGGGGTTATGATGGGATTTCTGTATACACTAGGACAGATGCGACCGACTCTTTTCCTTTGTCGTAGTTAATAATAATAGTATCATGAAGCTTTGTCTGCATGGTGATGGTTTGCTCAGTGAATTTCACTTATAGCTTCGATGCCGATGAATCAATTCGCCAACTCGAGAATAACGTAGTCTTTACTGTCATAGCCCAACAGGCTCCTAAATCACTCGAGAGCTTGCGGGATATAACATTAGAAAAAGAAAAAAGGGGAAAAAAGGGGGAAAAAAAAGGAAAAGGGGGCACCTCAGCCCCGGGAAACCCGCGCACGGACCACCAAGACATCGGCATCGACATTCGCCGCAATCAGCCGCGCGGCCGTGGCGCCGAGACAGTCCTCTACGCCCACCGCATCGGACGACGATGCAGACGCGGACGCAGTCTGCTTGGCGACCCGGCGGCCGACAAGGAAGAGGTTATGCCAGACGTCGTTGCCAGATCCCGACCGGACCTCGACCAGCGCGCGGGTTACAGCGGCCTCTGTTTCCTTGGCGGCCGTGACCGCTTCGAAGGAGATGCGCGCCGCGGCGGAATGTCTAGAGATGATCTGCTCGACGTCGCGTGGCCGAGTTGCCGTCGTAGTCGGCGAGTGGGCAGGGGAAAAGTGCACGACGGTGGCAAAGACGTTGGGCCTCTCGCAGAGCTGGAGGGTGAGCGCAAGGGCCAGTATGTCGTCGACGTGGTGGCCGAAGAAGGGGAGGAAGATGTGGTGCGACTTGTTCGTGACGGGGATGGAGGGGATGGCGTGATGCAGGTCGCTGATGGAGTAGGCACGGGAGATGGCGTGGCGCGAGGGACCCCGGTCCACGGCGGCGAGGGTACCGGTGCTGGCGCGGGGGACGAAGACGGCGACGGTTTGGTCGGGAGAGTCGAGGATGGTGCTGGCGAACTGGAGGTACGGAGACGAAGCCGCAGGGTTGGTCACCTCGGGGCACGGCGCGGGCGTAGGGGACAGTGCGTCGGTCAAATTGCCGGTGGCGGTCCACGGGATGAGGACGAGGTCCGACGACATATTGGCCGAAGTGGTGAGGAGGGCCTCGGCGAAGCGGGACTCGGGCATGACGGCCACCTCGCCCGACACGGCGAGTCTAAGGAACTGGCCGACGAGGCGGAAGATGTTTACGACGGTGTCGTTTTTGGTCTCGTCGTCGACTTGCGACACGGTCAGGACGCTGGAGTCGCGGTCGCCGAGGGGCAGGAGACGAAGGCCGTGAGCCCTGACCGCCGCCCTGACAGGGGGAAGGGCGGGGCCGTTGCTGTTACTGCTGCCGCTGCCGCTGCCGTCCTTCTCGTTCTCAGCGGCGAGCGTGTCCGACTCGGAGTTGGTCGTCTTTCCGAAGAGCGAGATGAGAGTCAGGGTGGCGGGAATGTTGTCAAGACGGAGATAGACGAGCATGCTTCGGATACGACGGTCCGCGGAGAGTGCGTGCGAGGTGTTCTCCCCGGCGTCGTCCCGGCCCTGGCCGTTGCTGGGTTGCAGGGGAGCGCCGGTGTCCCAGTCGATCTCGCCCCGCTTCCAGGCTTCCAACTTTTTCTGGTAGGCGGGAGGGTACAGGAAGGAGACGAGGGGCGTGGTGGTGAAGGTGGTCAGGAGGGCCATGACGACGAAGATGGTAAAAGTCCGCGTGCTGAGGATGCGAGCTTGGAGGCCGATGTTCTAGGGCAGGTCGCGGGAGGATATACCGACGTCAGCTGTCTTTTTACTCGCCTCTTGGGGTAGTGGAATGGGACATACCAGGACGATCAACTCGACGAGACCTTTGCAGCTCATCAGGGCGCCAATGGTGAAAGACTCCCTCCAGACCAGACCGCTGAGTCGGGCGGCGACGGAGGCGCCGATGATCTTTGTGAAAAACGCAGTAAGAGTGACGGCGAACACGTAGCCCCACGTGATGGCGCTATCCAGGAGGCCAATGTCGGTCCTGAGGCCGGAGAGGGTGAAGTAGAGAGGCAGGAACAGGGCACCGATGAGATCCTCGAGCTTCTCAATGACCTTGATGTTGAAGCTGCGGTCGCGGGGCAGGATCAAGCCGACCATGAAGCCGCCGAAGATGGCGTGGACGCCGATGATGGCGGTGAAGAAGGCCGAGGCCAAGGCGACCAAGAGGATCAGGGAGATCATGCCCTGGGAGGGCCCATTTTCGATGTTGCCGGTGCGACGGAGAAGCCAGGCGAGAGACGGCTTGACGGCGAAGAACAGGAAGAGCATGTAGCCGAGGCAGGACAGCAAGATCCAGAGGGCCGAGAGGCCGGTTCCTGCATTGGCCAGGGCGACGCAGAGGGCGAGAAGGATCCAGCCTGGAGAATGTCAGTGTTTGCCTTTAGGGTCACTCTGTGCTTTCCAGAGCAGTCCACTCCAGTCAAAGACCACTCACCAACGACATCATTTGCGATGCCGGCCGATAGGGTGATGATGCCAGGGGTGGTACCGAGGAGTTTTAGTTCGGTCAAGATGCGGCAGAGAACGGGGAATGCCTAAGGCAAGCGGTCAAGATGGCGAGCACGTCAGTAGAATGCGGTGGGTTGGGGGAGACATACGGTAATGGCCATGGCCACGCCAATGAAGAGCATATAGATGGGGAAATCGATGGGGACAACACCCTCGTCATCGGCAAACTGGCGATAGATGCCCCAGGCGAGACCGGAACCGACGCCAAAGGGGAGAACCAGGCCCGCGACAGAGACGGAGGTGGCGACGCGCCAGTTGCTGAGCAGGAACCACAGGTCCGTCTCGAGGCCGATGACGAAGAGGTAGAGCACGAGACCGAGGTTCGCCACGAGGGTGAGGTTCGGCAGCGATGGTTCGGGGAAGATGGCGTCCCGAAAGCCAGGGATGCGGCCCATAACGGACGGGCCCAGGACGATGCCGCCGACGACCTCGGCGATGACGCGCGGCTGGCGGGCCTTGGAGAGCGGCCAGTGCAGCAGGTGGCAGACGATGATGATCAGGGAGGCCTGGATGATGAAGAGGACGATGGGGTCGGCCGGGTTATACTCGGACGGGTTGGCACCTTCGATGACGCCTCCCTGGGGAGGGATCCTGTTTTGGTCCATGAGGAGGTTCGATGGCTGTAGATGGAAGGCGGGCTGGTGTCTGGGAGGGTTTCGACCTTTGACTTGGTCTTCCCGTTCACTCTGCGTCGTGCCTTCTCCGGTTGAAATTTGCCTCGTTCTTCGATGGCGGCCTTGGGATCAAAATATACCGGGATCGGATGGGGCCGGTCCCCCGGGCTGTTGAGGGGTGGAACACGGGACTCTCTTGGGTCGTGGTTCGTGTTCGTGGTATGTAGGAGGGAAACATTCGTAGGGCATGGCGTTGATCCAGGGCACGCGTGATCATCATAGTAAGTACGTACCTTGAGCTAATACCTCCCTCCCATGATGGCCCGGTCTCGGCCAAGCCTCCTGTGCTTGTACTCATAAGTCCCGGTACGGAGTAGAGATGGACTGGCCTAGCCTTGTTTCTGTACTCCGTATGACCGTTCCGCTTTTTGCCAAGATGCTACTTTCATCTACCGAGCGATAAGGTCTCGGATGCTACCGAACTCTACCAGAATGATACCCACCGTTGTACAGGTCTTGTTCTACTACTGTGCAAAACAGAGCTGGTGCTGTAGGTCTATGGTCTCAATACACCCCCTTACTTGAACCCCTCACTTGTCCCCATGACCTTCTCGACCTTACTCCCACGCCAATGTCACATGCGAGGCTTCAGACACCGCGTCAATTTAATGGTAAAGCTCGTGTACTCAGCACGACCACAGTCGATTGCCAGATTTGCCCGGGATCACAGACTTGATCGCAATCAATTGATGGATTCAGGACAGGCTATACATATCCTTGGAGCGTGTCCTTCAAGGAGACGCAAGTAACGTAGAAGTGCAGAGTAGCCAGGCCTCGTTCTCGAACTTCACCTGTACTATTGTGTGACCATCAGCAAGATGAGTAAATCACTGCACCACTCGGATCGATTTTGCTGCTATTTTGCCGGCGTTCCGGTTCCGCCAGTTCCCACATGCCTACTCGACTCTCCCGGAATGCTACAGACCCTGTGACCGGCGACATTTCAAGAACCTGATGCAATGGGGTGAGAGTGGTAATTTTAATAGGAACCTTCTGCTTAATTATAAGTTACAATCAAAGCTAAATGTTCAGCCGACCTTGGCGTTGGTTTGGAAATAAATTCGGTGAGAATGTCGATGTTCACCGTGATGGTTTACTTCACCGAGCACACCGAAAGCTGGTGGGGTACGTTTTTCGGTGAGCCCGCCTTTTTTTCTTATGTACTTTTCTTCTTTCTATTTCCCATCTTCACCTTTCCACGACACCACAATCAACGCTTCTACACGCTTGAACCAATTACCCTCAAAATGACGACACCAGAGCAGGAACTTCCGTTTATAAGGAATCTAGCGTCAAGCGGTATGTTTTGACCTCTCCCTTTCCACACGGCACGCTACTAACCCAATCTCTTCAGACAAGCGCCTGCGCATCCAAGCCCTCACCTCCCTCCAAACCTTCCTCACCGCCCAGCGAGCCCTCGACCGCCTCACAGCCCTCAAGCTATGGAAAGGCCTCTTCTTCGCCCTCTGGATGTGCGACAAGCCGATCCCGCAACAGAACCTCTGCGCCGAGCTCGCGGACCTCTACACCTCCCTCCCGGCGGCCAAGAAGCGCAACAAGAACGGCACGGCAGCCGGCGGCGGCGGCGACGGCGTGGTGCCGACATGGTTTGGCGCGGCGTGGGAGGTGCTCGCGAACCATTGGACCGAGATTGACGTGCTGCGCATGGACAAGTTCCTCCTCCTGACGAGGCGCATCTTCGCGGCGCACCTGCGCTGGGTGCGCGACGGGGAGTGGGATGAGGCGAGGCAGGCGTCCGTCATTGACGTGCTCAAGGCCGGCCCTTTCGAGAGCGAGGGGGACGTGGCGAGGGTGCCCCTCGGCTTGCGGCTTCACGTGCTGGATATCTGGGTGGACGAGATGGAGAGGGTCGGCATGCTGGGGTCGGACGATGCCGCCTCCGAAAAGGGAGAGGGAGAGGGAGAGGGGGATGCGGTTGCGGTGGAGTTTGCGGATAGGATGCGGAGGCAGGTCATTGAGCCGTTGACGTCCTGTATTGCCAAGCCAGTGAGGAAGAGCGCCGCCGAGCAGCTGGAGGACGAGAGGCTGCCTTGGGTCAGGAGGAAGAAAGCCGGTGATGGGGATGGCGACGCAGTGGAAGAGGAGGAGGAGTGGGGTGGCATTGAGGATTGATGGGGCCTGTTTGCTGCATACATTTACAGGGCGCTGGGGCGTTTGGTTAAATTCCTGGGGAGTTGCATCACTGCCTGCCCTTCCCTAAGCCAGGTCGGCTTTCTAGGAATGTTGATTCATGCCTTTTATTACGTGTTGTAGCCTCTATTGTCGAGTCGTATAACTATACGATCTATTAACATGAGGTCGCTGCGCCCATGGGCACCTCTTTACAAAAGAAAGACAGCTAGCCTGAAAAGACAATACCGCTGCCAAGAATCTATAATACATAGTATATGCACAACCGCTGGGGGGAGAGGTCTAGCCTGGGTATCATTCAAATCACACAGCCTCTTTCCAGCCCTTGGGGCCCGAGGCCTCGTACACGCCGCTCTTGGAATACACCTTGCCCAAGCGAGGGTGGACCTCGATCTGCAGGGGACCAAAGGGAATGCTCTCTCCGTCGACGCTGATGTAGCCGGCGTCCTGGTGGCGCGGCGTGACGCGCAGGGCGTGCAGCTTGCGATACTTGACCTTGGGGTTGCCAAAGAAGCCGCCGTCGTCGGCAACGGCGCCCATGAGGTCGACGACGGTCATGAAGGACAGGTCGCTGTCGACGGTGACCAGGTCGAAGAGCCCGTCGCTGGGATGGGAGGCGGGGAAGAAATTGGCGTCGGGGGCGAGGTATGCCATCTGTTTTGGTCAGTTGCCAACATTTTTTAAAAAAAGAGAAAAAGAAAAAAAAAGAAAAAAAAAGGAGGAAAACAAAAGAAGATGAAATAAGGAAAAAGGAGGGGGAAAAAAATCACGCACCTTCCCCGCATACAGCGTCCCCATATTGTCGTATCGCAACGTCTCCCACTGGTCATCGAGCTCGTCCTTGACCGTGCCGTACCTCAACGCCGGCAGCCCGTTGTTTTCCGGGCTGTCGGTCCCTGGCTGTTCCGGGCCTGGGACCACAGCACTGTCCATGAGGGCCTTGTAGTGCGACCTGATCTCATCCAGGTCATCCATGGCCACGCGGACGGCGAGGTCGCAAGGGTACGACTTCTTCTTGAACACCCTGGTCAGGAACCCGTGCTGAAAGCGGAGCGACCCCATCCACCGCAAGTGCTCGGTGGCGAGATCGGCCTCGGCCATGATGCCGAGGGTCTGGCTGAGGAAACTGAGCTTCCGCTCGTCGCCGTAGGTGATGCTCATCAGGTCCAGCGGCGTGTCGACGCCCTTGATGATGGCCAGCGCGGCCTCGGACGGGTGGTGCGACCCGCAGAGGTTGCAGGCCATGGCGTTGCCGGAGCCGCAGGGGATCTGGCCCACGGCGATGGTCCGCAGGGCCCTACCGGCGTCCGGGCGCGCGCCCAGCCCGTTGAAGATCTCGTGGGGGAGACCGTCGCCGGAGCAGGCGATGATGGCGTCCAGGTGGTCGAGGGCCAGGTCGCGCACAATGTCGACCGCCTCGCCGGTGCGCGTGGTCTGCTGCACGTCGACGGTCATGCGGGCGGCGCGGAAGAGCGGCGCGACGTCGCGTTCCCACTTGGCCATGGCGCCGCCGGGTCCGGCGTGCGGGTTCACCAGCACCTTGACCCTCTTCCGCGTCTTGGCCGCGCCGTACGCTCTCGCCATCAGGGTTTGTATCCACGAGTCGACCTCGGCGTCGCCCGTGGCGGAACCGTCGACGATGAGGGTGGCGGGACGGAGCCGGTGTTTGGATCGGGGGAGGGGCTCGGCGTAGGTGATGTCGATGTTGGGGCCGCTGCGCTCGGCCCAGAGGACGTTGTGCAGGGGGATGATGGTCTTGTGGGAGGGCTTTTCCGGGAGCGGCAGGCCGCAGACTCGGGGCGGCTTGTTGGGGCGAGTAGGGTTACGGTCTAGAATCAAGGCGCCCCCTTGCATGGTCAGGCATTGGGAGCGGTTGACGTTGATGGCGAGCTCGCGGCCATTGTCGGGTTGGCCGGGGGGAGGAGCTTCGGAGCTGGAGGTGGAAGGGGCCTTTGCCGCATTGCCAACATCGGCCACCATGGCTGGTGTCGCGGTCATGGCACCGT
Source organism: Sodiomyces alcalophilus JCM 7366 (assembly GCF_042370955.1). Classification (NCBI taxonomy): domain Eukaryota; kingdom Fungi; phylum Ascomycota; class Sordariomycetes; order Glomerellales; family Plectosphaerellaceae; genus Sodiomyces; species Sodiomyces alcalophilus. The sequence continues at coordinate 5,420,839 of NW_027263535.1, read as the reverse complement.
CCGTGACTGTCTCGTCGACCGCGTGGACCTGACGCAGGAGTTTTGTTGACTTGACCGTGGGAGGGTCGCGTCGTTGTACGAAGTACGAAGTATGTTGATTCTCGAGGGCACCGAGTAGGTACTTGCATGTAAGTATGGGGTAAGTCCCGCCACTCACACGCGTTGTATAGGTAGATATACTTCCAAAGTACGACGTACGGCGTACGTACGTGTATCGGGTTCACGACCCCACTGCCGATCGGATGGTGGGCTGGGAGAGGAACCTGTCCCGATTAGGTGGAGAAGCCGTAAAATTCCGGTTGGCTGGATACGTCCCTGGCCTGATATTCGGAAGAACCATCTTCCGAGTTGTACTTGTCGTTACATGTAGTCCTGGGTGGGTCATGATTTAATCTTGTAATTCTTTCTGACGTCGACGAGTTCATCAGCTTGAGGAAACGCGTGTCAATTGGTGAATAACATCGTCAGCAGTGCCCCGAATCGAGACTGACAAGATGGACTTTCAATACTTTGCACTACCACAAATGCAGATACTGACCGCTTGCCATACTGACCGCTTGTTGTTCACCGTCATGGGAAGCTCATCTCGCCTTGATCGTCCGTCCCTGCCTAGTGCCATTATAAGTTAGGCCGACGATAGGAGGTGGAGTCTAGCCCTTTTTTTCGTTCCCCTTTTTCCTTCTCGTCCCTGTTGGCTATTCAGATTTTTATATGGGATTTAATTTGGCCAAAGAATGCCGAGTTGCCTTTGTTGATCTCATCCATTCGCTTCATGACGAGGCCGTGTTTTATATTTCCATATACGAATACGTCGTTACTTTGACCATATACCGGGTACCGGAAACTCTACGAAAGTCGTGGAAGTCCCGGGAAAGAAAGTACGAGTAGAAAAGGGGCATGTACCTACCCTACCGTCCTGTTGTACTTCCATCATCTCACACCTGATCAAGTACCGTCCTGGACCGTCCTCGCTTGTTGTTGTATCTTGTACCTTTACGCTCCATCCAGTTCCTCGGCAGTGGAGGTAGAGTGACGATACCGGGCATGTCATCCCACAAGTCTGTGACTTTTGAGATTTTCACCTCAGCTTTTCTCCTTCCTCACCTCTTCACCTCCTCAACTCCCCAACTCCTCACCTCCTTTCCCTCTCTCCATTATCTCTCGTCTTCCACCCCGTCTTAGATCTATCCTTCTCCACGCACACCCACTCGCCATTTATTGCCTCTACGTTGGTTTATCTAGTCCTAATTTGCCTTATATACCAATAGATAAGCCTCGCAAGGGCACTGCACTTGAGTACCTCGCTTCATTCCCCGTTCCAACCTCTCCGGCTTCAGTGCTTCTTTTTCCTCATTTCCACCTCATCTAGCCTTTGTTTTTCCTTTGCCCTTCCCTTCCTATTCCTTTCCTTTTCGGTACCTACTCTATTGCGCTTGCTGCCCGGTCTCTCTCTCCCCGTCTTCACCGAACCATGTCTGTCATTGATACCACCAAGGATTTGGCCGCTCTCTTCGAGAAGCAGGCCAAGGCCACCCCCGATGCTGTGGCACTCGAAGATGAGACGCGGTCCTTGACCTACGCCGAACTAGACCGCGAGACCGACGCCCTTGCTCTTCGCCTACGCCGTCATCACCGCGTGGGCCGCGATGTCCTTGTCGGTGTGCTCATGGGCCGGAGCGCCGACTATGTCATCGCGTCCCTCGCCATCCTGAGAGCCGGCGGCGCCTTCCTGGTGCTGGAGCTGGCCTACCCGCCTGGCCTCCTCCGTGATGTGGTCGACGACGCGAAGCCCGCCGTCATCATCACCCAAAAAACTTACGCTGCACAGATCGAATCAGATGTCCCCGTCCTTGTCATCGACGAGGTGGACCACCGTGATAACGACCACCCTTACGACTCCGACGCCCCGCCCCCTCCCCTTCCCGCAGATGACGATCTCGAGCGTCTCGCCTTCGTGTCGTATTCTTCCGGCACCACCGGCCAACCCAAAGGTATCGCCAACCCCCACAGAGCACCCGTGCGGTCGTACGACCTCCGCTTCGGCGTTAGTGACCTCCACCCCGGCGATAGGGTGGCTTGCAACGTCTTCTTCGTTTGGGAGATGCTTCGCCCCCTGTTATGTGGAGCCACCGTCGTCGCCGTCCCGGACCTGATCAGCTATGATCCCGCCGGCTTAGTCAGCATGTTGGCATCCCGCCGTATCACCGACACCCTCATGACCCCCACGCTCCTGGCCGCCGTCCTTTCCTGCCACCCCGAGCTGGCCGAGCGCCTGCCGGACCTCCGATCCCTCTGGCTCAACGGCGAAGTCGTCACCTCCGATCTGTGCCGCCGCGCCATCAAGGCCCTCCCCCACACGCGGCTACTCAATCTCTACAGCGCGAGCGAGACCCATGACGTCGCCGCCGGAGACGTCCGGACCTTTGTCGACTCGGACGCTCCCGTCTGCCCCGTGGGCCCGCCCTTGGAGCCCAAGAATGTCTACATCCTGGACGAATCCGGCAACCCGGTCGCCGCCGGAGAGAGCGGGGAGCTCTGGGTCGGCGGAGACCTCTTGGCTCGCGGCTACCTCAACCTACCCGAGCAGACCGCCAAGGCCTTCCACCCGGATCCCTTTGACAAAACGACCCAGGGGGCGCGCATGTACCGGACGGGCGACATGGCGCGTATCCTGCCGTCGGGCCTCCTGGAGATCACGGGCCGTGTAGGTGGAATGATCAAGACGCGCGGCTACACGGTGCAGCCCAGCGCCGTCGAGCAGGCCGTCGTCAAACACCTCGCCGTGTCTGATTGCGCCGTGACGTCTCACGGCGACGGGCTGGAGAGGCAGCTGGTCGCCTACGTGGTCCGCCACAAGGACGAGGAGCAGAACAAGGCCGACCTCGTTATCGATGAGTCCGGATACAGCCCTGCGGCCCGACGAGCGCTTGCGGCTCATCTGGCGCCTTATATGATCCCGACCCTGTGGGTCGAGGTGCCTCGGCTCCCGACGCATGATGTTTCTGGCAAGGTCGACCTCAAAGCCCTTCCTCCGCCGCCGACGCCAAAGGGCCAACTCAAAGAAGGCAACGGCAGCGGGAAGAGGGACATGAGCATCAAGACGGACACGATCCGGAAGCTGTGGGCCGCTTCCCTCAAGATGCCGGCCAGCGCCATCCGGGACGAACACAGCTTTTTCGACATTGGCGGCCATTCTCTGGTGCTGGCCAACCTCGCCAACCGCTTCTCCAAGGAGTTCGGCTTCGACGTCCCGCTGGCGCCGTTGGCCGGCGACCCGACGCTGCAGGGCCACCTGGACGCCGTCTGTGCCGCGCGCGACGGTCACACGGCCGCCGTGCAGGCCGACCTGCCTGCCGTGCTGCGGGCCGACTGCATCCTCCCGAACGACATCCAGCCCAAAGACACGGACAAGGGGCGGCGGCAGCCGATGCGACGACTGGACGACGCAGACACGGTCCTCCTGACAGGCGCCACGGGCTACCTGGGGGCTTTCCTCCTCAAGTCTCTCATCGACAGCACGTCGGCGCACGTCATCTGCCTGGTCCGCTTTACGGAACCGACGGACGAGTCGCGACCGGCCGGCATGGCCCGGGTCCGGAAAAACCTGGTGGACCTGTCGCTCTGGGACGACGCGATGCTGGACCGGATGGAGATCTTGCCCGGCAACCTCGGTCGGAAGCGGCTCGGGCTCTCGCCGGAGGCGTACGACGACCTCGTATCCCGGGTGGACGTGATCATGCACGCGGCGGCCACGGTGAATCTGGTGTACCCTTACGCGGCACTGAGGAGCCCCAACGTCGGCGGCACGAGGGAGATGCTGCGGCTGGCGTCGCAGAGCGGGGCCACGCTCCACCACGTCTCGACTAACGGCGTGCTGACGCCGTCGGCGACGGGTTGGCCGGAGGATGCTATGGTCGAGGTGGACGACGTGGCGGAGAAACTGCTCGATGGCTATGGACAGACCAAGTGGGTGGCGGAGCAGCTCGTGCTCGAGGCGGGCCGCCGGGGGATGCCGGTCAAGGTGTACCGGCCGGGGACGATCAGCGGGCACAGCGTAACGGGGTCGACCAACACGTACGACTTGCTGAACGCGCTGATGGTCGAGTCTCTGCATCTCGGCCAGGCGCCCGAGGTGGAGGGTTGGTACGCGGAGATGACGCCGGCCGACTTTGTCAGCAAGGCCATGATTACGCTGGCGAACCACGTCGACGATGACCAGCTGGTGTACCACCTAGGAGACCCGCACCCGGTGCCGGCCAGCAGGGTGTTTGATCATCTCGAGGAGCTCGGGTACCCGACCGGACGGCTGCCGTGGGAAGAGTGGGTGTCGCTGTGGAACCGGGAGAGGGGGTGGGGAAAGGCGGGGGGCGACGAAAACGAGCCGTTCACGCTAGAGATCCTACGCGGCGGCATGCCGACGGCGGAGGGGCTCCGGTCGGTGGTGGTGCTAAAAGACGAGGCCACCAAGGCGGCACTAGAGCGGTACGGGGTCCAGCGGCCCAAGATTGACGGCGACCTGCTCGCGACGTATACGCGACACTTTTTCGCCCGGGGGTGGTTATCCAAGGGGCCAGCTAGGGGCAGCAGCAACGGTGTCGTCAGGTCTAGGGCGGCGCATAAGGGCCGGTTGGCCGGTAAGGTGGCGGTGGTGACGGGTGCATCTTCGGGGATCGGGGCGGCGGTGGCAGAGGGCCTGGCGAAGGAAGGGGCGCACGTGGCTCTCGCGGCGCGACGCACGGACGCTCTCAAAAAGATGGAGCGCAAGCTGGCGCGGTACGGGGTCAAGGTGCTCGTGCACAAGACGGACGTGACGAGCAAGTCGGAGGTGGAGTCGCTGATGCGGGAGACGACGGAGAAGCTGGGCGCGATCGATATCCTGGCGAGCTGCGCCGGGGTGATGTACTACACGATGATGGTGAACAACCACACGGACGAGTGGGAGCAGACGGTGGACGTGAACTGCAAGGGCCTGCTGCACTGCCTGGCGGCGACGGTGCCGGGGATGGTGCAGCGGGGGCGGGGCCACGTGGTGGCCATCTCGTCGGACGCGGGGCGCAAGGTGTTCCCGGGGCTGGGGGTGTACTCGGCGAGCAAGTTCTTTGTGGAGGCGACGCTGCAGAGCCTGCGGCTGGAGACGGCGGGGACGGGGCTGCGGGTGACGTCGATCCAGCCGGGGAACACGGCGACGGAGCTGTTTGGCATGTCGACGGACGCGGAGGCGATCAAGAAGTACGGGGAGCCGTCGGGGGCCAAGGTGCTCGAGTCGGACGAGGTGGCGGCGTCGGTTGTGTATGCGGTGTGTCAGCCGGAGCATGTGGCTGTGAATGAGGTGCTTATTGAGCCTAGGGATGAGCCGATTTGAGGTATTCGCGGGCTGTTGTGGGGCCAAGATGCATGTGCAGCCGAAAGAAGAAAAGGAAAATAAGAAAAATAAAAGTACAAGTAAAGAATATAATGAGAAAGGAAATACCCTGCTTGTCAGCCAGGGTTGTGAGAATCAAGTGAAGATGCAAATGAGAAGACGATACCTGTAACACGGTCATTCTGAGAAATGTTATTCCGACACGGCGGGAAATAACCAATCACCAGCTAGTACACCGTCGGGGACTTTACATCCAAGTACCTGGTCTGACTCATCCAAGGTACTTCGAAAGAGTCATGAACCTCGATTCCCGAGACTACAAGGTACGTACCTTTACTTTACGACTCGACAACCTCGATCTTACCGGCGAGGGGCTTGGGTATAAACAGACAACTGCAAAGTGCGACAGCTGTCTTTAGACCCTGCTCTTGGTATCATCTAGGGTCTTCTTTTCTCTCACTTTTATTATTATACTGTCCTCTGCTTGCTCGACGTCTCCCAGAACCAATAAACAACTCACTCACCTGCCCCGCGCCGTTTTCCCACTCACCACCACCACCACCACCACCACCACCACCACCACCACCACCACCACCACCACCTTCACCACCCCGCCACCACCACCATGGTATCATCACAAAGCCCGGCGCCAGCCCCCAGTGGCCCGCCCACCCCCATGGTCGACATCAAACCCCTCCTCAGAAAACTCTGGCCCATCCCCGCCAACGGCTCCCAGGTCACCGCCGACGAAATCGCCCAAGCCATCTCCCACTTCTTCACCAACCAAGTCTCCCCCGCCCAGGCCGCCTCGCTCCTCATCGCCCTGCACTTCACCAACCTCGACCGCGACGCCCAAGTCATGGCCGCCTCGGCCGCCGCCATGCGCCGCGCCGCCGCCCAGGTCGACGCCCCTTCCCTCCGCGCCGTCGTCTCCGCCAAGTCCCTCGCCGCCGGCGCCTACCGCGGAGGACTCTGCGACATTGTCGGCACGGGCGGCGACTCCCACAACACCTTCAACATCTCCACCACCGCCTCCATCGTCGCGTCCGCCTGCCTCGCCGTCAGCAAGCACGGAAACAAGGCGTCCACCTCCAAGAGCGGCTCCGCCGACCTGGTCGCCCACATGCGGCCCGTCGCCCCCGTCCTCGCCGCCGTCGCGCCCCAGAGCATCAGCCGCGTCTACGCCGCCACAAACTACGCCTTCCTCTTCGCACCCGTCTTTCACCCGGGTATGCGCTTCGTCGCCCCGCTGCGGAGGGAACTCCCCTGGCGGACCATCTTCAACCTGCTCGGCCCGCTGGCGAGCCCCGTCGAAGACGCCCTCGAGGCCCGCGTCATCGGTGTGGCTCGTCGCGAGCTCGGTCCCGTATTTATCCGCGCCCTCGCCGTAGCAGGGTGTCGCAAGGCGCTGGTGGTGTGCGGCGAGGAGGAGCTCGACGAGGTGAGCTGCGCGGGTCCTACCTTTTGCTGGCGCCTGCGCGAGTCGAGTGGGACGGTCGTTGCCGATGGGGAGAAGGGCGACGTGGAAGAGGTGGCGCCGGGGGTCGTGGCGGAACATTTCAAGATTTGCCCTGCCGACTTTGGTCTGTCGGCGCACCCGCTCGACACGGTATCGCCGGGGAAGGAGCCGTCGGAAAACGCAGAGATTCTGCAGCGCATTCTCCGCAACGAGGTGGCTGATGATGACCCCATCTTGGAGTTTGTCCTTATGAACACGGCCGCCTTGTTTGTGGCATCGGGCATCTGCGAGGCCGACTCGAGCGCCATGGGGCCCGGCGATGACGGGAACGTGGTGACGGAGCGTGGGCCCGGCGGCGAGAGGTGGAAGGAGGGTGTGCGGAGGGCGCGCTGGGCCATCAAGAGCGGCGAGGCTTGGAGGCAGTGGCAGGCTTTTGTCCAAGTGACGAATGACATTGGCGGTGTTTTGCCTTGAACGAGTGGTGATGATAGAAATACTGGTATATATTTTTTATATTTTCAATTAGATGATTTTATTTTTACCTTTTACCTCTATCCGCAAGCAAAGCACCGAGCTGTCCATGTCGCCCTGACTGCTTCTGCATGCTTGCTCCGGGCTGCTTCGGGCTGGCTGTTCCTACAGCGGCATCACAACGTCAAACTATTTCAAACTTACTTGAAAACGACTGACAAGGTCATGTCGCTTCTAAAGGGCTACACCAACCCTACACAACCATCCGTACGGCATGCTCAACTAGCTTCGTAAAGTCGTGACCGGCGTCGGGCCCCCTTCTAACCAAAGACCGTCACATCCGGCCATCGGCCCTTGGCCAATGTCGTAAACGTTTCCACCTCCTTGCTCTTCCACGCCTTTAGCACTTCCAGTACCTCGCGCGCCTGGTCGAACGTCAAGTTCTCGTGCTCCACCAGCTCCACCAGCTCCTTCTCGACCTTGCTCTGGTCCTCGCCGAGCACCTTGCGCGCCTTGATCGCCGACGCCACATGCAGCGGGCTGTCCTTGTGTGCCTCGAGGAACTCCTGGTTGAACTGGCCCACGTCCTTGTCCGCCGGAATGGCCTTGAACTCCGACTTGATAAGGTCTTGTACCTTGGCCGGCAGCGTATCTGAGACGGAATCGATGGCCTGCTTAAACTCGACGACGCGCTCGTGGACCTTGGCGTTGGATGCATCCAGGGCGATGGCGGCATTCAGGCAGCCCAGAGCAAGCACGTATTTTTCTATCGAGCTGTCAGTATACACAGATGAATGTAAATGTAAGTGTAAATAGGACTCACTTCGTCGCAAATACACGTCGAAGCCGGCCATCTGCGCGTGGATATTCTTCGGGCTAAACTCCAAGAGATGCGAAACGTATTTCATGGCCGCCGAGAGCGGCTCGGCGTCGAGGAGTTTCAATCCCGCAATGTCGTCGACTTGCCGGCTGGCACCGTCCTTACCGGCCTTGCCGCTGTTGGGATCCTTCTTGGCAGCGCGCTCGGCCGCCTCGCGCTCCAGCCTCTGCTTCTCCCGGATGGCCTTCTTGGCCGCCTTTTTGCGCTCCGCCGCGTCCTCGCCGCTGATGGCATCCCCGTTGGCCCGCGCCGCCTCCGCCCGGTCGTGCCGCTTCACGTACAGCGCCACGGCGTCGAGCGCCGCCCGCGAGTAAAACGGGTGCTCGCGGATCCGGTCCTCCCACCGCAGCATGTCGATATACGCGCGGATGAAGCCCTTGCGGAGCGAAAAGGCGTGAAAGTCAAACTGGTCCTCCACCCACGTGTCGAAAATGTTGGACACCAGCTCGAACCGCCTCAGCGCCGGCCCTTCCTCGCCCCGCCTGGCAAAGGCCTCGCCGTCTTCCGTCAGGTACCAGACGGCCTGCATGTCGACCAGGTCCGTCAACGGCCCGCCTACGACGTCGGCCCGGGTGAAGTGGCCCATCATCTTGAGCGCCTCCTCGTTCTTGTTGTTCCGGAGCAGGTACTTGGCCGCCTTGGTGCAGATGTACCGGTCCTTGGTGTCGAGCTTGCGGGCCTGTTCCATCCATTCCGACGCCTTGTCGAGGTTGCCCTTGTGCTTCCATATCCTGGCCTTGGTCATGTGGAACTCGACGCTCGTGGGCACCTTTTCGATGGCCTTGTCGACGTACTCCATGGCCTTGTCGAGGTCGCGGCTTTGATGGTAGTTGTAATGCTGGGCCAAGTAGTAGAGAGCTGCCGGCTCGCCCTTGGTGCCGTCGCCGTTGACAGCCTCTGCGCCGTCGTGCGAGGAGAGGTATTCTTTTGCCAGCGTGGCCAGCATCTCCTTCTTGAACGAGTCGGAGTAGAGGTGCTTCAGGTTGGCAAACGTGGAGGGAACGCCCTTGTTCAGCATGAGGGTGAGGTAATCCTTGGCCGCCTGGGTAAAGTCATTGCCTGTTTTCCGTGTCAGCATTCCTTTCTTTTTCTTTTTTTTTTCCCGAAAGAAAGGCTGAAAGAAACCCACCCGAAAGAAAGTTGAGGGGGAGACGACGAGGCGCGTCAGCACGTGGGTATTTCTCAGCATACTCGTCGTAAATCTTCTTCCTCTCCTCCGCTGAGCCCAGGTCCAGGACGGCCTCCAGCTGCGCGTAGTACTCGGGATGCTCGGGATTGCGGTTGAGCAGGGCCCTGTATGCCAGAGCGGCCTCTTCGTTCCTGCCGAGCTTGGTGAGGTATTCGGCGCGCTTCTCGAGGACGGTGAGACGGTCCAGGTTGGACCGGGCGATGGTCTCGAGATGGTCCAGGGCCCTTTGGTAATCGCCCTGGCCGGCGATGAGGCGGTTCTTGTACAGGAGGATTTCGGAATGCTCAATGTCCTTGCTCGACGGCGTCGTCTTGAGGGTGCCCTCGTACGTGTCGAGGACCTTCTCGGCGGTGGCGCGGTCGTCGTTGAGGTGGTGGGCGACGGCCAGGGCGGTCCAGTTCTGGATCAGCTGGGACCGGGCCTGGAGCATGGTGATGCGGCTCTGCACGTAGCCCGGGTAATCGCGCGTCTGCATCTGCAAGAGGGCCAGGTCGCGCAGGATCTGGGCCGAGTCCGGGTCGATCTGGAGAGCCTGCTTGTAGGCCTTGATGGCATCGTCGTACTTTTTCACGGCGCGCCACAGGAGCCCGTAGACGTGCCAACATATGGACGACTTCATATCGTGCATCAAGGCCACCTTTCCGAGGGCAAAGGCTTCGTCGGTCTTGCCTTGGGCGTTGAGGATCAGGGCCTTCATGGCGGTGGTGTCGCCGTGTTTGGGGTGTTTCTTGAGAATGATGTCTGCATTCTTGATCCCACGTTTGTATTGCTTATCGTCATAGTTTCGGACCACCGTCCGGAAGAGGGTGGCCTCTTTTGGAGGAAGAGGTTGCGGCATGATGTCGACAATCGTGAGCCCGCCGGACGCGGCTGTTCGGGGAGTTAGATGGAAGCGATATGGGGAGACGTCAAGCTCCGTTCTAGGAGGGTCCTCCAGGTCAGAAGAAATGAAGGAAAAAATAAGAAGAAAATAGGGGAAAAACAGGAGAAAAAAGAAAGGCACTGTCGCGTATGGTAGAGTCGTTTACGGAGGGCAATGGTAGGCTGGACTCACTTGCAAAGTCTTCATGCGCTGGGAGCACCGCGGGGTGCAGCGAAGAGGCGGGGGAAAGGAAAAGATAAAGGCTCAATTCCTAGAAAGTAGAACAGTTTCTACTTGTGCCTGCCACCTGGGCGACGTCGAGATGAAATTCCGGACCCGAGAAGACACGGCGTAGATTGACGCTAGAGGTGACCGTGGGAGACCTCAGCTTGGTGGTTTGGTGTGTGCTGTGGGTTGAACAAACGAAGCTGATGGAGGTTTGGCGATGGATCCCGCTATGGGGGGAATCGTTGAGGAGGTACGTACCAGGGTGTGTTGCGACTACGTAAAGTGAGGTACCTACATTAGGTAATACAGGTACCCCTCCACGGCCGGTGCCAGTTGTCTCGGTCCGATTACTCCGCCATTTTGTATTTTTTATCTTATTTTATTTTACTTCATTTTACTTTTCACATCGTACCCTACCGTAGAGAAAGGTGAGATGTTGATTGCTGTCATGGCTCATCCGAATAAACTGCCAAATTGTGTTGTTACAATATATAGCATACAGCCATACAGAATGAACCCCTCGCATGCGCCACGCTCTCCCCTGTATCTAACACAACAAGTGAACGTAGCATGGTCATGATGCTTCCTCTGTTCGCTTCCTCCAGCTATGAAACGCGTCCTCCCAGTCACCCTGAGGCTCACCGCAGCGCTGCTTCACGACATCCCAAGTCCTGGACCGTACAATGTTCTCCACACCCTTCTCTTGCCTCAGCAGCAGGGCGAGCTGTTCGGTACGTGGTTCCTTGGGGAAATACCGCCCCGAATACGGGTCCAGGCGTTCGTCAACCACGCGCTCCTGCTCCCTGGCCGCCTCGACCTGCCTCTCCGTGGTCTCCGGGTCGTTCGGATCCGGCGACGTGGCGACTAGGCCGCAGTAATGGAGGACGTCGGAGCGCGCCTGCCACGACGGGAAGAGGACCGAGTCCTTGAAGTTCTGGCACGAGGCGCCGTCGAGCTGTTGGGCGGACGAGCGCGGCGATCTCTGAGACGTCGAGGCAGGGTCGAAACCCTTCCGCGCCGGGTTCACGAGGGCATTGAGGTTCTGCGTGATCGAGTCATCGATGCTGGACCGCGAGATGCGTAGGAAGGCTGGTGTGGCGAGACAGGTGTTAGCAGAGCCCGAGTGTTACAAGGTACGGGATAGTTCCAATTGGTAAGTCTAATAACCCACCTCGTAATGTTCCCTCGGAGAAACAGAACTGCGGCGTCAAATGCGGTGGACTCGTCGGTTGCGCCATGGTATCCGGGAGCGCACGTTTCGGATGGGATGCAGTGCCGGCCGGCCGAGTAGCCGACTCTGATTTCCAGAAGATTCCCGCCAGGGTAACGAAATGGTCGGTAACTATGGTAAACGTGTGACTAATGGATACTCGTTTGCCGTTTTTTGAGTCTAGTTGCTGCTGTTCAATGGTTTCGTCGTGTCGTACGTCGTTAAGGAGAGCCGGCTGGACCGTGAGAGCTACTTTTCGTTTCCAGAGCTTTGTCCAATGACGTCTTGTCGGATGACATAACACTCATTATCGGAAATATGTTTTCCCCTGACAGTGCGACGTATCATCACACAGTCCAGTATATACTGTTCGTCGAGGTTGCCTGAACATCCCGCACCTCCATCCCCTGTCCATCATTTCTTTTAGGGTGAGGATATTCCGACTGGGGCAATTGGATATTCCGACTGGGGTCCTACTGACAACGCCTGACGCCAGCTGTAACAACTTCCTCTTATGCCTAGATACTTACAGACACGTACGTTATATATAATTAATTAAGCGTATCGTCGCTACGATGAATTGAGTGTATCGTGGCTACGATTAATTGAGTGTATCGTCGGTATCGTCGCTACGATCGATTGAGTGTATCGTCGCTACGATCGATTGAGTGTATCGTCGCTATGATGGATTGAGTGTATTGTCGGTATCGTTGCTACGATCGATTGAGTGTATCGTCGCTACGATTAATTGAGTGTATCGGCATCGTCGCTATGATCGATTGAGTGTATCGTCGCTACGATCGATTAAGTGTATCGTCGCTATGATCAATTAAGTGTATCGTCGGTATCGTCGCTGCGGTCATTTTACGCGGATATCTTATAGTATATGGAAGTATCTGAGTATAATCGGAATAAGCGGGCGGGTGTCACCGGCTATTAACATAGGACCCCAGTCGGAATATCCGATTACCCCAGTCGGAATATCCTCACCCTTCTCTTAATCCCATTTCCTGCCGACAACGATCAGCAATACCCTTGGCAACTCTGTCCCAAAATCCAGTCCATCGGTTCGTCTTTTCCTTGCCTCGTATTTCTTCGGCAGTTCTTTTGTTCTTCAGTTCTTCGGTTCTTCGAGAGTCAGGAAGCCTGCCTACTCTGTAACCCGTCGCGATACTTCAGGATATGAATGCGACCTCAGAGAATCCGGCTCCCTGACAATCCTATCGAACAAAGTCTCGTATTTGCCTCGTCATGACTTGCTCCTTCGAAGTATACAATCTCTGGTCGCTGCAGTCGCTCAAGATGCGTCACCCTCGGGCAGTGAATAATCAAGGGGCAGCCCGCGTGATACACCGAGATGCTCAGTTGAGGCTCTTTATATCATTCGTCACGTCCCTCGTTCCTGTTATTAGCTGGCCAGCTCTCTGCTCTGTGGATGGGCTTCCCTCGACCCTCCTCGAGCGGCGGCACCTCTTCTGTACCGTCCCGCTTCTTGTCCACAAATCCTTGCTCTTGTGGAACACACTCACACTCGTCATTTCCCCTGGCCCTCGTCCGGCAGTTCTTCTCTAATCTGAGCCTTAGCGGCGGCTTGGCATATATATTCCGGAAGCACAGACTATGACGATCTGCACTCGGAGCTGAAAGAATCATCCAGATGCTTGCTATGCCCCATGTCATGTCGTGTCGAAGGGTCTGCAGACACCGGGGTGACCTGCCTGCTCCCGTGCTCCCCAGCAACTCTCTTGTCTCTCCACACGTGTCACCAAAACATTTTCTTCGCCTGCAGCATGGCCCACAAAAGGACCTCTCTTCCTCGCACGAAGGCCGTTCTGCGAGACTGTCACGGGTCTGTCTGTTCATCTTTTGTCTTCCAAGCGAACGGGTCTGGGAGCCCACTTCAGTAGACCATGGCCACAGCGGAGAAGGTGACCCATGACGAGGTCGTTTCTCGCCAGACACGGCTCGTAAATCTCATCAAGACGTGTCGAGACCTAGCAAAGGACTTGGGCTCACTGGCAGCCAGCCTAAACACCGCACCCGTGACTCTTTCGGCCCTGGCCAAGGAGTGCCGGACCGTTACCAGTGTACTGAACCGTTTTAAGCTCTTCTGCTCTACTTACTCCGTGGCGATACAGGCCGATGCGAGACTACTAGACGACTTCCACCATGGTCCCATCAGGGAGCTTCTTGTTGCCACATCCGAACTTCAAGTGTCCGTCCAGCGGCTCCGTCCAACCGACGCCACGGGCGATTCGTCGCAGCTCATCATCGTCTGGAACGAGGGCTCGCTGAAACTGCTCCTACAGCAACTCGGCGCCAACCGGTCTTCCCTGGAATTTCTCGTCAACTGTGCCGTCACGTAAGCGACATGAAATCCATGCCCTCTTGAGAACCCTCAGAACTAAAGCTGAAGCCGCAATCACGTAGTCGGCTAGATGCCGTCAAGGAAACGAGCACACCTCGAACATCCATCGCCTCCAGCACTGTCACCCTGGTCGATCCTGGCTCGCCGTGTCTATCGCCCACGTCGATAGCCCCCCGTTCCGCCGTCTTCCGAGTCTGCGACTACCCCGGCGTTCGCTCCGCCTTGGGGGGACTGCGACCCGATCCGGACATCACCTACACGCCTAGTGCAAAGCTCAGTGGCCAACTTCACGAAGCCATCGACCGAGGAGATGAAGCCACTGTTCTGAGCCTTCTTTTGCGGCGCGTCGACCCCAACGCCCCTCGCCCTGGCTCTACCACGACACCCCTGACCAGGGCTTTTGACAGGGGGAGCTCGTCGATTGCCACCTTTCTCGCCATTGCCGGTGCTAATCTCCACCCCCACGATAGCAATGGTGAAAACGCATTGATCAGAGGCGTCAAATCATCCTTCCCCGATACCTTCATCGCATTGTTATGTGAACTAGGAGCTTGTATCGATGCAGTCGACGCCTCGGGCTCATCCGCCCTGCATCATGCCGCAGGCTCTAAGAAGGAGGACGACACCATATCGATACTCATCCACGCCGGTGCTGACATCAACATGCGAGATCACGCCGGTCGAACGCCCTTGATCGTGGCCGTCGAGAAAGCGAGTATGAGAGCCGTCGACGTCCTCACCGAGTATGAAGCAGACATGGAGGTACGGCTGCCCAACCGGGGGACGGCACTCCACATCGCCGTGGCGAAGGGACAGTATATGCTGGCCGAAAAGCTCGCTGACCGCGGTGCCCGTATCGACAGCCGGATAAGGGACCACACCACCTTGACGCTAGCCATCTCGACCGCCTCGTCCGAGATCGCCGCCATGCTCATCGAAGCAGGCGCCGATGTCGACGTGACGGCCACCAATGGCACCACGCCTCTCCTGGCCGCAACGGCCATCGGCGACGCACACGTCACCGAGCTGCTCCTCGCGCAGGGTGCGCGCGTAGATGTGGCGAATAGCCAAGGTTACTACCCGATCCACATGGCGGCACACAAGAACAAAGTCGAAATCCTGCAGCTCCTCATCGGGGCCGGTTCTCCCATCGACTCGGTCACCCAACGAAACGAGACGCCCCTGTCCATCGCCGTGGAATTCGGCTACCCGCGAGTCGTGCAGCATCTCATCCAGGCCGGCGCGAACCTCGACGAGCCACCCCCCGGCCGCAGCCGCGCCATTTTCGCCGCGCTCAAGTCGCGCAACATCGACGTGTGCCTCACGCTGGTCCGCGGCGGCGCCGACTGCACTTCGCCCATGGACGAATCCCGCACCGTCACCCCGATCCACCTCGCCGCCGAGCTGGGCCTCGACGCCGTCGTGGCCGCCATGATCGCCGCGGGCGCCAACATGGAAGCCACCACCTGGCAGGGCTACACGCCGCTCTACGCCGCCACGGAGAACGGGCACCCCTCAACGGTGCGGCTCCTCCTCAAGCGCGGCGCCAGCGTCCGCGCGCGCTCCGCGTCGGGCGGGAACGTCCTCTTCGTGGCGACCAGGCACCCGGCCATCCTGAAGCGACTCATCGGCCTGCGCATCGACGTCAACGAGCGGGACCACTACGGCGCCTCGCCGCTGCACTACGCCGCGCTCTGGGGCCATGCCGCTGGTGCCAAGGTTCTGTTGCAGAAGGGGGCCAAGTTGACGCATGCCAATTCGGTGTTTGAGACCATGGCGGATTTCAGGGAGGGGACCACGTACAGACAGGGTACGCCCGCTGGGTTGGCCAGGCAGAAGGGACATGTGCAAATTTCCAAGATGATTGATCGATGGAAAGTCAAGGGTTGAAAGCCGTTTCTCATTCGGTATGGCGGCGTCGGTTTGGGAGTCTGTGCAACATGGGTAACTCGGGTCGTTCGTTAGAACGGAGTTTGGGGCTACATTTTTGAAGGGTGTCCAAGCATTATATTTTTATATACGTCCTTACGAACTTATCCCAAAACAACATCTAATCCAAGTCATTTACGATTTTCCCTATCCTATCCCGTTTTACTTTTTCTTTTTTCTATTCCGTCTACTTCCCCCGACCCCCAAGGTTGGCCAACGCTTCGACCTGTTCCGGTGCCAGCCCGCAAGTAGGCAGCGTGCGCTGCCCCGCGGCAGGCGGCGCAGGCAGGAAGCCAATGGCGACAAGATAGGCGAGATACATGCCGATGGCGTCAATGTCCACAACGTTGTCTTCCAGAGGATCGCGACCCGCCGGCGCGGCGTCCCCCTCGTACGCACGAAGCACGGCGGCGGCGTTGGCGTCGTCCAGCTCGGGGGCTATCGAGTCGGCCGGCAGATTCCCCGTGACATGGTGGAAGAGCGGCAGGAGGGCGAGCTCCTCGTTGGACTCGTCGGCGACGTACTCCCGGAGCTTGGACGACCAGTCCTCGTACGGGACCTGCGGGACGGGGTAGCCGTAGGTTTCGAGGGCGCCGATCCAGTCGTTGAGGGTCAGACGCGGGTGGCTCGTGACCTGCACGACGCCGAGGGGATCCGTGGGCGGGTGCAGCGCGGCGGCGACGACAATGCGGCTGACCTGGGTGACGGGGACCTGGTTGACCGTGTTGGTGATGTCGGGGCGGGCTTGGACCTGGAGACATCCCTTCCATAGACGCACGAGGTAGTCGTCGGTCACGGAGATGCCCGAGGCCGGGTCGCCCATGATGTAGCCTGGGCGGACCACGGCACCGACGAGGCCGCGGCGGCCGGCTTCGCGGACCACGGCTTCACTCGCCCACTTGGACTGGCCGTAGCCCGTCCCCAGACCCTTGCGCGTGCCGGACAGGTCGTCCGACTCGAGCACGCCGCGGCCGCCGGCGGCGATGCTCTCCTGCGAGAGCTTGACGTAGTGGTCATTGTCTAATGTGGAGGTGGAGCTCACAAAGGCCAGCCTCTTTGGCCTCCCCTGTGTGCACAGGCCGATGCAGTCCATGGTGCTGATGACGTTTGCGTTGCGCATGCTGGAGTAGGGCAGCATCCAGTTCACCTGAGCGCCGTTGTGGATGATGGCATCGGCCTCGTTCGCGACGCGATCCCAGTCGGATGGAGATAGGCCGAGCCTGGGCTTGGAGATGTCGCCCACGACGGCTTGCAGTCGGGGGCGCCAGTCGTCGGACCAGAGACCGTAGGCCTTGGTGGCAGCTTCGATGCGGGCCAGGCCGGACGCGGCGTCTTGTGAGCGCACGTGGGTGATGACACGGAGGTTGCGGCTGAGGAGCTCGCGGACGATGTAGGAGCCCAGGAAGCCGGTGGCGCCAGTCAGGAACACCGTCTCGGGAGCGGGAGCGCCAGGGCCTGTTGGTGCGGTGGGAATGGATTCGGGGAGCTGCGACATGAGATCATCGGCATCAGCGGCATAGGCCTCGTCCTGGGCGGCCGGGTCGTAGCCCGATGCGATGCCGGCGTCGAGGCGCAAGCCGGTGGGATCTTGGGCGCGATCGATTTCGGCGGCGAAGGCTTCCAGGGTCTGTGATTGGAAAATGGCGCTCATGGGGACGTCGGTTTCCTTCCATGTCTGCCTCACCCTGAAGAGCATGCGCTGGGCCAGGATGGAGTGGCCGCCCTCCTCGAAGAAGTTGGACTTGGGGACGAACATGCGGGCGGTTCGGTTCGGCAGGACCTCGGCCCAGATGCCGGCGACCTTTTTCTGGGTCTCGGTGAGAGAGGCGAGGGCCGAAGATGATCTAGAGGCGCGCCTGTGGAGGGTGGCCAGGTCGGTTTCCGAGGGGAAGGGGAGGGCGGGCTTGTCGATTTTACCGTTGGGGTCTGGGGGTGGTTAGTTGGGGGAATGAAAGGAGGGACAAAAGCAGAGCAACAGGCAGAAGAAGACCAGTGGAAGAACGTACTCAGCGGCATTCGCATCAGGGGGATAAACATGGTGGGAATGGCGTAGTGAGGGACCTTGGTTTTGAGAAAGGTCTTGCAGTCTTCCGATAGGGACTTGAACCTCCTCAACATGGCGGCCATGGACTCGTCCGAGGTGTCTGTCATGGCGACGGAGGCGTCTCCCCCGGCGAGATGGCTGAACCAGCGCTTGGCCTCGGGGACGATGTAGCTCACCAAGGTGGGCTCCTCGTCCTTGTCTCTCCTGGTCATGGTGATGTTCTCGCGAATGAAGGGATGTTTCGACAAGTGGGCGTCGATTTCGCCCAGCTCGATGCGGAAGCCGCGCACCTTGACCTGGTTGTCGATGCGGCCGGTGCACTCGACGGTGCCGTCGGGGCGGAAGCGGCCCAGGTCGCCGGTCCGGTAGATGCGGTCGCGGGGCCCCTTGTAGAATTGGCGCCAGGGTTCCGAAGAGGTGGCACTGGCGTTGTTGGCCTTGTCCTGGTCGATCCATTTGGCCGGGTCGACGAACCAGCTGGTGAGGAACTTGGACTCGTTCAGCTTGCGGCTCACGTCGTCGTTCCCGAGATAACCCTCGGCGAGACCGGCGGCGCGGAGGAACAACTCGCCCTGCTCGCCGATATCGCAGACGCGATTTCGGTCATCGCGGTCGACGACGAGAAGCTGCACGTTGAGCATGCCCTGGCCGACGGGGATGACATCGGGCAGGTCGTCGAGGGCGGTGGGTTGGGCGAGCTTGCTAGGAATCTCGAAATACGACACGCTCCTCTGGGTCTCGGTGGTTCCGTACATGTTCACGATGTTGGCGTTGGGGGCTAGGTCTTGTAATCTTCGGCAGTCCTTCTTGGTCAATAGATCGCCGACGAAGAAAGCGTGGTGCAGGGTCGGGAACTCGGTAATGGCACCTCCCACCAGGATCTGACCCATGGCGGGCGTCAAGTGGGTGACGGTGATACGGTTCTCCTTCATCCACTCGGCGAGGATCTCATGAGCGATGCTGTCGCGGGAAGGCACGACGATCTGGGCTCCGAGGAAGAGGGGCGTGAAGATATCTCGCTGGGAGTTGTCAGCAGGGACGAAAGGAAGTGGTCGATGGGATGAGGGACGAAACGCACCTGGATTGGGTCATGGGCAATGCCGGAAAGCATGGTGAACCTGTCGCGCTCAGACAGGCCAAACCTCTCGGCCATCCAAGGGGTATAATAGGTGAGGGAGAAATGACGACCTTGGACGCCCTTGGGGCGACCCTCTGATCCGCTCGTAAAGCTGAGGGTGGGGATGGAGTCGGGCCCTACGACGACGCCTGGTGACGAGGCCTTGAGCTTCTCAAACTCGGCGAGGCACTCCTGGCCATCGACGAGCCCGCCTTGCAGTTGGCCATCGTCCAGGAGTCGTAGGCCGGGGACTTCGGCCTTGATGGACAAGCTCGACTTGATAAACTCAGCAACGGAATCGGACATCTTGCCACTCTCCTCGGTGGCGCGGCTGATGTGGACGAGAAACCGGGGGCCGGCGACCTCGAGGAGAATCTTCTGGCGGTCTGGCGGATACTGGGGGTCCAGGACGCTGACGGTTGCACCGGCCTTGAGAGCTCCCATGTAGGCCACCACCAGCTCAACACTTGACACGGGGTTCAGAGTGTTAGTCGGACCTGACAGGCAGAGGAGAGAGTGTGTGTGAGAGAGTGACTCACCCACGGTAGGCATAGATCATCACGACATCACCCCTCTCGCATCCGTGGGCGATGAAATAATGGGCTAGATGATTGGAAGCTTCGTTGATCTGCTGATATGTGAAGACGCGCTCGGGGGTGCGGTATCCCTTGGTCTCGACGACGCATGGTCGATCGGGATGAGCCTGGGCATTGGCGGCGAAGACGTCGTGGATGGCTAGTAAGAGTCAGAGCCTCGCCTCTCGACACCCCGAAAACTTACTACAAGCGCAATGAAGGGTAAGAAAAGGGAACGGATGCCATCTCACCTCCACGGAACTCGCCCCAATGCAAGTCTGCCGTGGGATCGGGGATCACGGCCATGGTGGATGAAGAAAAATCAAAGTCCCTCGCAGAAGGAATGAGGCGGCTTTTGTTTGGTCTTGGGGATAGTCTATTCGTGTTGACGCGGGTTCGAGAGGACCATCGTAATCCTTATTGAGTCCTCGGTAAAAGTGATGATTCTGGAGGATTTCGTGTCATCGGTGACTGGTGACTGTGACTCTTTGGATCAAGACGTTTCGATTCTGAACCCTCGGCCTATGGGACCCCTAGGGCCCAAGGTCCGATCACGGCCATGGTGGGGTGTCAAATTACATCAATCGAGTGGGGAATTGACTTTTTTAAGGTTGGGTCAAATTCTGTGCCAAAGCGGAGCCCTCGGCTACTGCACTACGACAAGTACCTACAACGTTATGACGTAAGAATCTTAGTAATAAATCCCGGTCGAGGTACACTACGAAGTACATATGTACATGCGTCTTATCACCGACGACATCCTATCCCTATCCTCTCAACTTGTTTTACACTTACACAATGCTCGTTCCAACCAACCTTTTTGCTCAAAGACAAGGCAAACTTTAGCCAAGGTGTGCATGTGCGGTCTGGAATGTCGTTTGTGGTTTGCCAAACTATGCCGTTGAAGTTGGACAGACTCTTACGGCAGACCAGACTGGCAGACACTGTTGAAGTGAAGCCTGGCTATGATTTATTGGAAATATATAGATCTCGATTCACCTCAGAAGGTCGAAGAGTATCTTCTCACAGCCGTCCAGCAATATTTGTCTTGTCCTGGATCAATACTTATACTTGGATGTACGAATCTATGACAAGTTAAAGGACCAGGCTCGTATAGCCTGTACGATCCCAAGACCATTGCGGCCAGTTCCGTTACTAAGGTTCCAAAGATGATGGACGGGTCTCTCAGAGGAACTGCGTACCTAATTGTTCATGGGTACCCTTGTCATACGTCTTTGGTCTGGAACTGGCATATTGCTCCCGCATATTAGTCTTTACAGCTTGAGAACATCAACGTTAACCACGACCAGCTACACTTATACCAAGACAGCTGTTAAGTTCCCGGACTGCACCTATATCCTACCTATTATTCTTCAACATGGGTGCTGTCCAGGAGAGTATCCATGACTATAAATATATGGCCACCAGCTCTCTAAGCAGACCGGAAACTAAACACTTGTTGTAACATCAACATCAGTTCCCACCACTGCGGGAGCATCCCTTACTTTATGCTACAGCTTACTATTCGCATCAACATCAACAACAAATAGTACGAACACTGGACAGCTAGTACGACACATCTATCCCTTCTTCCGTTAGGCACAAACTTACATGCAGCCATGGGAGATAGGAAGAACCCGAATCGTCCTCTAGACGAGCAGGCCCAACAAACCGCCAGCTCTTCCGAGACGGAAAAACAGCCCACTAGACTCACCAACCGGCAACAGCATGTCTATCCAAGCGAAGAAGAAGTCGCCGAACGCGTCCGCATTCAACGCGAGATTGCGTCGTGGAAACCCCCCAAGCACCTGATGCGAATGGTTGTCCGCAAGAAAGTCGGCGGGGCCATCTCGTCCGTCGTCACCTCGGGCATTTCATCCCTGGTGAACCGGTCAAAGTCGGCCGAGGGAGAAGCAACGACATCTGGGGCGCAGGGTTCCAGCGGCACCGACGCCGACGAATCGTCCGAGGAGAAACAAAACTCGGACGGGCAGCAAGACGCAGAGACGGACGGCTGGGTCACTATCCCTGAGCAGTAGGATCACTCCTGGGATATGATTCCTGGCGATTCGTCGCGCTTTTTGCCCGAGGCGGAGATGCCTACTACGGAGGAGCAGATGATGGAGATTATCGACAATGTCCATGCGACTATTGCTCGACGTGTTGACAATATCACCAATTTGCGCCGCTGGACCAGGGGTCGCATGTTTGAGGGTTAATGGTAGAGATGGTTTCTCAACAACACGAGAGATGTGTCCAGGCTGATGCTGTCTGTGGTGCGTGGGAGAAAATATTCAGGGGCAACAAGATTCAGGGGCTTTATGATAGACTGTACTTTTTGGATGATACAAAGAACTACTGACAGGCTTACTACTGATAGATGTAGATGAATTTTGGATATTTGTCTCAAAGCAATTGAGATGACTGAATAAATGAGGATGAAGGGAATTACTATATTTTATAAAGCCCTGAACTGAACGACCTGTGATTTCCGTGATTCCCATGTCAAGTCTATGAAATTCATACTCCATGTCCTACTTAACGTTATATTATAGCCTGTATATCTTAACTGCGTACTACCTGCTTATGCTCGTCTTGATATGAAGAATATAAGCCACGACAAACCTATACAAAGCCCAAAGTTCAAACACCCTTCTTCCTGCCTTGATATCCATGTCCAAGACAAAACTCAAAAGGAAGGGTCCGAGATATGAAAGCATGTGAAGTTGAGCCAAATGTATTGTAGTTCCTTCTTGGACGCCGTCCTTTGAGTCCTGAGTCCTGATTCCTAAAACTGCATGTCCATCACTTCCCTTCAAACAGAAAACAGCATCGCTTCCCTTGATTCTGCTATCTGTCTTTGCGTGAACAAGTAGGCGAGATACCATTAAACCAGTCTCCCCAGTCATAGACCATGCGTGTCTAGTTTGCTCTCCCCTTGCTTTGCCTCACAGACAACAGTTTCATACATCTTGTTCCTTTGGTAAGCTAAAGAATCCGCCGGGTGGTCTCCTACTTGGTCAACTCCCTGTATGATATGGAACATAACAGACGAGTTAGAACAACAGGCTCGATAGAATGCCTGGCCCTTACAAGGTCACTTGGCATACCACGCCTACTAGAACGGCTTCATTCAACTATGCCAACAGGCTTGCGGTTCTCAATGCGTCTCCGGTGAGAAATTACAGCCCTCTTACGGCCCCATCAAGACCCGCACTGGCATTGCTCATATCATTCTTTATTCTTCTATTTCACTATTCACCAACCTCCCGGGGCTATCAAAATTTTCTTGGCTCCTATCCTATCCATCAGACTACCCTCTTTTTCTTCAGAGAAAACAATCTGTCAAAAAGAGACAAAGGCTGTTCCTCTCTCTCCCTCTCCCCATCTCTTCCTCATCCTCTTCCTCTTCCCACAGCATATCACACCTGCCTGTCACGAAACCGAAATGAATAAATTCTCTATTAACACGGCGGGGATGGCCCAGTTTGGCCAAAGAATCCTGAGATCCAATTCTAGAGACTACATCGGGTTCGAGTACCACCTCTGGGTGAGGGATGCCCCCAAGCTCCTATCCCTCTCCCACCGCTACGACACCGAGCCTGGCACCGATCCGATCCAGCGTCTCTTCGACGAGCTGCCTTCCATTTATGAAGACCACAATCCATCCAAGTCTGCCCATGTCCAGAACAAGCAGCAGCCTCCCCTTACCACGAGCCACGTCGACCGCCCAGACGCCAACCGCACCGGCTTGGCAGCCTACGATGCGGCCTTTGTCCGCGCCCTCTGGCCCTTGGCCAACTCGGGCCTCACCAGGGTTCTGCTCACGTCCAGCGACAAACAGGCCGAGACCCTCTGGTGGGCCGCCCGCCAAAGCTTCGCCCTCTGGGACGTGGAATCCCCCGATGAGATCCGCTACAACTCCATCCGCAACACCTTCATGCAGCACCTCGCCGGCCTCATGGACGACCTGTTCCCGCACCACCGAGATGCCATGGGACTTCGAGATGTCATGAGTTTCTTGAGGGAGAAGAGGACCAGCTGGATCTACTACTGCTGGTGGATCTCCATCGGTCGCCCGGACAAACTCAGCCCCTTCCCCGAGCTTCGTCGGGATGATGACTTCGGAAACACCCAACTCGCAGACCTCCTCTGCTGGGACAAGTGCGTCGTCTGCGGTTCAATGTACTCGAAAGAAGGTGAAGACGCAGACAAAAAGAAGAGAGCAGCTCACTTGTACTGTTCTGGCTGCGTCATCGTCGGCAACCCGCACTACTACCACCTCAAGCGCCGCTACTGCAGCGGCGCCTGTCGCCGCCTGGATCTCGAGGACCATTTCCCGCGCTGTCGGCAGCAAAAGACCTTCCTCCACGGCGTCTGCCTCCTCGAGAGCCTGGCGCGCAGGTACGGGGAGGCTACCTTCACCGGTACCGTTGCCAGCCATTCCGCCGCCCTGTTCGACGACATGCCCGAGTCGGCCCCGTGCACGCTCCGCCGTGCGAGTGAGTCCCACGCCGTCTTCCCTTGCATCTTTGCCAAAGCACACTGGACCGGCGAGTCGGTCTTTCTCGATCCAGTGAAGCGTGGTGAAGTGCTTGGGGAGGCCGGTGGAGCGAGCCATGCGATGCTGGCATGGGACGCTGGCGAGCATATTTACATCCACCTACGGCCGCTGATTCTGGACATTTTTAAAGGTGAGATGAGAGTTGACACTGTTTCTTTTCCGTTCCATTTCTTTCTTGTCTTCTTTTTTCTTTTTTTTTTTTCTCTCTCCTTTTTTCCCCTTTTCCCCCCACCCCCTTTTTTCAGGGGGTAAAAAAAGGGGCACAAAAAGAAGGAACCCAGCCCTGGCTAATATCATTGTCTCCCCCAGATCACTGCGACAAGATTATAGAACTCAATGTTTATGTCCGCAACGCCGAATCAATCTCCTTTCTCGGCGACGACTTGTACCGCGAGGACAACAGCGTATCGACGAACA
Organism: Sodiomyces alcalophilus JCM 7366; assembly: GCF_042370955.1. Taxonomy (NCBI): domain Eukaryota; kingdom Fungi; phylum Ascomycota; class Sordariomycetes; order Glomerellales; family Plectosphaerellaceae; genus Sodiomyces; species Sodiomyces alcalophilus. The sequence continues at coordinate 5,396,164 of NW_027263535.1, read as the reverse complement.
AAGGAAAGAACCCCATGTTCTGGCCTCACCAAGTGCTGTACTGCCGCCTGCGCGACACAGGTGCCGAGTTTGTCATCGACCTCCGCTCCCTCATCTTCGGCTGGCGCACCACCGTGCTGCCCTTTGACGTCTTCTCCGCCACGCGCCTCGCCGCCATGGCCGGCCGCAGCGTCTCCCTCTTCGACGAGTCGGCCACCGACATGGTCTACGTCCCATACTACTACGTCGCCGTCCACATGGCCCGCACGACCGTCCTGATAGCAGGCTTGATCGCGGCGCGAGACCGCCTCAGAACCTCGCGGCGCATCCACCCGGACAACCTCGCCAAGCTCACCAGCTCGCTGGGCGGATTCCTCGGCATGCGCGATGCCCGGTGGCAGGCCGTCGCCGTCGACGTGGCCGACGCCGCGGGGGAAACCTTCGAGAGCATCGCCGACGAGGTGCGCGAGACCCGCAAGCACCGCCAGTACCTCTGGATGCCCACGAACCCCTACAGCCACGAATACCGCGTGGGCGTGACCAACTCGGACGACCAGCTGGAGCTGTACACGCGCGTGTGGATGTCGCGAAAGGGCCACCGCAGGGACATTGGCGGGATCCGGAGCGGACCCATGAAGCCTAAAAACCCGCTGTGGAACGAAATGATGCCGGGACCCCGCCAGGGCCGAGATGCCCGGGAGGTCTCCGCCTGTTGGCTCAACCGCCTGCTCCGCCTCTTCGACGCGAACAGCCCAGTGTCCGATCCGCCTCCCGCCATCGACGTCGTGGCCGTCCTCGGCGATATGGCCAGGGCGTTTGAGATTGAAGGCGCGGCCATTCCCCTGGCCGAGAAGTTCTTCTATCAAGACATCTACGAAGGGTGGCAGAATACCGTCGCAGAGCTGGAACGGAATGCCTTCCATGGGGAACAGGTACTGGTTGAACAAGTCGGGGAGTTGGTCGACGAGGCCACCGGCGATGAAGATCCGGACACGGTCACTTTCCGAAATTCCAAGGGCAAGCTCATCGTATTTCGAAGATTCCCCATGTGACCGTGTCCCCCGTGCGGCACAGAGAGTCCCGGTCACCGCGTTCCTCTGCAACCACTCGAGTCTCATACTTTGGGGTTATAGGTTGGCAGCGTAAGTAGGCAGGGGAGGAAAGGCGAGGGATGTCGAGAATATGGTGCGGCAGGACGGCTCAACTTGGATCACGCAAGATTGCAATACTCTGTCTGTGGACAACGACAAAGGTTAAAAATAATTAAAAGGCAAGGAAAAGTTGAGAAAACCTAAAGAAACCAGTCTCGAACCGTCCCAAGCCATGTCATCGTCAAAGCCAGTCTCACCCATTCGTTTTAGTTTCGTCAAAGAGGCAAAAATCTCAACTTTCATGCGTCCCCTGATTCCGCGAGTTGCTCCATCCGTCGGCCTGCCTCCTTCTTTTCCTGATGCCTCCGAGGCCGAATTACAGGTCAGCACGCATCTTCTCCTCCGCCTCCTTGGTCTTCTGCTGCGCAACCTGGGCGCCCAGGCCAAACTGTTCGACGACCCAGTTCCACGTATTCTTCAGGGGCTCGCTGATCCTGGCGAGAATGGTCTCGGAGGGCGTCGAAGTGCCGTACTTGAAGAAGGTGTAGTGCTTGCGAGCGGCGGCGCGAAGCTCGTTGGTGGTAGAGCCCTGAGGAGCGGGGATGCCGTAGCTGTCGAGATAGCTCTTGAGCTCGCTGTCGCTCCACGTGTCAAAGACGTTGTCCTTGGCCGCCTGCGTGGCCTGGGCGAGGTAGCTGGTGAGGGATGCGTACTGGGCGCCTCCGGCTGCGGACGCCGAGGCGTACCCAGACTGGGCGGCGCTGACGAGCTCATCACGGGTGGCATCCTTCTTCTCGGCAAGCTTCTTTGCCGTCTCATCTCCATGCTTAACGAGGTAAGCCCTCAGATTCTCGAGGGTCATGTCATCGTAGATCCAGGCATTCCCGCCCGAAGCAGCCCTGTGGGCATTCTTCCGAACCAGAGCGCGGAGCTCATCCGACTTGGAGCCCTGCGGAACAGGGACGCCACGCGCATCGAGGAAATTCTTGAGCCGGCTCTCACTCCAGCTGCTGACGGCCTGGTTGAAAGCGTCCTGGGCGGCGAGAGATGCCTTATCCGTGGCGCGAGCATATTCGTTGCCAGCGCTCGACGTGGCGGCACCAAAGGCATCGGTGGCCTTCTTCGGAATATTGTCGTGCAGGAAATCGGCACGGTGCTTACGAACCAGGGCACGAAGCTCGTTGAGTCTGGTACCCTGGGGAACTGTCGAAGGGAGAGGAAAATCATCAGCTGCACTGCAGAAACGAGAGGAAATCACAAATCACGCCAACTTACCAGGGATACCGTTCTTGTCAGCGAAATCCTTGAGCTGAGATTCGCCCCAGGCGTCAATGATTTGGTCGGTCAAGGTGGCATACGCCTGAGCAGCACTGGCGGAGGCGCTAGCGGTTTGATCTCGGGCTTTTAGATAGGCAAGACGCGAGTTCCGCCGAACCGAGGCAACCAGACGGTCACGCTATAAGCAGGTGCATTAGTGATGGTGGACGGCGGGAATCGTGGGAGGTCTAAGGGCGACTCGGCCTACCGTGGTGGGTTGCGGAGCGGGGATACCGTGAGTGTCAAGCCACTCCTTGAGATCGGATTCTGTTGGTGGTTAGCAGGCCATGTCAATCTCTCCCGATAGCGGAGTTGGGAGACAAGGGGACGGATCAACACGAACCAGACCAAGTCTCGTACAGCCAGTCTCCGGGGTAGGAAATGGCACCGTTCATTTTTCGAGCGATAGTTTCGTAATTGGAGCGGATCGTCTGGAGAAGGGTATCACGCTTCCGCGGTTGGGGAACTGAAGGACGTTAGCTAACTTGGCGTTGCCTCTAGAGTACGAGAACCCAAATCCTAGGGACACCAGGTCATGGCCACGACGGTGAGAAAGGTGGGAGTCAACGGCTCAAGGGAAGACATACCGGGAATGCCATGCTTATCACAGAAAGCCTTGAGTTCGCTGTCGGTCCAGGTGTCGAAGATCCAATCCTTCACGCTCCCCCAAGCCTCCTGGGCCTGGTCGGTCGTCTCGTACCAGGAGGACTGGACCTGGGAAATGAGAGAATCCGTGGCAGATTCGGTGCCTTTCTGGGCCTCGATGCCCTTGGACTTGAGGTAGGACTGGAGTTTCTCCGTGTCCCACGAGTGGTAAGGAGAAACGGCATAGTTATCCCAGTTTTTCTCAATGAGCTTCTCGAGGTCCTTCCTGTCGGCCGGGGTAGGATAGGGAATATCATGGTCGGAAAGCCACCGCTCGAGTTCCGTCTCGTGCCATTTATTGTAGGCTGGAGAGCGGACGTCAGTGCCTATGGTCCCCAATGTCCCATGTTAAGACGAGAGTCGAGAGAAGAGACGGCGGAAGGTTCCTCATGACGTACCGGATTTACCGAACCAGCTACTGGCGAGGACACCTTGGGTAGCAAGTGCCGCCGCCAAGACGGTGGGTAGAAGCCTCATTTTCGCAGGGTCGTCTTCTCTAGGGATGATGGTCAAAGCGGAGGGTAATCACACAGCGAGGTGAGATGAAGAGTCGTCGAGACGACGAAAGAGCAGAGGAGGGATATTAAATTCAAAGACCGTTCTGTTTCAGTCGTCCAGAGTAGAGATCGGTCTCGCTGGATATTGTGTATGAGTGTAACCCAGGATGTGCGTGAGGATGAAAGGGATGTAAATTGCCAGGTGTGGTTGAAGGGAAAGGATTCCCAGCTTTTTACAGGGGAGGAAGTAGAAAGAATCAGGCAGACTGTACGGAAGGAGGGTATCGACGTCAGACTTTCAAGTGAAGAAGGGACGGGGGAGTCGAGTTGCTGACGGGTCGCGGAACGAAGGTCAAGGTACCCAGTGGGGAGGGATATTATACGGGTGTTTACCAGAAGCCATGCGTCACTCAAGGTGTCGATACTTGGACACCAGGTGATGGGCAATTACGTAGTGAATCAATCACGTCACCGTTTTGGAGAGCAGTTGACAACGAACACGGACAGCCAGTAGACGTAGCGTATGAAGTACTAAGTACGACTACACCGTAACTTCGTAGTGACCGTACCTGCACTCTCTAGCGTATTCGTACATCTCCGTTAGCTTCATCGAGATATATACCTAGGTAGGTAGGTATGAAGTAGCTACCTACGTAAGGTACTTACTTTCCGGTCAAGAACTGGCTGCGCAACACAAATCCAATCAAGCTGTGTTATCAGATTACCTAGGTAGTCTTGGACATCGCCCTGAACGCACGGAAGCTCCCCAGTCCTGATCCCTCGTCGTCGTATTCAAATGAGCTTCAAGACTTCTAGTAGGTACTTGGGGATACCAGGTCCGCGAATTTGTATGCGAGGCAAATTGAATTACATTCCAGCATCGATGTTGAGAGTGGATGGGTAGGCGTCAAGCTTTTCTCCACGGCGGTCATGGAGCTCCATGACAGCTACCCGTCGTTAGCGTGACGTAGATGGAACAAGATGATGTCACACCACGCACCATACCATAAACGGATATGGCTGATGTAAGCAGATGCGGATCAGATGGTCCGTTCACCGAGACGACAACTACTATGTTTTCGGTGAAGCAGGCAACATCACACCTCTCAACAGCACTCATAAGATTGTCACGTTTCACACAATGATGGCCAAAGACCCAAGAAATTCGTCACAAGATGCTTATATTGCAAGGAAAATATATACGGCGCAACTTGCCAACGAAATATATCCCCTTCGGCCAAAAGGTGGACGGATTGCCAGGAAGCTACCCCCTCTCAAAGCCCATGAGAGGACAGCCAATCCACCATTTACCCCATCAAAACCCATGAGTGTTGCAGCATGCCAGTGGTGTTTTGCCGAGAATCATGCATGAAGATCTCGCGTGTCGAGCGGTCGTGCTACCCGAGGTCCGTATTCGTCCAGCCACGCGTTCGCGTTCCTTTCGCGCGCCGGGGAAACGAGTCGTCGTCGTTGCTTAGTTGGTGCCAGCGGGCTGGAGGCAGAGGAGAGCCTGGCCGAGCTATTTTTCAGGGTACCAACGGTCAACAAGTGTGACAAGACAGAGAACCAGGCACCACGTCCCAGGAAGAAAACTCACAACGGGGACGGCACAGCAGCGGGGACGCTTGCCGACGTCGGCGCAAATGTCCTGGAAGTCCTCGGCGCTCTGAGGAACGGCGCTGGGGCTGGTGCAGTCGAGGTTGACCAGGCCGAGGACGTCGGTGGCGCAGCACTGGGCGTTGCCGTAGGCGGTGACGGGGCAGGCGTTGTAGTCGGAGGAGGAGGAGCCCTGGTTGTCGTGGGGAAGAGCCATGGCGAGGCTGGCGGTGAGGGTGGCGACGATGGCGATGAACTTCATTTTTGCGGTGGGGGTTGGGGTGGTTTTGGCTTTTTTTGGATAAAAAAGGGGGCTTTGGGATATGGAGAGAAGTATTTGGCTTGAGTGGGCTGGGATGCTGATGAGATGAGAGGAGAGAATAGGACCATGGGGAGGGAAATGCCTCTCTTTTATAGACTTTTGGGGAGTCGTTTTTGGCCCTTTCTCGGTCTCTGCCTCCCACGAAGGCATCAAGGTCTGCATTCTCCCTCGCAAACTTCCTTTTTCCCCCAGCCCAGTCGATGACACGATGTGCATTGTTCCACCCTGGCGTTCGGCCCAGAAGTGGAGGGGGCATTGTCGATCTCGAAGCTCGATCTCCCTGGGAATGGGGATGAGACGATGTCTCGGGGGATGCCAGCATACGTACGTACACTCCACTTCCCTATCCCGAGCGTGGCTCTCCCGACCTCCTACAACGCATGTACTGACTTGTTGAGACGGGTGGAGTTCGCAGATGGTCAGCCATCAACGTCGAGACGCAGACCGTTGAGACATTGAGCGGCTAATGTGGTTGTAGTCTAGCCAGGGCAGCCAGCCGGGCAGGGTTTCCACATGCTATACAACTCAAGGTGAAGCTGCATGGAGATGATACCCTGCAATGCGGTAAAGCAAACGTGCAGCGGCTCGGCCTCCCTCCTCCCCTCTCTCTTCCTTTTTCTCAAAGTCACTCAGGTCCACGTTGTGCGTCCACGACCAACGGTTCGCCCCCGGATTCTCTGGCGCCAGGCTGTAGCCTCGACCGGTCAGACGTCGTCCTTTAGAGCTCCTGCTTCTGGTAAGAGGAAAGAAAGATATCCCTGGCCGGGAAATCCAAAAGTGGTAAGGGGATACTGCAGAGTGACGACAACACGAGAGACCCAAACGGTGGCATTTGTCCCGGATTGGACATGCGAGCTGAACCGGACAGTCCCATTCTACCTAGCTCCACGGCCTGTTGCTGCCAACCCGAGTATCTCTCATCCTTCGTCCATCGGGTCGTGATGTTGTGTTACGACGAATGACCAATCCCGACAGTCTGGGGCACGGGTATATGGGTCTCAGACTCTCAGTAATTGGGGTGAATACGAAGTACATGTGAGACTCTCGTACCAGTTACCTTATGGACGGTAGGTAGGTACCTATGATATGCAAGGGGGACGGCAGACGTAAAGCCATTAGGTACGTTGTATACAACCATTCTCACTGCAGGATTTGGCATCGTGGGCCCTGGTTGTCAATACTACCTTCCCAGGCCAAGTGGGCTTGCTGAGCTACCCGGGAAAAAGATATGTCGACGTACGTCGTAAGTAGACCTACTCGAGCCCCGTTATCTCTCTTCAGCTTGGCCATCGGAAGGAAGGGGGTGTTCAGTTCAGCGACCACATCTATACTCAACCACCATCACCGCAGCGTCGACGAGATGTTCCCCGTCGTGTTCCCAATAAAAAGGAATTTATCGAGTCTTCCGGCAATACAGTCCATACTTTGTTGCTTATTCGTACATACATTACATGCATTCCTCTCGTATTCATCGCCTTCCGAGACAAATAATCCCAATACACTAGTTCCAAGTACATAGACCGACTTCCCCCGCCTCTCCCACCCCATCCATCGTCCCGTCTCACCACTGCCGGTCCATGGTTCCAGTGGCCTAGAGCATTGCCGACCGCTGGGCTGGCCGTTATTTTGGCCGGCCCTCGAACGGGGCGGCAAAGGGAAACCTCCCGTCTCCGCCATTGCGCATTCATGCAGCGAAGAGGGCTGGATGGCAATGGGTGGTATTGGACGGCATAGGACGGGAATTTCCGGCCCATCACCCGTTGGACCGTGGACGTCGGGACCAGCCTTGCCTCGCCCTCCCCGTACCGGCTTCTTGGAGATTGTACAACGTAGTGTAGGTACAGCGTTGTACAGTACTCAGTACTTTGTTCACACGGGAGTTGGGATGGTCCAAACAGGGATCCGACCTGCGGGTACCGGTACTTCAAACAAAAGCCACCCAAGGCCTTCGCGCATGCCATTTCTCTGTTACCTTGGTAGGTACCTAGTGTAAGTCTGTCCAGGCGCTCGACGTCGGATCGGGTAACACGACGCATAAAAGTGTGGGGATGCACCCAATCAATGTTTTCAATGTTTCAGCCACATTGCCATCGTGTCAACGAGCGGAAAACATTCTGGCTAGTTAGGTCGGGACGATAATAAACGCTCCTGGTCGAGGGGCAGGCTGGCAGCCCGTTACCTGGACTCCATATGCAGCATGTACAGAGGTACAACGACTCCCCCCTGTCACCGGTTTAACGCATCGCGATCGTACTATGTAATCTTGGCCCTCGGGTAGCTGCAGCCCAGCCCCAGGGGAGGGGAAAAAGAAGGTGCGGAAAGGTGGGGGAAAAAGCCAGGAAGATCCGTTAGCTCTCGCGGCGGCGGGAGGGAGGAGCCGGATGGAGGGCAAGTACACCATCTTTTCTACCCGCCTCCTCAGTACTGCATACATCCGAATACATTTCCTCCGATTCCGATAGCTCAACGATAGATCCGGAGGCGATGGCCCAGAGATTAAAACCTGTTTAGGCATACAAACAGGAATCCAGACCAAGCGTGTCTGCATGCCCACCTCCCCGGAGATGCAGTGGATTTCCCAGCTGCAGACCTCGCCAAGCGCCAGCCAGGACAGTCGGTCAGCCATCCTTTTCAGGTACGTAGTGATGATAAGCATCGAAAGAATGAGACATGTGGAGAGGAGAAGAAATGCTGCGTTCAATAGCACTGAGCACCGAGGAGGAGCAGGCGTCTTAGGACCGCGTTCTCTCCACGTTCCGCTCGTGTCTTATCCCTTGGAAACCACCCAGCAAAAGCAACAATGGCTCGGTTCCTGGCCCAATAACTAGAGAGAAATCGTCCCAATATTCCGTACCTGGCATCATTAAGGGGTGTCCCACGCGAATATGGGTGAGACTGGAGTGAGTGTGGTTGAGATTCACCGCATATCCTGCCATGACACCCACCCACACCCCCATGGTCGACTATACGCAAACTCGCTTCTGTATTCGTACCCATCAAACAGAGATCGACATTTCTTTTCCCAATGCTGCAAATGGTAAAATTGCCTACCTCTGCTGGGGGCCAGCCTCAAATCCAATGCAAACGCCATGGCCCCATGTCATCCTGCCGCCCTGCGTCTGTCTGTGCGAGACGTGTATGGAGGATTGCTCGCCAGCCCCGGCATGAAAGTAACCACTGATCTGCCATGCAACCCAACCTCAGGAGCCCACCCTTGTCTCGATCGCCGTCGCCCCATGCTTTTTATTTGTGAATGAGTGATGCGATATCGGTCTGGTGCTGGTGAACCTCATCTAAGAATCAAGGACCGAGAGTGATTTTCCGCCATCCACCTTCCTTCATGGTCAGGTCGCCGACTTCCTGCTGCTGTCGGCTAGCATCTCGCGCATCGGCTGCACTCTCTGACCTGGGGGAATCTGGGACACCCTCGGAGCACACACACGTCACCTACCTCTGACGTCAGTGTGATATTCCGCCGCCCCTTTATGCATCGTCCGGACATATACCAAAGTCCGACTGGCGGGAGGGAGAGGGATGGAAGATGGAATGGGTGGAAATGTCCTCACTTGCAGGGCTACAGGGCAACAACGCCAACTATCATGTCGTTGGCTGCGAATCGTCTGGCGAACCAGACAACTACGCGAGCCGTCCTGTCTGTCTGCATCGATATCGGAACCAGAGGCTCCATGGTTCATCGACCACCGCGCCTGTCAGACGTCCATAATGTTTCTGGCTGTCAAATATCAGTTGACCCCCTACGGTCCAAATCTCCATTCATTCACGAACATCACCTTTCAGAGAATCGAGGGAGACATTGCACAGGAAAAACCATAGTGGTAACAAGTCCAGAATGCTTTGACTTCCCTACTACTTCCCCTCTTCCTATTCCTCATCGCGGGAGCGCAACTGGAACCGGTCATTGTAATTGTACAGGTGTGGTCTATTTTGCCGCTGGGTTCTCTATGCAGTCCGATTCCAAAACCCAGAAACAAAAATGCGGACTGAAAACTTGTCTGGTTTTCCCCCCATCGCCTTTCCCTTGGTGGTATTCGAACTGGGTTAAGCGTAGAAATTGACGGTCTGGGCAAACGGTCAGCGACGGAAAAGCAGAGGGGACAGGGACAGGATAGGGACAGGGGCAAAAAGGAAGAAAAACAAAAGCAAGGAAAAGGAGACTGACATCTTTCTTCTTGGCCTGTACTTCGGCAATGGCATCGACGTAATGTTCGTGGCCAATCTCCTCCTTGCCGCTCCGTAGCGCGATCATGCCGGCCTCTACGCAGACGGCCTTGAGCATGGCTCCGCCAAACTCGTCCGTACTCCGGGCTAGCTCGCCCCAGTTGACGCCTGCGGCGACGCGCATCTTGCGCGAGTGGATCTTGAGGATCTGCGCCCGCGCCTCCTCGTTGGGCAGCGGGAACTCAATCTTGCGGTCGAGGCGCCCGGACCGGAGAAGCGCCGGGTCGAGCACGTCCACGCGGTTGGTGGCCGCCAGCACCTTGATGCGGTCGTCCGACGCGAACCCGTCGAGCTGGTTGAGGAGCTCCAACATGGTCCGCTGTACTTCTCGGTCACCGCTCTTCTCGCTGTCGAACCGCTTCGTGCCCACCGCGTCGAGTTCGTCGATGAAAATGATCGCCGGCGCCTTCTCCTTGGCCAGCGCGAAGCAATCCCGCACGAGCTTGGCGCCGTCACCGATGAACATCTGCACAAGCTGGGGGCCCGCGAGCTTCAGGAACGTGGCGTCGGTTTGGGCAGCGCAAGCTCGAGCCAGAAGTGTCTTGCCAGTACCGGGAGGACCGTACATCAGCGCGCCTAAAAGAGAGAAAAAGATATGAATTAGAAAAGACGTGCCAAACAGAACAAAACACAACCAGGGGGAGCATATACCCTTGGGAGCTTTGATGCCAATCTTCTTGAACCGCTCCGCCTCCTTCATGGGCCAGACGATGGCTTCGACCAGTTCCTCAATCTGCTTGTCCAGACCACCCACGTCCGTGTACTTCTCCGTGGGCTTCTCATCGACTTCCATAGCCTTCACTCGGCTGTCGTATTCAGCAGGGAGAGTGTCGAGGATGAGGTATGAGTCCTTGTTCACGCCAATCAAGTCCCCGGGCTTCAGGTTGGCCGGGTCCACGAGACCGATGAGGGGGAGGAAGATGGTTTGCCGTGTGGACGTCTTGATCACTGCCGACTTGCCTACCCGGGTGGCATCCAAGTCGATGTTGGCACCTTCTTCGGACGATTCTGCGGTTGGGTCCAGGTCAAGCAGCTCGACCACATTGCCGACGAGATACGGTAGTTGCCTAGAAAAGAGAGCACTTAGCCAGCTGGATACTTTCTACAAGCCGTACAATAATAAAAAGGGAAAATAAAGCGTAGGAAATTGATGAAGAGTGCCACTCACCGGTTGTTGGCAATCTTCTCCTTATTGTCCTTGATCTTTTCACCCATGGTGGCCTTCTCGTGCGAGAGATGCTGTAGCTCGCTCCTCATGATGCGCGAATCATTCTCTAGCAAGCGTTTGCGCGTTAAAATGTCCTGCGTACTGAGGCTGAGAATCTCCTCGTCAAGGATGTCATCGGCCTGAGCTTCGGCATCCTTCATTTCGGCATCGCCGTCGGCGCCATCAGCCGTCGCCTTGCCATCCTTGTTCTTGTCGCCCTCATCCTTCTTCTTTTCATCCTGGTCCCGGTTGTTGTTGTTGTTGTTGTTGAGATCGTCGAGGTCTTCAAGGCTCGACATGGTGATGGTGTTGTGGCGAGAGGCTGAGGAAATGTGACTGCCGCACTGGCGCGGGAAGTGATGGAAAAGGTTGACGGTTGCAGATAGGGATCTACGACGTAGACGACTCGAATAGAAACGACGCGTTTGACCGAGGGTGGTGGTGTCGACCGCAGGGTTGAGGTGTCAAAATAACTGAATGTTGAGATGTATGGTGGGAAGGGAAGCTTGCGAGCTGTGATGCGAGGCTCGAGCTGTTGTCATGCATCCAGGCCAGCTTAATGCTCTGGCGAAGTCGAACAGGCAAGCAATGGTCGCGTAAGCAGCCACTGATGGTCCGTGCACGACAGAGGCTAAGGGATTCCTCTACATACAAATACACTGCTTAAATGCAAACAATATATTCATTTACAAATCATAGTTACCTATCGCGTATATCATACCATTGTGGCCGGCGTTTCGCAGCATGATGCGAAATCCAAAGTGCAAAGACGACGGGACGGGTAGGAATATCGAGGTGAAGTCTCGGAAGTGAAGAACGGAAGAGAAGCTCAAATCAAATATATCTTCCCCCAAAAAGCACCGGCTGGCGACATGCGGCTTTATTATACACAACGGCTATACAGATGCCCAGCGCCGAGCTCAATACCATTACTTTCCTCTCGCATCCACAAGAGACTCACTAATCTCACTGAAAAATGTACCCCATGATGTAGTCCATGCTCCATGCTCTTTACTCGTATTTACTCGTCGTCGAGGAAATTACTTGCTATCCGACCGAAAATAGGAACTTCGAACCTGAAAAGTGAATAGGTCAGACATGCAGTCATAAAAGCACGGAGAGCGAGTCCCGGTTTCCCTTACCTGTCCAACGTATCCGCATCTTGATATGCCCTGAAGGTCAGGTACGCAATGGTAACCAGGTCACCGAGGAAGAAGAACCAGCTTAGGAACCTGGACCACGAGAAGATGAGGTGGATGATTAAGATGGCAGTGAAGAGCAGACTCGACTGCCATGCGTGAAATCTGTGGGACCGCATCAGTTGGCAAACGTCTCTACACTTTTTGTGGACAATATAGCCAGATAGTCAGATGGGAAGAACAGCATAGCCGGGACATACCTCACATAGTCACTATTCCGCTCCATGATCAACAAGAAGATGGCGCCCAAGGGAGGGAAGGCGAGGTATGCGAGACAGGCCTCATAGTCGAGACGGATGCCCAGGCTGGTATCAAACTCGCTCACTCCTTCCCTGTGGGCGTCGGCCGAAGGGTATGCGCCGGGGATGCTGGGCTGCCAGCTGCGTTGGGGCTGGGGATGCTGCAGCGGCGGGGGCGACGCGGTGTGCTGGTAGTTGTACTGGTTGTGGTTTGCGATGGCAGAGGGGGTAAAGGGATTGCGAAAGTCGGCCGAAGGGCGGGGAGAGGCCTGGGGGGAGAGGGCGCGTTCGCGCTCGGGCGGAGAGGATTGGTAGGGCGCGAAGTCCATGGTTCTGTCGTTGCTGTCGTCGCCGCCGGAAGGGACGTGGGGTGTCGGACGCGGACGCTCGATTGGGATTTATATTACACGGTCGTGGGGTATTGCATGATCAAAGGTGATCTCGAACGGAGGTGGGCGTCGATGGAGTGACGACGCCGTGATTTTGCGACGCGAAGATTAGTCGAATGGGCGTATGAAGCGCAGATTGGAAGCGTGATGGTTGTAGGTAATTATGTACGAAGTATTATGGCAATTACTCCGTGGACCTAAAGTGGAAGTACGAAGTACGTCAGATGGTTACGGGCCTGAGCACGGATAGATGTACCTACGAAGTACCTACGTACCGCGTGTCACTTTTGGACGCCAGCTACAGGTTTAGAAGGGATATCCTAAAAAAGAAAAAAAGAAAAAGAAAAAGAAAGAAAAAACAATGCCCCTAACAACTGTCGAGTATTTTGTTCATGCTTTCATAGGCACTCTCTTTGGTTGCTCCCCTTGTGTTATCCAAGTCCATCTTGTTCGAACCGGGCATCCGCAAGGATATCGCCTGGTGTAGCCCTCAGAGAAGGCCAAATTTCAACATCCAGTCAACCAAGCCCAAGTGGTAGAATAGCCACCCCATCCTAGCTTGTGAAGGACCTGGTACTGGCCATCCCTCAGAAAATCGTCTAGGTTGAGAGAATGGTAACCACCTAGCTGATATCGGTGCAGCGGCTCGGCGCCAATACCGCAATGGTATAGCTGTGCTGACATTCGGGAGCTAGAATGACCGAAAATATGGAAAATATTGGACTGGGACCCATTGAAGGTGAAAACGACGTGTTTGATCGGTCCAATGTACAAAGCGACTTGAGGTCCTGACGCATACAATCCTGATCGGATGTCGTGACACATTTCGGGACGGTACTCATATTTTACCTTTCGCCAAGTAAGCCGAGTCTGCCGTTACTTCGGAGGTTATCCCAACAACCGCCACGACGCAGTCACCCGGATCCGGAGATCTTATGGTGGTCACGGGCTCGTCGTGTATTTGTACGCACTGGGGGTTACTAGGTTATTGTAGTAATGATACGGAGTATACAAACTAAAGTACCTAGAATTATAAGGTACTTGGACTGTACAAGCGTAAGCATCAAGGTATCAAGCGGAACACAAGTATACTGCCTTTTTACATTATCAACGAAGGGTCGCCAACTCCCAAGCCTTCGGACAAGATAATACACATGTATTTGTACAGATTGCCCTCCTACTCTGCCAACACAAACGCCCATCGTACAGGGCACGGGCCCATCTATGCAGCCTCCTCCTTCTTTCCACCACCCTGCTCCTCTTCCAAAGCAGTCTTCCTCCCCTCCAGCGCCAACCACAAGCTCTTCCCCCCGGCCTCGAGGGTATGGGTCAAGCCCAAGCCAGCACTCTGCAGCAACCCAACAAGCTGCGACCGCAGGCCATCCAAGCCACCCTCGATACCGCCCACCCACCGGACGCCATCCACGTCAAAGACGCCGCCCTCCACACGACCGCCAACCAGGAGCAGCTTGGCCAGCCCATTCTGGCACTCGGCCGAGTAGTAGCCCGGGTTCTTCTTCCTCGGGAGCGGCGCAAACGGCGTCCCCGGCGCGCCGGGAGCCAAGACGCGCAGCGCGGCGGCGAGGTGCGCGGGCGACACGGCGGGGAAGACGAGCCCGGCAAGAGGCCCGATCATGAGGGGCTCGAGCTGGGCAAAGGCCGAGTCGGGGGGCACTTCGAGGGCCTTCATGGCCTCGTAGGCCGCGGTCGACAGGTCGTGGACGTACGGCCCGCGGGAGGGGGAGCTCGGCGTCGCGGCGTTGGACTTGGCGGCGGCTTCCGCGTCGAAGAAGGACACGAGCTTGAGGGCCACGTTGAACATGCGCGTGCGGAACACGGAGAGGTGGATGTCCTCGGCGATGTTGGGCTGGTCGGCCAGGCTGGCGGGCGTGGGCACGGCTTGCAGGGCGATACGGAGCTCGCGGCGGATGGCGGCCCATTCGATGGCCGTCAGGTTGTTGTGTTGAAAGAAGAGGACGAGCGGGGCGGATCGGAGGAGCGAGGTGTAGGTCCGGATGAGCTGGGACTTGCGCGTCTCGGAAGGACGAGCGGAAGGGGGCTTGGTGGGCGGGACATAGTCGGGAGATGGCTGTAGGCCGGCGATTCTTGCTGCCGCCGCGAGAGCATACTTGGAAGAGGATGTCGTTGAGAGGCATCGCGCTGCCGTTGCTGCCGCCAAGGCATGGATAGCTGGTGATGGAGACGATCTCGATGCTTGCGTAAGAGGGAGGAGGGCCCTCCTTGAGGGACGCGGTATTCTGGGCGGCATCCTAGGGCCTGTTAGAAGATGCGGGACAGATAACTTTTCACAGTGACGGGCTGTACCTGGAAGTTGCGGCAGCTCTTCTACCTCGACGTTGAAGGATTCGGCGTGTGGTTTCTTTGGAAAGAAGCGTGATTGAAAGTCGAGGTTGCCAAAAAGTTCGAGCCCGACCCACTTTTTCTGTGGCTGGGGCGGCCGTTTATTCTGACCAAGCCACAGTGTGGACACTATTGCCCCAGGCTGGTCTGAGCTTGCTGAGATAAAAGCTGCTCAACAATGAATTCGGCGACTGCAGTGAAAGCTCCAATAACGGTAGTCAATTCTACGAACGGCGTCTATTGTTTCGTACTCGGACGAAACCTTGGTTCTACACCTCGAACGGTGTGGCTTGTCTGGTCGCCGAGGCTGGTGGGCGTCGCCCTGGGTTAGATAGTCTCTTGTGTACATCGTCTCTACATGGAATACATGGAACGCCATTGCAATGGGCGGGGCGATGCTTTGGATCACTGATCAATGGCAAATGATCCCACGACATTAATCACGTGTCGTTCTTATCTAATCTGGTTCTATACATCGCGCCCGGGGTGGCCCTTTAGTATGCCGGTCGCTGATTGGTTCCCCGACTTGATAGGTAACGCCCAGCCGCGCGGCTCTTAGCGCCTAACTAGAGCGTGATAGCTGGCTGGCTCCCGAACCCTCATTTCCATCCGCATCCTCCAATGACTATTCAGTAGCGTCCTGCCACCATCGGTGCGCCAGAACTTGATCTATCGTCGTTCTAGCCGATGGATCTGGATTTGTCATTCCAGATATCATGTCCTGCGCCTCGAAACCAAGCTCCTCCCCCCACCGCTCGAATCGTAGTTCAGGCTGTTCCTTCACTGCGTCGTCGGCTATTTCTGACGCCCCCTTCAGAGCGTCACACCAAACCTCACTGTCGACAGGCCTGAGGAGCCCTTCAGGAACTGGCCCAAAATAGGAAAAGTGTCGAATCAGAATCTCTTGTTCCGGCGGTATTCCCCTCTTTGCGAGCTCCTGGTAGTCGTTCGAGAGCAGGTGCTCCCCACCCCCAAGGGCATATATGCACTGTGAATAGAGCTTAGCATGGGTTTCTGGACTTGAATCCTAGGGCTCATATTATACCACTAGTCCAAACGAGAAAATGTCCGATGCCTTTGTCACACCCCTTCCAGTTTGTCCTTCTGGGCTTCGTCACATGGCATTCCCTATCGCCTAAGGGGTCTGATGTGGCTCTCCATTTGCCGACTTGGAAGCGATATCGAAATCGCCCAGGGCCACATCGGTGACTGTTTTGTTACCCTTTCTGTCGCAAGTCCAATTAACCAATATATTATCAGGTTTCACATCTGCAAATACAAGTTCATTAGTTAGACGTTCCATGACAATTCCTAGTCGGCGCGGAATACCGATGTGGATCCAGTCTTTGCTATGAAGTTCTCGTATTGCCTCTGCTACACGTCGCAATATTTTCCTCCGTTCCGCTGGAGGAAAGTCTGGATCTTCGTCAATCAGGGCAAGTAGGGTGCCTCGAAAATAGGGGTAGACTAGAATGCCTTCCTCCGGGTTGCAATCGATGTGCGTTAAAAGTCGACGGGAGCCTGCAAACTCGGTGGGCGAGGCGCAGGGACAGATCGTAGAACGGCGTAGGTACGCGCTTGAAGACAAAATACTCATTGCCGGACCTGAATAAGTGGCATGTGTTGCAGATATGGCTTGGCTATAAGATGGGACGTGGGTATGAGACGTGCTCGGTTTTGAAGACGCTGAGCTTTTGGTTCTCGCCATGACCTCGCCTTGACGGTACAGGCGACCGGATTTGCCCATTATCGTGGATGCCATTCCGATATTGATACGACAGGCAAGCCGACTGGAGGGAAAATGGAAGGCAAGACGATTGATAGACATGGAAGAAGAAACGGGCCGACTGGGAAGCACGATGCAAAGAATGGTCAAAGGTACGTTGTAGGTGATCATTGCCAATTGGAGGTCAAAGTTACCAACCATCATGCGCCCTTCCTACCAGGTATATCGGATTAATTAACGGGCGGCAGTCGGCAACTACCTATATATAATCAGCTCTTTTATGTGACACAACATTGAATGGATCAAGAGGTCTCAATCTGGTCATGACACTGTCGAATCAGTAAGATATAATTATAGGATATACCATGACTTCATACAATACCCTTTCGAGTCGAAAGGTCTTAGCTTCTAGGACAGTTAAAGTAGGTCAGTGGCTGTAATGACCAAGACCGTTCGAAGGTCGTCCATACGAATCCACTGATCTGATGTAACTTGAACATGTTCTGGTATCATAGCAGAGCGACGGCAATCATAGCCCGTCTTATCTCGAGAGAACGGCCCGGACTGTGCCCTCGAGAGCCTCCTTGCCGAGAACCACTTCCTGGATACCGGCCCCAATTCCGTTCTCCAGCCATCGCGCGAGCAGGTCGTTGCTCTCCTTGGGCTTGATGCTGTCTTCCCTGGTCCCGACCGTGATGTGTGCAACCGCGTTGACACAAACCCAGTTGGGATCGTGAAGTCTAACCACAATCGCCATGACACGGTCATCGAAAACAACCTGTGGCATCCAAAGTTAGAAAAGAACGTGTATTGGTACGATCAGGACAAAAGGGGACTCTACTTACCCTCTCCAGCTCGACACCACAGGTTCCAAGCGGGGGAAGCTCCGTGGCGTCGGGGTTGGCGGCCTCAAGGTCGGCGTGCATTTTCGAGTACCTCTCCCAGAGTTCGGGGTGAGCCTTGGCCGAAGCGCGATGCATCAAGGTGACGTGGAACTTGGGCTGGACTCTCCTCGTCTGACTGAGCTGCCTGTAGAACCGAGCCGTTGGCATACCTGCCCTGTCAAAGGCCTGGTCGAGAATGGACCGGATGTCATTCGCCTGCACGTCGACGGACATGTACTCGAGGGCCTTCTTCTTCTTCGGGCCCTGCGACTGTGCGTTGCCCTTCTGTTGTCTGCGGGGCCCGCGGTCCGGGATCGTGTGCGTGATTTCGGGCTTGTACTCTTCGAATGCGACCCTGATGGCGGCGTCCATTCTCTCGGAAGGAACGTTGGCCGGCACGAGATTCGGGTAGATGCGGTGCAGCTCCGTCGTGACCTTTTCGAGATTGACCCGGCTGTCCGCGGTTGGATCGAGGGTGATGACGGCGTCGAAGCCATCGTCGGGAGGAGAAAAGGCCGACAGAGGCTCGAACCGGTCGAGGAAGCCCTCCATCACACCAATGAACTTTTCTTGATCCGTGGCGGCATGGATCGTCTGGTGGTTGTCCCCGCGGGCAAGCACGCGCTCTCGGGTGACGCGGCGAATCTCGTCCATGCCGACGCTGTCGTGATCAAAGTAGAGGGCCACGAGACGGGCGTCCTTGTGCCCCGTCTTGACATCCCGGAGGAGTTGTCGACGCTCGTGCTTCTGCGCGTTATTCCGGTCCGCCACCACGACCGGATGGTCCTTGAGGAGGCCCAGCACCTGGCTGGTGAACCGAGGCGGCCGGCCCTTTCCAGTGATGTTGTCGTTCTGGACGTGGCCCCAACCGAAGAGGTGGGTCAAGGCCACGGCGATGGTGGTCTTGCCGCAACCGATGGTGGCAACGGGGACAAGGATGACATCGCGCGTCACATCGGCGTTCTGTCCTCCGGCGCCATCGGCCGGTGCCAGGTTCTCGAGGTTGGCGGCGTCGGAGCCCTTCATGTGCTTGAACTCGAGAAAGTCGTTCCGTAGGCCGATGATGCCGTGATTGTTCTGGTAGTCCTTGGCGAGATTCTTGTCGGCTTGCAGTCGTCTCCGGGCGTAGAGGAGGTATTCCTCGGTGATCTTGACATGCTTCTTGTACTTGGGCGTCCTGCCGGAAATCATGGCCTTGGTGCACTCGCGCCACTGCCGGTACATGAGGTAGGGCTCTTCAAACTTGAACTTGAAGAACCAGTCGCGGTACGGTACCGACCCGGGGTCGTGCGACTCGCGACACCGAATGACAAAACCCTCGACGTCACGGCCCTCATGCGCGCCCGTCTCGGCGGCCTCCTCGAGGAACGACTTGACCTTCTCGGCACTGTCCATGATGATGACGCTGGTCTGCTTGAACCCCCATTCGGTGGCGAAACTCTGCACGAGGGGGCTGGGATAGGTAGTAAACTGGGGGATGTTGAGGTTCATGCCGTGCAGGTACAGACCAGCCTCGTCCGGGCCGTAGGGAAGGATGTGCTCCTCGAACGAGTCGTCGCACAGCTCGGCCACGGCGGTGACGTTCCTCTTCCGCAGCTCGCGAGCCAGGTCTTCCTTGGTCTTGCCCAGCGGGGCGAGCTGCTTCTCTACCCACTTCTCGCCGGCGATGGCGTGGCTGACGTCGGAATCGGGACGTTCCCCGGTAGAATGCTTGCTGCAGACGAGGAGGGTGCCGTCTTCCAAGCCGGAGATGAAGATGATGCATCCGTTCTCCTTGAGGCTGAGTTCGTAGGGGCCCTGGGTCCGCTTCAGGACGTTGTCCCATTTGGTTTCGTTGACCTCGTTGACGTTGAAGAACTTGTCGTAGCCCCGGACGGCAATCTCGGCCTGGTTTCGCCGATTTCTCGTGGTGAAGAGACCGCGGGCGTAGGTGGGCAGATTCCTCTTCTTGTATTCGTAGTCCATGAACTTCCACGAATCCACGTGGATGCCGTCGGGCGAGTCCTTGACGGCGTAGGTGTTTTTCCTGCAGGAGAACCCCTTGCTCTTGTTCTTCCTCTTGCTGGCCTCGTCAAGTTCCTGAACCAGAGCGCCAATCTCTTGGGGGTCTTGTGCAACATAGGGCGTCCTTGTAAGGATGGCCTGCTGGGCTGCTGGGTCGACTGAAGCCATGGTTGCTGGTGAAGAGGTAAATGGTCTGAGGAAAGCGGTGGTCGAGTAAGATGATGGAAGACTCAAGAGCGTCTTGAAAGATGAGATGAAGGACGAGCCGGATAGAGGGCGAAAGCCTGTGATCATGAAGGCTGAGGTGGATTCTGTGGCTGCTTCTGCTTCGTCCGAGTGGAGTGTCACTGTCCGTATTTAAAGGTGATATGTGAAGGATGCGGCCGGGATGTGATGAGATGAGGCCATTTGAATGACTCGAATGAGTCACCCCGAACCTATCAAAAGGATAAATGATTGAAACCAGGGCCTTGTTGGACAAGGAATCTCTTTCGAAAATAGAATAAATGAGAATAAATAGGGGAATGGGAGGGCGAGGACGCGATCAGTCACACTTTGTTGGTTACACTGCCTTGTCACTGCCTGGTCAGTGGTCACTGCCTCAGGCTGACTGTTGGGCGGCTGCTTGGGCGCCACGGTGAGCTGCGGCGGCAAGCACATAGTGTAAATATAAGGAGGTACATACTGTACGGTACGTACATATACTTCGTACGCCTCGTGGCCCGATCAGGCAGGCGGTGGGTCTCTCTAGGCGGGGTTGACCTCCCCGCAGTGGCAGAAAATTGAAATTTCGATGCGAGTACAAAGTAGGCACCAACACCCGAAACCGTCACCATACTATTAATAATTCGGCTGAATTGGCCTCAGTTCTTCCATTCCAACTATCGTCTTGCATCCAACCCAAAAGCCAAGAGCTCGGGGCTCTCTCGAGCTTGGAACATGACACCCAACCCTTACCTCCTGGCTGCCGACAACAGCCCGGCCTTGCTACCCCTCCTTCGAGAGAACCCAGCGTTGGCTTCCGCCCAAGACGAACACGGCTACTCCCTCGTCCACGCAGCTGCCAGCTACAACCACCTGGATCTCCTCCGTGCGCTTATCCGCGAGTTCAAGGTCGACGTCAACCTCAAGGACGAAGACGGCGAGACGGCGCTGTTCGTAGTCGAAACCGTTGAGGCCGCTCGCTGCCTGGTGGAAGAACTTCAAGCCAGTCTTGACATTCGGGGCTCCGACGGAGTGACGGCGAGGGAGAAGATTGAGGGCGAAGCCGAATTCCCGGCCGTAGCCGAATACCTGGCGTCGGTGGAAGGAGAGCGGTCGGCCAATGGAGTCTCCGCAACCGGACCGGGACAAACAGCTACTACGTCAGCAGAGCTGCCTCCCGTTCCCGAAGGGCTTGCCGTATCAGTCGGAACAATGCAGCAGGCCGAGGACGTCCCAGAAGAGGTAGACAGCGAGTTCAGGAGACGGATCGAGCAGCTCGCCGAGCGAGAAGATTTCCACACGTCCGAGGGTCAGGCCGAGCTGCGCAAGTTGGTCGAGGATGCGGTACTGGGCCAAGGTCTCGCCTCGGAGCGGAATGTTCGTCCAAGAGACGGTTAAAGCGTCGTCTTTTTTTTCGTCCTGTGGTCATGAATCCTCGCCCTTGATCTCCCACAGCAAATACTGGCCAGGAGAGTTGGGTGGCCGTAGGAAGGCCACTTCTGCGCTGTCTCCCTTGTTCAAGCCTTTGGAGAAGGAAGTCGCGCTCAGCGAGAACCACGCCCGAGAAGGCAGGGTGGCGAGCACATCGACCAGCAGCCCGCGCACCCAATCGGCGGTGACGAAGCCCTGCCAGGTCACCTTGCAGACCTTGGACTGCACGGTCGGACCCGCATCGCTGGGGACTCGGTAGCGCGATAGATAGGAATCAATGTCGTCGTTGGCGGCGACGCGAGGGCTCTCGAGGCGGACGAGGGAGAACCATTCGTATATCTCGGTGGCGAAATCTTCAAGGTCGGAACGGTTCCCGTGGGCAAGGATCTCCGAAGGCATGGCGAGGGTTGGCATCTCGACTTGGACGGCCGGGCTGAGGCCAGGGTTGGAGGTGAACTTGACTGGCGCGTATTGCTGGAGAGGATCCGGGTCCGGTGCTGGGTATTGTAAGGTTATGGTCAGCTAGTCACCATTGCGCCTGGGATAACCCCCGCCGCCCTGTTTGGCTGGCAGGGGGAGTGGAAACTCACATGTGGGACTCAAATCGCAGAAGAGCCATGTCAATGGCCGGTTGAGTACGTTTTTGCAGGCATATACCAACCTGTCGAATCCTTTCTTGCCGTGAAACATGGACGGATCCCGCAATTGGTAGCTGACGACTGTCACGTTGTCAGCTATGTGAACGAAACGCCGGTTCTGCGCCAACGTTGACTTACTCCACCTGGGCTTGAGTCCCCGGCCACCTTTGGCGCCATGCGGTTTGCCCACCAGCCCAGCTCTCTCATACGTTTCTTTGTCCAGATACATGGTTAGTAGGCCTGAGGGAGTTTGTTAGAAACAAATATACGAAAGAGATTTCTTCGTCCAGAGATAACTTGCCTTCCCGCAAGGAGAAGACGTTCTCCACTGTGGTCCGGCCCTCGGACAGCATGAGGATGTTTCCTGTCATGTGGAATTAGCGGGTGTCCTTTTTATTTTGTTCTGGCTGAGCTGGTCAGGGGATCCCGGTTTGCACACCTTTTTTGATGTACTCGTTAAAGAACAGACCGTCAAGAATCTGGCCCAGAGTCATGATCACCCTGTGGTAGACTGGGGGGCAACGTTGTTCGACGAGTTTCTGCTTGACTAGCTCGTAACATTCTTCCGGAAGCACGAGGTCAATCTTTAGACATTAGTACCGAGCTTCATCGGATAATTGAGAGAATAATAGAATGGCAGCGGCTTACCTTGTGATTGAAGCCCTGCTGTAGGATGGGATGCCATGGTTTCCCTTTGGTGGGCAATTTTCCCTGCTCGACGTGGGCCATTGACCCGTACGTTATGAAGCATTTTGATGTCTGGTAGACGCTAGGTTGAGGGAGGGAGAACATGGTAGCTTGCGGGGTGTCTTGACGGGAGGTTGAGAAGGATGGCGGTCTTGAGGAGGATAAGAGAGGAAAATGAGATGAGGTTGTGAAGGGCTGTTGATAATACGAAGAGGCGCGGGAATAGTAATCATCTTCCTTGTAACTGTCATACCGTCCTATAATTGGCCCGTCGAGTCACTTGACCGCACGGCCTGGGGTGGCCTTAGAATAGCAAGTACTTTGTACTTCGTAACTCGCGCAATCCCCTCAACCACAAATATTCACATCTCGAGCTGCCTCACTTACGACGTGGGTAGATAGCAGTTGAAATCAGGATACGCCTAAGAAGGGCTAAATTACGGAAACCACCTTATGAATTTTTGGGTATTTACTATTATTAAAATTACTGAATCGGCTGGCGTAGCTCCCTTCACAGAACGACTGGACGACTAGCAACATCATTTTCACATACGAATACGAATATTCAGCACAACTCACTTGAATTGGACTTGGCCCAGGGAAATTCATCATCGCAAAGATGGACTGTATACTACGTTTCAGCCAGGTGCACGAGTCTTTCCGAATACCTGAAATCCAGGCCCTGGCTGTACTTGAAAATATACAAGTCAAAATCTTGGACTACCGGCAGGACGTGAGTCTTCATATGAGAATCTCTCTCTCTTTTTTTTTTTTTTTTTTTCCCTCCTTTTCCTCCCTGACCACATCTAGTCCCCCTTCTGCCTGATCAACGTCCCATCCGCCGACGCTGCGCGCGCTCTCGTCCGCCGCTCCATCCTCTGCCAATCCATCCACGAATTCTGGGCTCATGCGCCATCAGGCCTCCTATCCGACCTTCACCATGACGTCCGCCAACGCGCCACCCCCCTCTGCGAGCCCTACACCGAGAGCTCCTTCAAATTCGCATTAGACACCTTTCACCACACCCGCCCCCACCCCGAACGCCTCGCCATCTTCAACTCCTTCTCCTACCTCCCCCTCAAAGGCGCCATCATCCTCGAGAACCCAGACGAGACCTTCACCGTCTTCGAAGACTGGCCCTTCCGGCCCCCCGGCACCCCGGTCGGCCCACACCCGCGCCGCATCCTCCTGGGCCGCCTCCTCGCCCACGGCGCCCGCGACCTCCTCCACGTCTACGACCTCAAGAAGCGCGGCTACATCAGCACCACCTCCATGGACTCGGAGCTCGCCCTCGTCACCGCCAACCTGGCCCTCGCCCGCCCGGGCGCCCTGGTCTACGACCCCTTTGTCGGAACGGGGAGCTTCCCCGTCGCAGCCGCCCACTTTGGCGCCCTCGCCCTCGGGAGCGACATTGACGGCCGCTGCATCCGCGGCGCCGGCGGGCCCAGGAGCGTGCGCGGCAACTTTGAACAGTACGGCCTCCTCGACCGCTGGGGCGACTTCTTCGTCGCCGACCTGACCAACACGCCGCTCGCCAGGCGGAGGTGGCTGGACGCCATCGTGTGCGATCCGCCCTACGGCGTCAGGGAAGGGTTGAGGGTCCTGGGCGCCCGGAAGCCCGAGAGGGCTGGCGTGTTGGCGGTTGCTTCTTCGACCGACAGGTTCTGGAAGTCGTCCCAGTTCATCCCGCCAAAGAAACCCTATAGTTTCTTGGCCATGCTGGACGACATCCTGGAGTTTGCGGCTCAGATGCTCGTCGATCAAGGTCGGATCTCCTTCTGGATGCCAACGGCCAATGACGAAGACCAGGAGCTCGCCGTGCCCACGCACCCCTGTCTCGAGATTGTGGCTGTCTGCGTCCAGCCATTTAACAAATGTGAGTGAGTAGTGGGTTTACTCTTTTCAACGCCCATCAATCCACTCCATCTCGTGGGTTCCACCTCTTTTAACAGCCTCGTAGGGTCCCGGCGGCTCATTACATACAGCCGCATCCCCGACGACCAAGTCGACCCGGAGACAGTGGCGGCGTACCAGCGCACACAGCACGCTGGCAAGACGGCGGACGAGTTGAACCCCTTCCGCGAAAGCTACTTCAAGCGATTCAAGAAGGACACGCCAGAGGGCGAAGCAGACGGAGGACAGAACGGCCAGGACCAAGCAAGATCAGAATGCAGCTGATGACCCTTATAGTCAAGGTCGGGGGAGTATATTTTTCCAACCTCGTCAGACTCCTCCTGTTCCTCCTGCGCCACCTCCTCGTTACCTATGCAGGGAAAAAGATACCCTCTCGCTGGTCAAGCCGCTGCCATCATCTCAAAAGTTGAGAAACGGGCAAGAATAAAGATAAAGATGAAGAAGAATAAATAGCATGCTATATCTCAAGTCGTATCCCGCCTCATCATCACTCATACGCGTTCACTTCCCGTAAGCATACCACATACTTTTAGGCGTCCGGTTCTAGTTATCGGAATTCAATGGCGGGGATACAGCCCCTGTTTTCGACATGTTTGAGCTCGAGTTGCTGGAATCTGTAAAGGAAAAAGGAACACGTCAGTTAGAGTGCCATGTCGCGATGGCCGGGCATGCAACCCCTGTACGACACTCGCATCGAACAAACTTACTTCTCGCTCTTAGAGTGAAAGTAAATGCCGCTCACTTCCCCCTTGACCTGGTTGAAGCAGATGTAATAGAAGCCCTCAAAGCTGGCGCCGGTGATGGTGCGCACCCTATGGTCGGGGACCAAAAAGTGTTCTTTCCACCGCATGAAGATGTTCTCCTTCTGCGCCACGTTGTTGATGAACAGGGGGCCCTTGCGCGCCGTTTTGAGGTACGGCCGGAAGGCGTTGAACTTGCTCCAGTGGCTGAGGTCGATCTTGTCGGACGCGCCCCAGCTGGGGTGTTTCGTGAGGAAGCTGTACTTGGGGCCGATGATCTCGCCCTCAAAGTACGTCGTCAGCGTTGGGTGGTCCTCGGTCAATCCTGCTACGCTGTCAGTCCTCGTCCAATACACACCCGCCCAGAAATGGGACGGGGCGCTCATCAAGACGGACCTTGGATACGTAGATATCCACACAAAAATGATTCCCTCAAGTCGACGTGCTTGATCTCCACTTGGACGTCGTACACTTGTTTCTCCGACTGCTGGGTGCCGTGGAACTTGCTACCGGGTCGGAGGTACGGGGAAGGCGAGGTTGGGATCACCTGGTGAAAGAAAAAGAGATTAGATCTTGTCCACAACTTGGTATCAGATTGCCAAGGGAGGAATGCGCACCCTCCTGATCGGGTAGTCAGGGCCCATGGAAGGCTCCATGTAGTACTCGTCATCCTCCGGGCTGGAGCTGCGAGCCTCTCGGTCCTTGCTGGAGCCTGCATGCTGCGACCGGGCGATTGACACGCGACTGTTGCCCTCTGTGCGGTCGTTCAAGGACATTCGCACGCCATCAACAACGCCAAACCGACTGTTCTCATCTACATCCATCGGCTTCACGGAATCGGGCTCTTCTGCGCTGGCGGCCGGGGTCGTACTGGCAGTGGCGGTGGATTCGGGAGCTGGCGATACGGTTGGCGATCGTGACGATACGACCGACGCGGGTTCGTCCTCGACCATGGCATCGGTTTCGGTATCGTTCGTATCGTTGGTGTCGTTGCGAGAAGACGTCGTGACAGGGCCGGGGGCGGGTGAGGTCTGACGTGTATCTGCTTGTCCTTCTTGAACGTCGCTTGCCTGTTGACCGTGTTGCTCTGATGTTGGTAGCCAACCTAGCGAGGCGGCTCGCGGATCCCCATCCTCAGGACATGATGTGTTGAGGGACGGGGGCGAAGGGGGAGTATTCGTCGATGGGGTCGGCATGGTTGATGCGATGGGGCTCGTTGGGAGTTTCGGCCAAACGACGACAAGATGAGCAATCGTATAAGCAAAGAGAAGAAGGCCGCCCGCGGTACGAGGGAAGAAGTTCCAGTGCCTGAAGAGAAGTGGCCAACTGGCTAATCGACGAAGTATAGCGATTGTAACAGCGTGTGTGATCGACAGTCGACAGGAGGCGAATCGGGAGAGATGTGATGAAGCTGCAAGTATCGGTTTTTTTTTCTCGTTTTTCGTTGGCAGTAGCTGCGGTATAGGACGGGTCGAGAAGGCTATAAAGCAAGTCGCTTAGCAGGATGAATGTCGCGATCAAAGAACACAACTGGCATGGACGCGCAGTTGGAAAAAGGGTGAAAGCCCTCTTAGGCGGTGGAAGACATGGAGAAGTGTTCCCGGCGATGATAAGCCAAGGAGGCGGCAAACTAGAGGCTAGAGCTTAGGACGGGGACGAACGTTAAAGCAACAAGCTAGGACAGCCCAAAGAGACGACTCGTTATGAAAATAATCCAAGAGGAAGCATGCGCCTCCAGAACATTGGGTTGAAGATGGAATCAAAGGGCACGGAATAGACCTTGTAGGTTAGGTAGTTGGACATCAAACAACAGTGACTGTTGACATGGGGAGGGAAAGCATTTGGGGGGTCTTTTTGGCGGGTCAAATTCTGCCCGATCCGCGTCGCAGTAGATAGGTACGTATATTGGAGGTGGGGGTTTTCTCCGTGCATTTTTTGCTTGCCACCACATGACGGACCGCACCCACCTGGCCGTACGCGGAGGACCCCGGATTTCCCGGATAGGCGATTCCGGTCGCCAGCTTTAGCCCGTCGGGCTGTCAACTACAATGAGTCGATGGACATGATTTTACACTTCGTATTCGTCTAGGTGGGACAATGGGCATGTGTATGACAGGAGAGGCGAAACCAGACTCGTGGGCCAGACACGGCCGCAGAAGAAGTATAGGCGTAGGTCTGACGTCGCAGGCTACACCATGGACAAGAGTCCCAAATGGGATTCAAGAGGACCAAACTAGAAAGGTTCGTTCATTCATCGACAAGCGGTATGTCTTTGCAGAATGTGGAATATCAGAACAGTTTCCCCTCAGTTGCCACAGGGCCATCACACAGACCCGACACAAGGGTATATACGTCATGGCCAACTTTTCTTGCTCCCCCTTTTCCTCCTGTTCTATCCAGTACGCGCCTCCGTGTTCCGCTTTTTGGCGCATCATGGGGTATCGTCATGTCGTCATGCTGGCAAAGTCCGAGCCATCGTTGTTCAGATGGGCTTAATCTTGAAATGAAGAGCAATCAAGCTGAAGACTAATGCCTTCAGGTCTTGCACAAGATAGTAGAAGACACGCAAGCCTTCAGGATCCGCCGATTCTGTCACATCCACTAGAGAGCCAATCTTGGCCGTCTGTCCAACAGCGTCAGTTTCAAGTTCTCACTCACGTCCATGTACTGGCTACCGACCTCGAAGAAGATCTTCTCATTTCCCAAATGAATCTCGAGTTCTTGTCGTCCGTCCTTGTTCTTTTGCGGCCATTTGGAGTCGTCTTCCCTATGGAAAAGGTCAGAAGTTTTTTCCAACGCATGTCTCTAGGCTGGAGAGCTCTGGTTCTCCTACTTTAAGATTTCGCTGGTCCGAATGATGCGTTTGATCTCGTCAATCACCAGAGAGCTAACACACACTATGCGGTTCATTCGTCAGCACCTCGTAGGGCAGTATTGGGTCGCGACGTAGGTTTCGGCTGGTCTTCATACTCTCTTTGCGGATCAAGCTGTCGTTTCGGTAGTTGGAGTTGTTGGCGTAACGCGCAACTGCGCTGCGGCCGTCTCCTACAGCTTTGAAATCGAATTCTATCGTCCCGCATCGGTTAGAAAAGTACACGGCATTCACACGGCGATGGGAATCTGACCGAGAAACTCATGTCCAAACCTCCCAGAGTGACCCGAACTGCGAGGCGAATGTCAGCGACTGCAGTAAATAGACAAGGTCGATCGATTGATTCCACTGGATCGTCCCGTACTAATATCGAATGTAAAATGGTTCGCTCATAGATGACATCTTGTCAGCGCGTCGGCGGTAGGAAACTGATCGCGTGTTGAGGCCGGTCTGGGATGTACTGATACGATCTCCCGTTCGAAAGGCTGTCGTACGTGGGGCAGCGAAGAGCTGAAGAGCTTGGGGGGTAGGCTGCAGGCCAAGGCCCATGAGTGGGGTCAACGTTCAAAGGAGCATGGCTTTTTGGGCGCCGGATACATGTTGATCCGACCCGTTCAGGGGAGTCCAATCACGTGCCCTCTTCGCTTACTGCCACCTGTTCGCGTAGGCAGGCCAGATGTCCAGAGACAGAGACGTCCAGCAACGTTATTCAAGGGCGAGGGCGGCATCCTATCCTCACACCTCGCGACAACTCAACACCTCCCACTGCTCTCTTTTCCAAGTACTCGACATTGGCTGCATGTTCTGCGTCTTTTTGCAATCCGCCCACTACCAGAGCTCCGCCCGGCCGATATAGCTCTCCTTTCCCTCGCCCAAATTATCTCCACCGCCTTCAGCTGGCCCGCTGCCACTATCCAACCTCAAAAGTCCTCCGCTTTCCACCAACGTCGACGGATATAGCAACCGACTGTTCAGCCCTTGTCGACGCGCCGGCATCTGCCCGCATCAACCTGCCGTCACCATGTCCTTCCTCGAGAACGCCTACAGCTTGGTCCACCAGGACAATGCGGCCGACATTCCCAGCATGTCCGAGCTCCGGACACAGCTGGAAAAGGGCACCGACGAGAGCAAGGTCGAAACCATGAAGCGAGTCCTCACCATCATGCTCAACGGTGACCCAATGCCGCAATTGCTCATGCACATCATCCGATTCGTCATGCCTTCCAAGCACAAGCCTCTGAAGAAGATGCTCTACTTCTACTACGAGATTTGTCCCAAGCTCGATTCCAACGGAAAACTGAAGCAGGAAATGATTTTGGTTTGGTTAGTTTCATGCTCTGAACACCCCACCTTCAGCTGCCTTGCTGCTGCCAGGAGCTGACATTTTCCCTTCCCATCCAGCAACGGTATCCGGAACGATCTCCAGCATCCCAACGAGTACATCCGCGGCAACACCCTCCGCTTCCTCTGCAAGCTCCGCGAGCCCGAACTCATCGAGCCCCTCCTGTCTTCCGCAAGGCAATGTCTCGAGCACCGCCACGCTTATGTACGGAAGAATGCCGTCTTCGCCGTCGCGTCCATCTACCAACACTCCCCATCCCTCATTCCTGATGCTTCCGACCTCATCAGCACTTTCCTCGAGGCCGAATCCGACGCCACCTGCAAGCGGAATGCTTTTGCTGCCCTTGCCTCCATCGACCATGACAGGGCTCTGGTGTACCTCAGCTCGGTGTTCGAGGGGATCCCTAATTCGGAGGAGCTTCTACAGCTTGTTGAGCTCGAGTTCATCCGCAAGGATGCTGTCAAGAACTCCCAGAACAAGGTGGGACACTGAGAGCCTAAACATTCAACATGGCCTTGATTTTCCTTTCCTTTTCTTTTCTTTCCCGTTTCTGACTTGTTATAGGCCCGGTATCTACGCCTTATTTTCGACCTACTCGAAGCAAGCACCTCGACTGTCGTATATGAAGCCGCCTCGTCCCTGACAGCACTGACCAACAACCCCGTCGCTGTCAAGGCTGCCGCTGCCAAGTTTATCGAGCTTAGCATCAAGGAGGCCGACAACAATGTCAAGCTGATCGTGCTCGATCGTGTGGATCAACTGCGCAGGAAGAATCAGGGCGTCCTGGATGACCTGGCGATGGAGATCCTGCGTGTCCTGTCCAGCCCTGATATCGATGTTCGGAGGAAAGCCCTCGACATCGCCCTCGACATGGTGTCCAGCAAGAACGTCGAAGAAATGGTGCTGCTTCTCAAGAAGGAACTGTCCAAGACGGTCGACCAGGAATACGAGAAGAGCACCGAGTACCGGCAGCTGCTGATCCACGCCATCCACCAATGCGCCATCAAGTTCTCCGAGGTAGCGTCCAGCGTGGTCGAGCTGCTCATGGATTTCGTGTCCGACTTCAACAGGGCGTCTGCGGTCGATGTCATCAACTTTGTCAAGGAAGTCGTCGAGAAGTTCCCCAATCTGCGCAAGCCCATCGTGCAGAGGCTCGTGGCCACCTTGGGCGAAGTCCGGGCTGGCAAGGTGTACCGAGGCATCATGTGGATCATTGGTGAATACTCCCTGGATGAGGACGACATTCGGGAGGCGTGGAAGAGGATACGCGCTAGCCTCGGCGAAATCCCCATCCTCGCCTCGGAGCAGCGACTGCTGGACAACGCCGACGACGGTGACGAGGACAAGGAGATGCTCAACGGACATCCCAAGCCAGCCGCACCCTCCGGTTCTCGGAAGGTCCTCGCCGACGGCACCTACGCCACGGAGACGGCCCTCACGAGCGAGTCGTCGGCGGCCGCCAAGCTGGAAGCCGTCAAGTCGGCCCAGAAGCCGCCGCTGCGTCAGCTCATCCTCGACGGCGACTACTACCTCGCCACCGTACTGGCCGCTGCCCTGGTCAAGCTCGTCATGCGGCACTCGGACATCTCCACCGACGAGGCACGGACGAACGCCCTCCGGGGCGAGGCGATGCTCATCATGATCTCCATCGTGCGTGTGGGTCAGTCGCAGTTTGTCAAGGCGCCCATCGACGAGGACTCGGTGGACCGGATCATGTCGTGTGTCCGCTCTTTGGCCGAGTTTACGGAGCACAAGCAGCTCGAAACGGTCTTCCTCGACGATACGCGCAAGGCGTTCCGGGCCATGGTCCAGGCGGAGGAGAAGAAGCGGGAGGACAAGGAGGCGGTCGAGAAGGCCAAGACGGCCATCCAGGTCGACGACACGGTGGAGATCCGCCAGCTGTCCAAGAAGAACGCCACGGACGGCATCGACGAGCTCAACCACGACCTGGAGCGGGCGACGGGCACCGAGGCGACGGCGGAGGACCTCAGCTCCACGCTGAACAGGGTGGTGCAGCTGACGGGCTTCTCGGACCCCGTCTACGCCGAGGCCTACGTCAACGTGCACCAGTTCGACATTGTCCTCGACGTGCTGCTCGTCAACCAGACCACCGAGACGCTGCAGAACCTCTCGGTGGAGTTTGCGACGCTGGGCGACCTCAAGGTGGTGGAAAGGCCGACGACGCAGAACCTGGGGCCGCACGACTTCCACAACGTCCAGTGCACCATCAAGGTGTCGTCGACCGACACGGGCGTCATCTTCGGCAACGTCGTGTACGACGGGGCGCACTCGACCGACACCAACGTGGTCATCCTCAACGACGTCCACGTCGACATTATGGACTACATCCAGCCGGCGACGTGCACCGAGACGCAGTTCCGCACCATGTGGACCGAGTTTGAGTGGGAGAACAAGGTCAACATCAACTCCAAGGCCAAGTCGCTGCGCGAGTTCCTGGAGCAGCTCATGGCCGCCACCAACATGAACTGTTTGACGCCGGAAGCTAGTATGAAGGGCGACTGTCAGTTCCTGAGCGCGAACCTCTATGCCCGGAGTGTGTTTGGTATGTTTCCTTGTCGTTCTTCTTTTCGCTTTTCCCTACCGCTTTCTTCGAGGTCCCCCTTTACTGACGTTATTGGCACCAACAGGCGAGGATGCGCTTGCCAATCTGAGCATCGAGAAGGAGGGCGAAGACGGCCCCATCACCGGTTTTGTGAGAATAAGAAGCCGCTCCCAGGGTCTGGCGCTCAGTCTCGGGTCTCTAAAGGGTATCAACAAAATTGGCGTGTCGGCCTAGGAGGTGTCGCCTTGGGGGATGGGTTACTAGAATTTAGTCAACGACAGGTTGCGCCCTGTCATTTGCGCCAGCCGTTGGTCCATTTTATCTATTGCGCCTTGCAGTATCCTAGTATGCTTAATGAATATGTCCTGCAAAGTTATAGGGGAGGGGAGTCGTCGCGTGCCGTTTTCCTTTTGCGGAGAAGCCGTATGGTAACCTGCGGACATTTGTTCTGGAAAGCTGTCTGATGGTTCTTAGGAAGAGAAAGGAGAAGGAGAGCATGGATGACGATGGTCCGTCCGTTTGACAGGTGCGTTGGCCCGCGAGGTTAGAGTAAAACGAAGAAGAGTCGCTGAGACTGGGCATCAGCGTCTATGGCAAAGTCGAGATGATATTGCAAATGGCCTCTCGTGATCTTGCTCATCCTCTCGTCGTCTATGCAGTGTATGGGATGTCCACTGTGCTGTGCCTCTTCTGTGTCTCTGTTCTCAACGAAATGGAAAACCTCAGGGCAGAGCCATTGGGTGTAGTTGATACTCAACAGACTGGTATCCTAGTATTGAACGAGGCGCAATTAAGCCAGGCTCTTCAGTTTCAGCATTATTATATGTATTTGTATCTGGTCGCCAATGTCATGACGGGGCACGTTCCGTCTCTCATGACGCCGTCAATTCCCCGCCTGATGAGTTCATTCTCATCTCACAGGCGACAGCTGGAGGGAAAAGGGGTTGGGAAGAAAGCAAAACGAAAAACATTAGAACCCCTGATATCATCGTAATCGCAACTCCTGATTAACCCGCTGTCTTGACCGACACTCAACCGATGTAATCCCACGTAAAGATGCAGGAAAAGAAAAATTATGGTGTCAGATCGAAGATAGAGACTCGCCGCCGTCTCCATATCAGAGCGGAGGTGAAAACAAAAGTCATATGGGTAGAGGGAATGTTGCGCCAGAACGCCGGAACATTAAGACGAAGCGGAGCTGGCTCGCAAGGAAAGGGGTATTCGCACAAAACAAAAGACGGAAAAAGAGTTCCCAATGTCGACGAGTCCGTTTCCTGCGTAAGTGGGAATGTAAGGAATAAGACTCCCTCAAAAGGGGGCACCACACAACCAATGCCTCTGCTGCAAGATTGAGACGGCCCCTTGGCCCTCATGGTGGCCCTCTCC
Organism: Sodiomyces alcalophilus JCM 7366; assembly: GCF_042370955.1. Classification (NCBI taxonomy): domain Eukaryota; kingdom Fungi; phylum Ascomycota; class Sordariomycetes; order Glomerellales; family Plectosphaerellaceae; genus Sodiomyces; species Sodiomyces alcalophilus. Next base: position 5,362,692 of record NW_027263535.1, on the reverse strand, counting down.
TCAGGTCACGGTCCAGAGTGGGCATGTCGCCAGGTCCCGTCCTTCGGATTGCGCCGGGGTCCGAGTCGGCGCGCGGAAGCGGCCCTGGTGGGGCCGGCCCTGCGGAATACGCAGAAGGGAATTGAGCATCGAAATGCGACGGGGCGGCGCTCTTGGGACCGGGAACGTAATGCAGACGAGGCAGCGTCGGGCTGCTAGCGATCGAATACCAAGGCATTCACAGTGTGGCCTTCTCGCCAGCCTTGGGCGTCGAGAGGCAGGTTCTCCTTGAGGATCTTGCCCATGTAGGCGATACGGACCTTTTTGGATGAGGAAAGCTGGCGGGGAGTTCGTGTTAGTAAAGAAGTGGGAAAGGGACAATGATCAATGCCAAGGGGGTGAACGACATACGCTTGCTGCTTCTTGAACTCGCCAAGCCAGAGTACGAACAGGATCCGTCTTCACGATGGAGACGGTGATGTCCCGGGCGTTCTCACTTAACCGTGCACGGACAGGGATCAAATCTTGAACCTGGACAACGGCCTTGCCCTTTTCTTCTCGTCTTTTTGCCGCCTCGTGCTCATCGAGATCGTCGCTGTCGTCATCGTCGGCACCTGTCCAGTCCCCTTTCATGTCTTCGTCGTCCACTCCCTCGTGGGACGTTCGGCGGTCCCGCGCCTCGCCCTCTGCATCATTCTCGGCCAGGTTTTCGGGGTCGGCGACGACCCACTCCGGGAGAGGGTAGTAGTTGCCCAGGATGTCGTACACGCCTTGGGCAAGGTTGCCGGTCGGCAGGGTTATGTCTGCGGCATGGAGGATGCTCTCGGCGGTGGCCAGTCCGTTTGTGCCGTCGTCGGCGGCCCCCTGACCGACAGGATCCCAAAGAACCTGAAGAGCGGCATGGATGGCCTGCCAGGCCTCGGGACGGGCAGTCACACGCGTATCGAAAAAGTCGGCGCGCTCGCGATCGATGGCGGCGCGAGTCCAGGTGCGGTCGGTGGAGGTCCAGACGTGACGGCGGAGGGGTTTATTGATGTGCTGGTCGAGGGGTTGGTTCTCGCGGCGTGACCGTCGGCGGGACTGGACAGGAAGCAGGGTCGAGGCGCTGTTGGAGGAAAAGGTGTGGCCGGGAGGATCGCGGTCGGCAGGCCGTATGACGCGCTGGGGCGGCTGTGAAGGTTGGGGTTGCGCATTGGGGCCAGGAGCCGGCGCGGCGGCTGGGTCGGGGGGAGCTAGAACTGGGGAGCCGCCGCCGCCAGGAGAGGGTGCGTTGGGACCCTCGGGCCGGGACCAGCAGCAACCCTAGGGAGAAGGTTAGTTTTGGATCGTGGGGATGTGCCGACTCTCGCGTGGTTTGTCATTGTAGAGCGAACGGGTTGCTGTGCAAGGGCTCAAGGAAGTGAAGAGGATTTGTAGAAGGGACAACGAGCCAGAACACGGGTGCAAAAGGAAGGGAGAGGAATGGAACGGAAGCGACAGGAGGCGAGACAAGGTTGTACGCTGCATACCATTGTGAGACGCTTGTCGGCAGAGCTGCGGCTTGGCTATATCCTCAAAGGCCTTGGCTGGTTTCGGATCGGATCCAGGGAGCTTAGCGACACAGACGAAAATGACAAATGGATCGGAAGTAGCGAATGCAAGGTCCCATGCCCATGTCCTCTGGTCCACCAAAGAAGAGAGAGAAGCTATGGGAAGAGCTACTGGATGGTGTTGAGGATACGGTATATCGGAAGCAGCAGTTGAGGGGACTTCAAATCCAGCTGATCCGAGTCCGAGGGTTGTCTGAATACATTGTAGAAGCTATTGCAGAGGCTCGCAGTTGACTGAGGCTGAAGGGTGAATGTCGAGATGGAGGTGAAGGTGAAGGAAGGGGGAAAGCGAGGTGACACCGAGAGGGACATTTCCCCCTCTAGGTCTCCACCTTCTCGGTCTGGGCCGATATCAAAACTACGGCGAACTTACTTTAGTTTTTGAGCCAATGAAAATGAATGTAATCCAGCTGATATTCAAGGTACCAGATCCTAGTACAACTATTGGTCCAGAACCCCGAGTATTACCTAAGCAGGTACGGAGTACATGAGTAAGATCTACGAAAAGGTACCTACTTCGTATGTAGTGTACAAGATCAGATCAGGTGACGACATGAGTTCCCAACAGAACAAGGACTGGCTTGTGACAATGGCCAGGCTGCAGAATGACGAGGGACTTGTTTGTTCATCTACCAGAGGTAGCCTCGGCAGTTCTTGCTGCCGCAGAGACACTTGGACATGTGCTGCTTCTTCGACTGGTCCTTCCCGTCGTCCTCATCCTGGTGCACCCCGCTGACGTAGTCAAAGGTGAGCTCTTCGCCGCGGGGGATGTCTCGGATGGCGAACATGGCGATGTCGTGGATGTGCTTGTCGGCGTGGTCGCCGACGCGGGCAAAGGTGCGCAGGTTGGGGTCGCACGAGTGGTTGATGAAGCGCGTGGGGCCGGACATGAACTCGCCGTCGACCTCGAGCGGGTCGCCTCGTAGGCGGGTGTCGGGGGAGTTTTCGTCGGTAAACTTGTCCAGGGCGAACATGTAGACGTCTTTGCGGGCGGCGACCTCGGCTTCGTCGCGGCGGCGCTGGGCCTCCCTTGGCGTGATGATTTCGCCAATGTACTTGTCGACGAATTGGCCTTTTTTGATATCCACGGGGCAACGAACACCTGTTTTTTTGTAAGAAAAAAAAGAAAAGGGAAAACAAGGGAAAACAAGAACAAAAGAAAAAGGGAAACAAGAACAAAAAAACTCACCCCAGCCTGTCTTCTTGGTGCGGAAAATCTGCAGCGGCACCTTTCGGCCACGCTCGACGACACGATTCGGGCACGCCTCGGAGCAGGCACAGCCGTCGTGGCACTCGTAGATGGGCTGTCTCGAGTCGAGAAACTTGCTCCTCAACAAGCCAGCCTTGTGGCCGTGCATGTGGTAGCGGTACACCTTCTTGCGGCCTCCGTCGGCGTCGTCCAGGCCGTTGCCGTTCTCGGCGACCTCCTCCTGCTCCTGCAGGCACAGGCAGTGGCCATACTGGCAGTCTTCGTCGTCGGCACAGTCGCAGCCGGAGCGGAAACTATCCTCGGCCGCTTCGACGCCGTCGCCGAGGACGGAGTGGTACAGGAAGCGAAAGTTGGAAGGGAGCGTGGCCTGGTCGGCGTCGTTGACTATGGTGATTGGGTATTGCTTGTGGGTAGGGAAGGCGCGGATTTGGCACCAGTGGCAGTTGGACTTTTCTTCAGTTATGCCCTGGAACTTGTCAGCTATGAAGAAAACAAGAAAAAAAGGATTATGCAAAGGACCATACGGGAGTCTCATCTTCCGTGTTGCCGTGGTAGAAAAAGTGTCGCTTCGTAGTGTCCTCCATGGTAAAATCGGGTGAGGGGCGCCGCTAAGGGTAGCTAAAGATGGACGAGTCGACGGAATAATGAAGCAGCATGGTGTCGCGTTCTCCGAGGAGTCCCAGAGACGTGGGATTGGAAGCAGTTTGCGTCAGAAGCTCGTACCAATGTAGGCATCTATCAAGCGTCGGTAGGCTGCCAGCCAAGATGCACTATCGCGAGAACAGGAGAACGTTCAGTCGGTGTTGAAGACTGTGAACGTTCAGTCGGTGTTGAAGACTGTGACGCGCTCGAGACGCGACAGAGTGGTAACTGAGTCAGCATTTTGAGCGAGACGACGGCCCCGCAATCCACATCCCAGGTACCTAGGTACTTTTCTTCACTGGCTTACCTAAACTCATCTATTACATTACCGCCGTTAGCTCCGAGGGTCTTTCTCGATAACCGACGCAGCCGGCTCGGGCTGCCATTGGGCTTACCCCACCATCTACGGAGGAGCGGAGCTAATTCGATCCATCAGCGGGATGGAAACGCTGTTTCGGGAAATTGGGCACATCTTGGCGGCAACGCCCAACACCACACCATCACCAGGGGCACGCGACGTTGAAATAGAGCACCGAGCAATACAATGTAATTGTCTATTTCATCTTTGAACAGCAGAAAGGCCACTCCGAGTACAACAAAGAGTACGAATATGCGCAAGTCAATATGTCGACCGGAGGGCCGTTGTCCAACGTTGTCCTACCTACCGGTCCTGATCCTCTAGTGGCGTTGAGGACACAGACGCAAGTACAACGTATGCTACAGACAGCTCCGGTCCCTCTTCTCTGTTCCTTATTGGAGGCCAAGACGCCTACTCCCCCGCATGGTGCCATGCCCATGCGTCTCACCCGCTTCCTCAAACCATCCCACACCATGAGTTGGCCCACTTCACCCACTTCACCCACTTCACCCGCATTTTACATAAAACGGTTTGGGCAGCATTGTTGGCGGAAGGCAATAGCCGACGACCCGATGTCTGTCTCGCGAACCCGGGGGCCGGGGTGTACGGGTTGCTAGGGGCCGTTGCAAAGACGGCGCCCTTTAAAAGAAGAGCAAACCCAAATCCAACGCCGCACATGGTATGGATCTGAGGTTTAGCCAGCTACACAATCATCTTGTAGTATCCAATAGTCCAATACCTACAAACCTACAAAGTACAAACCTGCGTCTCACTGTACCTCCACTTCGCATCGTCCTCGCGACCACTACATCGAACCGTTGCCCCTCTACGAAACACAATGAGGCCAGCGTATACACGGTCCCAGCGGACCCTCACCAGCACCATGGCAGCCCGGCCGTTTTCCACCCAAGCTCGCGTCTACCCGGCCTTCCTCCCATATCTTCACACACAGAGACGGCTAGCAGCAAAATGGTACGCCGTTCCTCTTCGACTCCTGTCCTCCACCTTTGTCCCGCCTCTCGCCTCTCTCTGCTTTTACCCTTTATCCCTTGCCTTACCCCTTACCCCGCCTCCCCTTCATAGCCAAACCGGTACCAGAACTGCCTAGAACTGACCCTTCATCTCTCCCGTCGGACAGGATCCCTCCCACCATCGCCCTCATCGCTGCCGCCTACGCCGTCAACTACTACGTCCAACTGGAGACGACGTCCCGACGCGCCGCCGCCCTGGCCGAGCACGAGCGCCAGGCCCGCGAGAGCCGCGCGCTCACCATCGAGCTACTAGACGCATATGGCGACGGGTCTAGTTTGGAAGCGCTGGAGAAGGCCGTCGAGGTGTACGAAGCGAGGACCGCTGCGTCCACTTCGAGGAGAGAGGCGTCTGACTAGGGTCTGGTCAGTGGATGATTGTCCACCATGACCGGTCATCTCTGTCAATTTTGCTTCTCTCTTTTTTTTCCCTTCTCTTTTCTTCCCCTTTCTTTCTCCACTCTTTACCATTTTCCCCTCATCTTGACTTTTGCTTCAGACATCCTTCTGGTTTCCTTTGTATGGGTTAGGTCGGTTCTCGGGCATAGCAAGCAGGAAGAGCGGCGTTTTATTTGTTTTCCTTCTTTTTTTCCTGGGACATTCTCTGGGGATATCTTGGCGTCAAGGGTTTGTGGCGGGACAAAACATAAGGCGGCCATCACTGGTTGAGTGATATCGGAGGGTCCTGCTGGAGATATATTCGACGTCCGCATGATGACTGAGCGAGGAATAGCCTGGACAAGGTCCAGGAATGGGGACGGTCTCGAGGGCAATACACTAAGACGAAATACATCCAAGACAGCCCCATAGTATAAGCTCACGTTGAATGATGTCACTGAAATACCGGACATGTACCGTAGTCGACACAAAAGTCGAGCAAATGTACCTCACCTACGCGTACCTATAGGCGTGGTGTTGTAGGTACATTTGTTCGACGTTCGTGTCTGACCACTGTACCCGTTCTGTATCATGTATGACTCGTCAAGGAGCTAAATTAAGAAACCGTCAATCGAAACTAATATTCTAGAACATCGCCTGTATTTACCGAGTACTGCACAAAGTACTTCGTACAACGTACTTCGTACGCATTCGGCTGGGGATACGCGTGTAGAAATTACCTAGTAGGGCTGACAACTGTGACGTGCATTGCCGCCATTTCCAGGGTTCTCGGTGTCGCTCGGTGTTGATGTTAGCGGATGACGGATGACGGATAACGGATTGCGCGTCAATGTGGTGAATGACATGCGCCAAGCCAGCGCTGATCCCAAAGCCTGGATAGTGATTCCTTGCGCTGTCCATGGTCTCTGGAACAGTAGCACGGCTTTGGACTATGAGGTAAGATGTACAAGTTGGCAAAGAAGAACAATGTCGTCAGTCCTCTCTCCCTCTTAACTTGGATCGAGCTTCGACATCGACATCGACATCGACACTTGGGAGATGGGATCATGGCATACTTAAACCCTCCCCCGCCGTCCTTTTTTCTCCTCTCTCGATATTATTCATCACACATCCAAGATCAAAAACCACCTTCAACCTCTTTACTGGTCGAGGGAAAAAAGAAACACCAAGACACTCTAAATAAACAAAAAGACAACTCATTCCACTGTCCACCAAAAGAACACCCGAAACTGTCTCATAGGCAGCTTCAATCTGACCGAAACCCCTTTACGGAACTCAACCAAACACGATTGCCCGGTAGTACGACAGTCGACTACACTATCCTGACGACCAAGCACAACCAAGCACCGATATACCACCCACACAAGCAACAAACATGTGCTTCGGTTCTCGTCGAACAGTCCACGGCGGTGGCATGGGACCGCGTCCTGTCATGATGGGCCCGTCGCACGGCGGCCGCATGGGAGGAGGCGGAGGCATGTTGGGCGGGCTACTGGGGGGTCGCCGTCGACGGATGGGCGGCATGGGCGGCATGGGCGGTCACGGTATGGGAATGGGAGGAGGCGGCATGAGGATGGGCGGCGGGCGCATGGGAATGGGCGGAGGACGCATGGGCGGGATGATGGGAGGTCGAAGGTGTTGATTGAATGACCGCACTGCGACGTGGACGACTTCATTCCGTCAAACTGGCTCCTGGCGAGCCATCATGGGTTCTCAGAGTTGATGACGGTTATGATACGACATGGATGGAAAGGATAGCGTTGTGATTTATTGGTTTGGTTTCGTATTTTACTGTATTGGATTAATCTGTGGCCACATCTGACCTTCAGATCATTCGGCATATTCACCCTCTGATGATTGCTGTGCAGGTGGGCGGAGTAGTAGCAGATGAGGGAAAATGAAAGGGGGATGTTCTAGTCAGTAAGGCCCAAAGCGAGTTGAAAGTTTTGGATCCCTAACATCAGCGTCAGTCTGCATCCTATAGCGAACAGAAAAAGAAAGACAGATTCGCAGGGGTGAGAAAGACGAGACATGAAGGACATACCTTCCCAAGTGGCCTACCGACACCAAAGACAGCCTCATAATTGGAGGGCAGACGCCCAACAATTTGTATCCCAACTAAATGGCGTCAAGGGACCAAATCGCGACGTCCGAGGGTCGAGCGTGATAACTCTCAAGGCCGATCGGACATGGTTTGAAGTTCGGGACCAAGAGTTTTGTGCGGTGTATCGGCGAGTGCAATGTTCAAGTCGAAAGTGAAGACCCTCTCGTCAGAAAGCCCACCTATAAAGGCCCGATGGTCAGGGCTCATCCACTTGATGGCCATCCAAGCCGCTCTCGCAAGACACGCTGACCCGTAAAGACGCGAATAGCAGGATGGTATCAGATCCTGTTGTTCAGAGGGATACTAAGTTATGCCGACTCTTGGTTGACGTCATGAGGTCTGAAGGCAGCCTTCGGGGCTGGCAGTTCATTGTAGACTTGCCGATTCCGGCAGAGTACTAGACCATAGCGTCCAAGTCCTTCTTAAATGAAGCCTTTTCTCACGGTCCTGCTCTCAAGCACGCGGGGACGCATGAACGAGGTGCTGCTTGTCGTCTCTCGTCACTCTAATCAGACCTTCCTTCGGTTACTGCCCCCTCCGTCTTCTTCTCCCCATTTGCGTACAGGTACTGCACCCACTGCAGGTCTCTGTCGTGCAAGTCGGGCAGATACAGCCACTTCTCGTCGTCGGAGCCCCAGCTTCGGTTGGGGAGGTACGCCTCCAGCATGTAGTAGTTGTCCCTGTGGAAAGGAAAGTCCACGGTGGCGGGGCCCTTGCGGCGCAGAAAGGCGTCGGTGCCGGCCAGCTCGTCGCGACGGGTCATCTCGAAGCGCCGCCGCCGGTTTCCCTTGTTTTGCGCATGGCGGCGTATGGACCGCGTGGTGGACCGGAGGTGCTCTTCCAGGACGCGGGCGTACCAGAGCGGCGACGCGAGGGCCTTGCGCACGACGTCGGCGTTGGCCTGGAGGAGGTTTTCGTTCCAGGCGGGGGACGTGCCGCGCGGGATCGTGGGGATGGGGTCCCCTGAATCCAGGTGGGCCTGCCAGTGGGCAAAGTCGACGACGACGCAGAGGGCGATCCAGTGGAGGACGCAGGTCAGGCAGGTGCAGATGAAGGAGTGGTCCGGCGGCTGGATATGCTGAAACTTGCGTGCGCCCATGGTCCTGCCGTCGGGGTTTAGCAGTGCCGGTTGAAATTTCGGGTCGACGTCGCTGAGGAGGACGGGGAGGCGGATGCACTGGGCTAGGCAGGGGTAGCGGATGTCGATGATGTCCCTGACGAGGGACATTTCCCAGGCCAGGACCATGTCCCGCAGAAATCTGCAAGTACGCAGCAAGGCGAAGAGATCGCTGGGACGCAGGTAGGAGAGGACGACCAGGAGCAGCTCGTTGGGCAAGGGTATCCCGTTGGTAGGGTTGTGGGCAGTCGCACGCGTCTTCTTGGCGACCCTCTTCTGCTGCCTCTTGTGCTGACGCTCGGTGCGCTTGGAACGGATGGTGAGGTGGCCATTGACGGCGACGCGATCCGAGGCGGTGAGGGGAGCGGACGGCGTGGGCGATGGGCGTGGTTTGTCGTGGTCTTGGTCTTGGTTGTCCGTACCATCATACGTCGGCTCCTTTGGTTGAGCCTGTTGACTCTGGGTGTCGCGACTTTCGTCGGCGCTGCACTCGGCGGGGTCCTCGATATGGCCCCTCACCGGAGCCATTTCAACAGAGCCAACGGAAGTAAGAGGCTACGCAAACCAAGACGGTCGCTTCGGTGTCCCCTTGCCATGGAACCAACGCATTGCTCTGGCTAGCAGTCAGAGCAGGACTATGTAGTGTGTGTAGGTACTTTGTATGAAGGGGAGGAATCCGAGACTGGTGTGAACTTGCATCTAACCTCGGTGAATTGTTATTCCGCGCCGAACCGGTCCACACGCGGCGCTACATGTACATGGATACAGTCATTACGAAGTACAAACGTACAGTCACTCAGGGACAAGTGACGAGTACCCCCTACTTCTAGATGTACAGACCCGACCGGCTTAAACATCAAGTTTAATGCAAATAACTCTACGAATTTTACTTTAGAGACTAGGAAAATTGTTGGTATACATTACGGGTCCGTTTCTAAGGGGTTTTCTCAAAGCACAGCGTAATAAAATGTATATTCGATTTTCTATGAATTTTCAAAATTAAAGGGGTCACGTGTTGGTACGCGGTGGTGGGAGAAAGTACTCGTTACTTGTTCAAACCAAACCTACTCCGTTCCTGGTTCTTGAACAGTAAACAGCTTCATCGACAGCTTCACCCTCGCCTAGGACCGTGTTCTCGATGGCGAAGACGAAGGATCCAGGTCGAGAAGCATGTCATACGTCCTTATGTAAGGGTAAGTGAAGAACAGACACACATTTGTGATTCCTCTGCTTGTAAAGTACCCTAACCGAGACATGGATTCTGACCATTCCTTTCGCCTTTATCCCCAATCCAGCTACAGCCATATGGCATGTCCTGCTATCCACATTGTTCTAGTCATCATGGCAATCTGAAATCAAGACTAGCACCTCGGTGGGATGTCTGCATGGGACAGTACAGAAAACGCAATCCTTAAAACTCCATCCATGTCTCTACAAGCAGTAGGGAAAAAAAGGTCTCACTTCCTCAAGCCAAGTTCTAACCCACCATAGAACCAAAACCCACGAAATTCTAGGTCAAGTTTCTTTGTCTTGGACAAGGGACTCAGATCAGGGCCGACGTGGGAAGAGGAGCACAAGGGTCCAGACCAAACTTCATCTCCCAGACGGGACACTCAGGCTTGGGGTTCTGGCTATCGTAGCCAAGCTCACGAATGATGGCCACACGAGCCGTCTCGGCCTGGCAACGCCAGCTTCCAAAGCGATACTCGACGTGACCAATGTGCTCGTTGAGGACATGCGTGATGACCTCGTCCACCTCAAACTTGAACCGCTCGGAAAACCAAGCCGTGAGGGACGTCTCGTTGACGAAGGAAGGATCGCCCTTGAGAACGATGACGCGCGTGCGGTTGCCAGGACCCTCGGCCTCGGCGGAGCGAATGCGGTTCAGGCTGACACGGGTGCGGTAACCCCCGACCACCAGACGGCAACGGGTGGAGGTAGCATAGAAGCGCTGTGCGGCCCAGAGGTCGAAGAAGACGACTTTGGCGGCGGCAGTGCAGTGGCCTCGCTCGGGCTGGGGCGCGTTGATAACACAGGCGAAGATGCGGCCAATGTTGCGGATCTGCGAGAGGAGCTCGTGCGTGGTGACGCGGGGGGGCAGGTTGACGATCCAGAAGGAGCAGTTTTGCGACTGCGGGATGTTGGCGCTGTGGTTGCGCGCGATGGTCGGGTCGCCCTGGTAGTTGGGCGAGATGCCGTGCTGGATCTTGATTTCGGCCAGCTCGTGCGCGTTGTGCTGCATGGGGTCGTAGCCGGCCGAGCGGAGGACGGCGTTGCTGGGCAGGAAGCTCATGCGAGGGCGGGCCACCTGGCTGTTGATGAAACGGGTCACCTGGTTGACGAGGGGACGGGCAACCTGGTTACTGGCGCCAGGGGCAGTTGCGTCATTGTTGTTGCCGTTGCCAGGGTGGGCAGAGGAAGATGGGATTGCAGGGTGCAAGGCAGTTGGAGCCGGTGCGGGCAGCGTAGGCGTGGCGGTGGTGCGGAAGGCAGACGCCTGGGCGAGAGCTGCCAGAGCTGCAAGGCCATTCTGACCACTCTGACTATTCTGGCCATTCTGGCCCATCTGACCCATCTGGCCAATACGAGCATCCCGAAAGAGCTGAGACTGCGAGACCTGGCTACCAAGACTCATACCCAGTCCGGCGTGCATCAAGCTGGGAGGCGGAACAGTGGGCGGACGACCCGAGACCCCGTGCCTGCCAGGAACAGGGCTACCGACGATGCCATTCCCATCACGACCATCGGCGAAACCCGCCATCTGATACGTGTCAAAGTAGGACTTGTAGTCCGTGGGGGAGTACTGGGACGCCGTCTGGTTCCCGAATCCATTGATCAGAGAGGGGGTGAACCGTCCATGACCAAGGTCAAACGTGTAGCCGTTTCCAAGGGGAGAGTCCGCGGCCATGGAAAACGGGGTGGTAGCAGACGACGGCTGATAAACAGACGACGAACCCAGGCCGCTGTCATGGTGGGGAGTGGCCGAAACAGCCGAAGGAGTATTGGTAGGGACCCGAGGGTAAGGCAGGTCATTGTCAACCTCAGACACGGGGGTTTGAACGCTGCTTCTGCCATGTCCGACGGCCAAGTTGGCACCGCGGGGCGTCAGTCCCTGAGCGGGCAGCATGTCGTTGGCATTGTCATGGTAGTTGGGCATGAAGTGCAAGTGGCCCGAGTTGAACTGGGTGGCAGGAGGAGACATTTCATAGCCATAGCGAGCGGCATATTGGTGGTGAGACGCCATAAAGGGCTCCCGCTCGTTCAGGTTGTTCATTCTGGCCGAAGCCTGCTCTCCATGATGCCCATCCGCAGGGGAACGAGGCGGCTGCGTGGCAGTGGCCGGAGCAGCATGGTTTGGATTCATAGTATTGGTATCGGGACCAGGGGCTCTGTTCCAACGAACCCAGGTGACGGCACCGGGAACAGAGGTTTGAGTTTGACGGTACGCCATGATTGACGCTCTAGAGGTATCAAGTTAGCTGGGATCCAGAGAAGAACAATGGAATATCTGGAAGACTTACTTGTTGCTGTGGAGTGATGTGATTGTAAGTTTGGAATAGTGAGAGCCTAGAGCAGGCAAAGCAAGAGGCAACGCGGAGAGTGAAGCTGGAATCACAAAGCCTGGATTAGCTCGCGCGACGTGATGATAGTTGGAGTTGTAACAAAACAAGCACGCGCGCCTTAGATAACAAGATACAGGAGGGAGATATCTCGTGCCTGTTGCAGAGAGAGTCAATGAAATTCAACACAAACCTTCACGCCAGAAGATATGGAACTTGAAAGCTGGCACGGAGCAGGGGAAAGTTGGCAGTTTAGCACGTTGATAGCTGAAGCTGGCTTGGGAACGGAAGACGTAGAATCTTGAGCGCGCGTGAGGTGATTGTTGATGATGCTTTTCCAGCACTTAGCCAGTGGCTTCTGGTCAAGTGAAGAAAGGGGAGAGGTTGTGGGAAGAAGAAGATTTTCTGCCCGCTTGGATTGTGGGAGATTTTGATATTGGTTGAGTTGTGGGCAGGGCAGGCTGCAGCAAAAGAATCTTCAGGGGCATAAGTGGAAGGCGCGTGCTTGCCTTCCAGAGAGCTTTGGTTTGTTCACATGGAATATTCCACACGGACGTGAATACAGAATAGGAAGTTGTGGATATAAAGGCATCTGCCTACCTTCCTCTAGGCACAAGGTCCTATCTATCTGGGAGGCACATGATTAAGAGCACTGGCTTCGAGCCTTCCATATCAGAGAGATCTTCGTCTGATATTGGATCAGTGTGAGCTGTGTAAAGTGATGTGAACAGGGCAGGCTAAGCATCTTTGTTGATGTGTTGAGCATTAAGAGAGTTGTCCTATTTGAGTGAAAGAGTTTGGTCGATTGCTATGTGAGAAGACGATACATGTACTTCTTTAGCAAGTAGCACTGAGCACTGTTTGACATATTCATGAGAGCCCATGATGGAAAGACAAACATATCTGTGGAAGACTGTGGACATGAAAGCCCCTGAGTCCTGACTTTAACACAGGTTGTCAGTCTTATAGAACACATGCACTGGAAGGACATTAGAACTGCCTCGGGCGTCTTCTATTTCAGGTGTACATTCAATGAGAGGATTGTATAATAGAAGATTCTATCTGCCTTTCATGTCTTTCCAGTGTCTTGGTTCTAGACATGAGGCTCTGCTGTGTCGTCTCAGTTGATGTTGCTCGGTGAAGGAGTGTGGGGCTAAATTCGGCGTGTCTAGTCCGGACTACCATGTAGATGCTTGTTCTGTTAGCTGCACCGTCCTGGTCCTTCCCTGCCTGACATGTTGTTCTCTTTCCACATTGGCATCGCTGGATGAACAGGTGCTCTAACTTGTTGGAATTGTTCCTTTTCCCTTGTTCTTTTGTTTCGTTTTCTATCCTTTACTTTCCATCCTCTACGTGTTTTAGAGTCCCGTTGACGGCCTGCTTAATCAACCGTCAATGCTTCTACTAACCGGAGCGCGGCATGAATCCAGGTTGGTGACAGGCCTAGTCAAGTCCATGGTGCTCACTGTTGGACTGTCGTCTCCAGCCTATTCGTACTTCGTACTCCTGCGATACCTTCATGCCCGATGAGTCCAATCAAGGACCCGGCTGGCATTATTAATCGACCAACTAGTGGCAAACAAACCCGGCATATCTCCGCGCCTCCCACAAAGTGGCGGCTATCATCTGGGGTCCGGGGATAATGGAGCCCCGACCGTACGATGCGATACGGGTGCTGATTGGCCGTCTCCACGTACAACGTATTGCCTGGCCGAGACTGGACTTGCCCGTCCAGAAGCTGAGTACAACGTAATTAAAGTCAGGAGAACAGGAAATGAAGTCTTTGCGAGCAACATAGTCGACTCGATATTGGTTCTGCGATTAGTTATCTGTTTTAAAGTCGTCTTTTCAAAAGTACACTACGAAGTACTGAGTACTTCGTACGGACCCCGCGTCCCCAGACTCCGGCCTCCGGATCCGCTACAAAGTGGGTCACACTGACTCAAGGTCACGGGTCTTCAGTCCATCCATTCAGCCGAACTGAACCGAGACAGTTGCTCGCACCTACGGAAGTTTCAGACCCCTCGTTTTCCTTCCTTCGTGGCCAACCGTTTTCGGAGTCTTCACTGCAGGTACTCTGTCAAAAGACGTGGGTCGTGCTATGACTGGCCAATCCCGCCACATTGGCGTCATCGTGACCCTTTTCCCATATAAATAGTACGTCCACTCGGTAAAGGTTACCTTGGTACGTATGTACTTGTCGTCTGTACCGCACTCTTAATACTCCCTTTCCCCCTCTTCGTACCTGGACGAATTCTTCCCCTCATCCATTCAGATTTCTCTTTGTCGCATCGTCACTTTTGGACACGAACTGTTTTACGCACACGCACGTCGGCGACACCTCTCCTCTCTTCTTCTCTTCTCCTCGCCTCTTCTCCTCGCCTCGCCGCCTCATCCTCCACCATGGCGTCTCCAGTAGCTTCGGCCGCCCTCAAGTCGAGAATCGCCCGGAAATCTCTACTCAACAAGCTGGCGCGGCCCCAAGACCTCCTCCAGCACTTCCCCAATGGCGCATACATCGGATGGTCTGGCTTCACCGGCGTGGGCTACCCCAAGAAGGTCCCCACTTTCCTCGCCGACCACGTCGAACAGAACAACCTCCAGGGGAAGCTCAAATACAGCCTCTTTGTGGGTGCGTCGGCGGGCGCAGAGACGGAGAACCGATGGGCCGAGCTCGACATGATTGAACGACGAAGCCCGCATCAGGTCGGCAAGGCCATCGCCAAGGGCATCAACGAGGGCCGCATCTCCTTCTTCGACAAGCATCTGTCCACTTTCCCCCTGGACCTCGTCTACGGCTTCTACACCAAGGACCGTCCCAGGAACAACATTGACGTGGCCGTCGTCGAGGCCACCGAGATCAAGGCCGACGGCAGCCTCGTGCTCGGAGCGTCGGTCGGCACCACGCCCGAGCTGATCCAGCTGGCCGACAAGGTCATCATCGAGCTCAACACGTCCATGCCGAGCTTCGAGGGCCTGCACGACATTACCGCCACCGAGATGCCCCCCTACCGCAAGCCGCAGATGGTCATGAGCGTCGAGGACCGCATCGGCAGCGCCACCGTGCCCGTCGACCCGGAGAAGATTGTCGCCATCGTCGAGTCGGACTACCAGGACCTGACGGCGCCCAACACCCCCGCCGACGCCGGCAGCCGGGCCATCGCCGGCCACCTCATCGAGTTTTTCGAGCACGAGGTGGCGCACGGCCGGCTGCCCAAGTCGCTGCTGCCGCTGCAGTCGGGCATCGGCAACATCGCCAACGCGGTCATTGGCGGGCTCGGCGAGGCCAACTTCCGCAACCTCAAGGTGTGGACCGAGGTGGTGCAGGACACGTTCCTCGACCTCTTCGACTCGGGCCGGCTCGACACGGCCAGCGCCACGTCGGTGCGCTTCTCGCCCGACGGGTTCAAGCGCTTCTACGACAAGCTCGACTACTACAACGGCCGCATCCTCCTCCGCAACCAGCAGATCAGCAACTCGCCCGAGATTATCCGGCGGCTGGGCGTCATCGCCATGAACACCCCCGTCGAGGTGGACATGTACGCCCACGCCAACAGCACGTGCGTCATGGGCAGCCGCATGCTCAACGGGCTGGGCGGCAGCGCCGATTTCCTGCGCAACTCCAAGTACAGCATCATGCACACGCCCAGCACGCGGCCGTCCAAGACGGACCCGCACGGCGTCAGCTGCATCGTGCCCATGTGCACGCACATTGACCAGACCGAGCACGACCTCGACGTGGTGGTGACTGAGGTGGGGCTGGCCGACGTGCGCGGCCTGAGCCCCCGCGAGAGGGCGCGCGTCATCATCAAGAACTGCGCCCACCCGGTCTACCAGCCCATCCTGGAGCGGTACCTCGACAAGGCCGAGCACGAGTGCCTGAAGAAGGGCATGGGCCACGAGCCGCACCTGCTTTTCAACTCGTTTGACATGCACAAGGCGTTGCTTGAGGAGGGCAGCATGCAGAAGGTCAAGAGCTTTTAGGGGCATGATAGTTGAGGGAGGTGCATGATAAAACGTGTGATATTTAATAGTCAAGCGAAGTGTTTTTCTTTTTATTTTTATTTCCCCGTCTTAGAAGAGCTGGCGATGGCCAAGGACGGATTCTTCGGTCATTGGGAGTATACTGCATATAAATTGTAAATTCTTCATTATATTTTAAGCAACTCAATTGATGCCGTGTATCTTCCTAACAGTCCTACACAGTACTTAGTACACGATACCAGCATTGCATCGGCTTCCACCTCGGCACATCTCGAGTCCTCCGTCAGACCAACATGGTGATGTAATGGTACTTTATAGGTGGGTGAATTGGTGGCTAATCGTTGCTGTTCGTAGGTACTGTACTTCGACCCTCGTTTCTTTGGCGTAAATCTCCATCCCCGCCCTTCCCCCACGCCTTGTACGTTGTACATCAAAGTACATCAAGCGGACGGGTACTAATTCCGGGTCTTACCCGCCAAGATACAAAGTACTTGTACCAACTCCGTACTCGCTGCCGAACCGGAAATGACGGATTTTGTGATTCTTCTCCCGAGACGCCTCGACTCCACAACCTTCTTCTCCCCTTCTTCCCTTCTTCCAACTCGGCGCCCAGATCTAAAGTGCAACGTCGTTTGTTCATCATGCTACACATGACGCTTCACCTCTTGCTAGTCCCATGATTCCATGATTCGCCTTCTCGTCGAATTCCTATCCACCACCCAAATCCCTGCTGCTTCGTTGGGAGGGAGCCCACGATCCTAGGACAAAGCCCGACAATCTCTCGTTGCTCCCATTATCCCGCCCTGCTTCCTTCTACCGACCACAAACATGCCGGATAAGCAGCTGTCCACCATATCCTACGCAGCCGGTGCCTCTCTCGCCGCCATTGCCCTCGTCTACGTCTTCGCCCCCAACTTCGCCATCGACGAGTCCAGCACCTCGGCCTCGCGCAAGAAGGGCGTCGTCGGCCTCCGCAACGCCGCCAATGACTGCTTCATAAACGCCACCCTCCAGGCCCTGGCCGGCCTGAACGACCTGCGTCTCTACCTCATCCGCGAGACCCACCGCCGAAACATCGAAGACCCGGCCGTCTACGCCCTCCTGGTGCAGCCGCCCGACCGCCGCCCCTTGCCCGAATGGAAGCTCCTGGCCTTGCAGCGGGGCGCCGTCACCCAGGGTCTCAAGGATATCCTCGATGCTCTCAATGAGCGCCCGATATACAAAAAGTCCACCTCGGCCGTCGACTTTATCAGCGTCATGGAAACCGCTTTTCGCCAGCGCGTGAGCCGTCAGCAGCAGGACGCCCAGGAGTTCTTGCAGATCGTCGCCGAGAGGCTTCAGGACGAACACCACGCCCGGGCGACGCGCGAGGGCCTATGCCAGGCGTGCTGCTGCCGCGTATCCGAGCGTCCTCCCTCTTGATGCTGGCGAATCGCAGCCAGTGGATGGGGCGGCTGTCCAGAAGAAGCTCGTCGAGCATCTATCCGTTTCGGAACGGTCACGATCAGATTCTTTGGCCGATTCCACTATGTCCGTGTCGTCGACGTCGGTCTCGACCCTAAACTTGACCGGTTCGAATAGCCTGTCCTCCACGACCGCCACGACCGCCACGCCAACCGCCGCCAACGGCGCAACGCTGACGATTCCGGCCGACGAAGAAGAGGAGGGATTCCCCATGGAAGGCCGGCACGAGTCACAGCTGCAATGCCAAACCTGCGGGTACCGGTCCAAGCCGAGATCGGAAACCTTCGTCACCCTCACCCTCAACGTGCCCCATGTGAGCTCCACCTCGTTGAGCGCATGCTTCGACGAAATCTTCAAGACCGAGTACATCGACGACTTCAAGTGCGAAAACTGTCGTTTGATCCACGCCGAGGAGAAGCTGCGCCGCGAGCTGGACAAGGCCAGGCAGGATCATGCGAGGGCGGCGAAAATCGACGAGGACCTCCGGAAGCTGCGCCACGCCATCGAGACCGACCCGGAGAACCCCCCTCTCGACGTGCCACTTCCCGAGGCAAACGATGCCCCGAAGCGCCGCATCGCCCGTTCGTTCCGCATCACCTCCTTCCCCAAGATCCTCACCATCCACCTCTCCCGCTCCATCTTCAGCACCCAGGCCTCCACCAAGAACTCGGCCAAGGTGTCCTTCCCGGAACACCTCCCACTGGGCGGCCTAACTGACCGTCGAAAGTACCGGCTGCTCGCCGTCGTCACACACAAGGGGAGTCACCACAGCGGCCACTACGAATCCTTCCGTCGCCAGAACCTCGCCCCCGCGCCCTACGCCAACTTTAACACCTTCCAGGCCTCGGGCATCTACAGCAAATCCGCCAGCCCCATCTCCACCCCGCAACTGCAAGCCACCTCTCGCGCCGACACCCCGATGGCCTCCACCCCGGACCTACTGGCCCAGTCCCAGGCCCAGTCTCTTCCCCGCCTCCCCAACCCCCATCTCCCTCTCGACGCAACCGCCCACTCGTCCCCGCCGTCCCTCGCCTCGCACACGCCGTCGGACACGTCCGCCTCGCCGCGTCGCTCGCGCTCGCTCCGGCACCGCTTCAGCCCGACCTCCGCACCGCGCGACGGGCCCAAGGAAGACCGAGGCCGCGACCGCGACCCCGACGCCTCGAGCATCCGCTCCGTCGCCGCCTCCACCCGCTCCGCCCTCTCGCGCATCTCCCTCTCGCGAGATCGGCACGCTTCCACCATTGGAAATGGGACCACAGACGCGCCCGCCAAATCGTCACCGTCATCGTCGTCGACGACTCCCATGGCCGTCCCGCCCGCCGTCAAGCCGCATCGCAAGCGCAAGGCGCCGGAGCGGTGGTGGCGGATCAGCGACGAGACGATCAGCGAGGCGAAGACGTCCGAGGTCCTCGGCATGCAGCGCGAGGTGTACCTGCTCTTTTACGAGAGGGAGGATTAGGCCTGGCGGTCGTATGTCGTGTCACCGATGCGACCAGTGTAGTATTACCAATGTGTTGCGCTTGGCATGCACATGGGGCACGACAGAAGGGGCATAGCATAAATGGAGTTTTTGGCGTTTTTGCATGTGATCCTCGCATGATGGTAAAGAACCTGCATCAAAGCGATCTGTTTCTGGGATAAGCCTCCGGATGAATGACGGAGAGGAATGGATAGATGGGACTCGATGATGTGTCTGTCGAGTTGTTACGATCAGTGATTATTCAGAAAATACCAGAAAATACAGGATAGAAGGAGGGTAAAGAAAAGTATTCCACCATTGAATCCATCACGACCAGTCTTGGTATGAGAGATGGGCGCTTCTCTTGACTGCCGACTCCGGACCGACGTCGCCAGTCGATGCATATTTATATTGTGATTATTACTATCTAATGTGTGAGACCAGGTATCCTACCTACGCTCACGATTACACAGCCATTCTCCTGGGCGCCGATATGCTTCCGTTTACCGTGTGTTGACCGAAATACAACCTTCCCACGTGAGAGCATAAGAATGATCGTGAATGCTTTCCCCCTGTCCAAGCTCCAGTGTCTCGTGCCGTTCTGTGTCGTCTGCTTCATCTCCGTTGGCGGAATATTAAAGATTGTACACAGAAGGTCGAAAAAAGAAAAAGCCAAGAAAAAAAAGAATAAAAGAAACACATCTTCTGGGCCAGTTATGAGAGCCGAAACCTCTACCAAAGCCACATACTCTAGGACGTGCTCCATGCTGAAATGAAAAAGGAAAAAAAAGAAAAAAAAAAGAAAAGGGCCAGAAAACCCGTCTACTGCCCCAGAATCTCCTTCTCCATAGCCTGCACCTCTTCCTCGGTCAGAGGAGGCAGGTTTCGCACCTTTTCCTCCTTTTCGGCATCGAGCCTCCACAGGCCACCCGTCTTGTCCGCGTCACCGTCAACGGGGACATCGATGAGGGGCCCAAGCGCCTCGAGAACGGGATCCGGACCCTCGAGCGCAGTAAAGTACCGCCTCTCCCACACCCTGCCCTCCTCCCGCTCCTTGACGCGGAGGTCGCGCTGGGCCTGCTCGATCTTGCCCTTTTCCACCGAGACGGTGTCCAGGTCGCCCTCGAGGATGGCGGCAGCGACCTTGGCCCAGGCGCGGCGCGACTCGAGCGGGTGCTGCTCCTCGACGGGGAGGAGGCGCAGGGGGGGGATCGGGTCGGTTTCGGCGTCGTACGTCTCCATCTTGGTCTTGGACGAGTTGGTCTTGGGCGGGCCGCTGTAGATGTCGATGCTCTTGGTCCACACGCCGGTGACGTTGTAGAGGACGTCCTTTTCGTCGCCGGTGCGGTACAGCACGGCGTTGACCGAGTTTTTCTTGCCCGAGAGCCAGCCCTTGCCCGAGTAGTCGATGCGGGCGGTGAAGCCGGACGACGAGGTGATGTAGGAGGAGCCGTCGAGCTCGACAAAGGGGGAGCCGAAGAGGAGGCCTTCGATGTGCAGCGACGGGAGGGTGATGAGGAAGGTTTCCGTCTTGTCGGCGGAGGAAGGGTCCGCGTTGGGAATGGGGACGGTAAGGACGGCGTGGCCAATCTGCTTGACGATGATGGTACTCTTGAAGGTGGCCTTTTGGGCGTTGTAGCCCTCTAGATGGACGCCCGAGCGGAGGTTCCGGATCGAGTAGGCGGTGGCGGGGGGGTGATGGCTGGGAGAGTTAGCATGCCGGGGGGGAAAAAAAAAAGGAGGAAAAAGGATGCTTCTTACCTGACCTGCTCGCTGATGAGTTTGGTGACGCCGGTGCTATCCTCCCACTCGCCGAGGAAAAGCTCGCCCAGGAAAGGGTTGAGCGGCTTCTTCTCGTTGCCATATTCCTCGCTTCGGCTGGCATACTGCTGCTTCAGAGTGCTGATGAACCACTTGAGGACCAGGAGCGCTCGCTCGGCCGGGTCAGGTTCGCTGGCCGGGGCGACGAAGAGAGGGGGGTGCTGGCACCAATACGAGGAGAATTCGGTGAGGGAGGTGCCTGAGAGGATGAAGGGCGGCGCGGTGAGAGAGGAGAGGTCGCCATTGAAGGAGGCGATGGACTGGAGTATGGAGTTAGCGAGGGTCTTTTCTTTCCTTGTTCTCTGTTCCTTTGGTCGCTTACCTTGACAAAGGCACTCCAGCTGCTAGATGAGGCCATTGTTGCTTGGGTGATTACCGGGTCGTGTTATCTTGTTGGATCTGTGCAAAGCGGCAAGCACGCGCGCAAGAAAGAATCTAGAAGTAAACGGTTGGTGTATCTGGGAATGTATGGGTGTATTCGTAATGCAGACCTCGTGTGATGTCGATATCGGAGTCTAGTGCGGCGCGATAATGGAGAGGGGAAAGGGGACGGCAAGTGGAAGAGTCGTAGAAGTTTTTAGTGGGAGACTGGAATAGGCAAGAGGCGTGAGTGGAGGGATCAGGGTCGAATCTGGAGAATTGTGGTGCTTTACGCGGGGCAGGTATCGCGCTCCTGCCCTGGGTGCAGGGACGTCCTGTTAGCAGAGTGGGTCTGTCTGGTACTTTGTATGGGTACCTATAGTGACTAAATCTATAATGAATAGACTTGCCATAAATTAGGGAAAGAGTATATAGGAAGTGTATTATATATACGAGGTAGAACTTGAATATTTCCTTAGTAGTAAATAATTCTATATTATTAGAAAGAAAGGAGCAAGTCCAAGTTATAAGGGCTGTATAAACAAGAGGAAGGTATCTTCTCACTGACGTCATTCGGCACACGATCACTTTTATTAGTAGTAGCTGGATTAGTCAGGTACCTATGTACTCTAGATAAGATATTAGATAAGATATACGAATACGACTTGCATGGAGCTGGACAACCTGCACCCACATTTTTCTTCATCTTCGCTCCAACTATCGTATCAACCAGCCACATCATGACGACTCGCATGCGGCCGCGCATTCCACCGTATTCATAATGACACCAAACGCGGCGCAGTCGGCGTCGGCGTCGGCGTCGGCGTCCATCTTCAACATCAATGCGCTGTTCGACAACCCCCTCTTCGCCGGCGGCATAGGCCTCGCCTCCATCGGAGCCGTGGCCGCCTTCGGCCGCAAGGGCCTGATCATGGCCGCCGGAACCGCCCGCCGTCGACTCCTGGTCAACGTCGAGATTAGCAAACAAGATCCCGCCTACCCGTGGATCCTCGCCTGGCTTTCCCAGCCGCGGCCCCAGACCGGCTTCCTCGCCTCCCGCATCACCCGCATCCACAACCTGTCCGTATCGACGACCACGACAATGTCCAACAACAGCAACGCTCGCCACGGCAGCAGCCCCGGACCGACGCATTTCTTCCTACAGCCGGGCTACGGGCGGCACGTCGTCAAACACAAGCACGCGTACATCGCGGTCAACCGGGAGAAACACAACACGGCCAACATGAACACGGGGGAACCGCACGAGGTGGTGCAGTTGACCACGCTGTGGGCGCACCGGGACGTGTTCGAGGACCTCTTCGCCGAGGCGCACATGCTGGCGGCCAAGGCGCACGAGGGCAAGACCATCGTATACGCGGCGCGGGGGATGGAGTGGGCGCCGCTGGGCGACCCGCGGAAGAAGAGGCCGCTGGCGTCGGTGGTCCTGGACAAGGGGGTCAAGGAGGACATCGTGGCGGACATTCAGGACTTCTTGGGCCGCCAGCAGTGGTACGTGGACCGCGGCATCCCGTACCGGCGGGGGTACCTCCTGTACGGGCCGCCGGGCAGCGGCAAGAGCTCGTTCATCCAGGCGCTGGCGGGCGACCTCGACTTTAGCGTCGCCATGGTCAACCTGAGCGAGATGGGCATGACCGACGACAAGCTGGCGTACCTGCTGACAAAACTACCAAAGCGCAGCATCCTCCTGCTGGAGGACGCCGACGCGGCCTTTGTGAACCGCCGCCAGCGCGACACGGACGGGTACAGCGGCGCCACGGTGACCTTTTCGGGTCTGTTGAATGCCCTGGACGGCCTTGCGGCTGGGGAGGAGCGCATTGCGTTCCTGACGACGAACCATGTCGATCGGCTCGACCCGGCGCTGATCCGGCCCGGTCGCGTCGACATGATGGTGCGCATCGGCGAGGCGACCCGGTACCAGGCCGGGGCCATGTGGGATCGGTTCTACGGGGATATGGACGAGGACGGGTCGGCGCGGGAGAGGTTCCTCCGGCGGCTGGACGAGCTGGGCCTGTTTGGCGGGGAGGAGGGGGCGGGAGACGAGGGGACAGGGGACCGACACACGAGCACGGCGGCTATACAGGGACTCTTTTTGTTCAACAAGAATGACATGGAGGGGGCCATTGAGATGGCTGAGGCGTTGGTGCCGAGGAAGTACGAGCCGACCAACGCGGTGCCCGAGGGGGCAATCAAGGTGAAGGCGTAGGGTGTGCAATACGCAGCATGTAAGTCACATCGCTGTATGATATTTGTACTATATTGTTGTATGTTGTACGAGATTTCTCCCCTCCCCCTACGGGGGAGGAGAGAAGATCTCGCCCTTCGGGCGCGGCTGCGATTTTGAGCTGGCTCCCTATACGATAATTTTAAGTGGGCTCCTGATACGTTAGATTATTAAGCGACCGTATAATACCCGTAGGTCGTTTACTAATTTCTAATTAGCTTATTCTATATCCCTTTAGTAGTTATTTTTTACTTTAGTAAAACGAAGCTTACCCGTTATTTTCTTTATCTAAATAACTAAGCTTATGCCCTTAACTATAGCGCCTTTATTAATAGCTTTATTTATACTAATTAATTAATTAATAAATAACCCTATATCCCTGCGTTAAGATATAATAAGTAATCGATTCGTTATAATTAATTAAAGAGCCGCTAACGTTAAGTAAGCGGGTATAAATAACCCCTATAACCCAGAAGCTACTAACGCCTTCTTTAGTATATCCGATTAAGCGTTATATAAAGACTAAATTAAAGACTCCGCTATACCCTCCTGCCCGCCCTCCCGCGCCGCCACCCCCCGCCTGCCCTGCTAAACGCCGCCCGCCCCCTATTCTCCTATGTTATTAAAGCTATAGGCCTTAATCCTAGGTGTCGGTCGTGATAGTCCCCCCGGCGATCCTACTCCTAGCCCGCCCCCGCCCCCGCCCGCCCCCTCCTCCTCCTTTAGAAAAAGCCGCGTATAGGTTATAATAGTATCTAATAGAGGATTTATAGTCCCGCGTAGGGAGGTTATCGACTAGATATATAATAGTAGCTATAAAAATAGTAAGTCTTTATAGACTATACGTGACTTTTATATATATTTACTCCTATTTGTTAACGCGTAACTATATATTAATAATATATAGGTAAAGCGGGACCTTATCCTTAGAGAGGATAAATAAATTAAGCTTAATCGCCCGGCTAACCGCGAGGCCGTAATAATAACGCTAATAGGTATATATACTAAGGATTATAAGTAGTGCGGTAATAAAGATAGGCTATTCGCGGTCTACTATACTATACCTAATATTATTAGCGGTAGTTATAATAACTACTATTATAACTCCGAGGGGAAAAAGTGCTTATACCGCGCCGCTGCCACCACGCCTTATAAAGGTAAACGTATAGCCGAGGAGGTTAAGGGTAAGTTATCGCTTAGGTCCCGCTAATTACGCCGTATTCTACTAACCACTTCTATTTACTTTTATTATAAAGCCCGCTACGCCTACGCTGTCTTCTAAGAAGATAAAGACTATAGCTAGCACCGCTAAGAATAAAAGAAATACGACTCCCGGCCCTTTATATAGCTAACCTATCGCCTAGCCTATACCGCCCGCCTAGCCCGCTTAGCCTATACCCCCTACGCCTGGCCCCTAGCCCGCGCCCCCGCCTCTATACCTGCTATACCTGTTATACTCGTAATATATAGAAATTATAGAATACCGGGAATATATAGAATACCCGGCTAGCCCGTAATCCCCGGTATAATAGGTAGTATATACGGTATACTCGGAATATAGGGAATACCCGGTATACCTACTATACCTATAGCCCCCGCCCCCGCCCCCGTCTATAATTAGATAGGTGGAACTCTAGACTAGTAGCTAATACTCCTGGCCGGTAGTATAACTAACGCTTAAAAGCGTATATAGATATCGTTCCTCCGGAATATCGTGTAGGCCCTAGAGAATAATCTGGGTCCTAAATAGTAAGCGATTAGCGGCCGGAAAATGACTTCCTACTGGATATATGGGTTTATAAGGGAATACGTAGCGCGGCTATGTCTTATATTCTTTGTTTTTTTTTGTTTTATAAGGGATACTATACTATATCTTTGTTTTTTTTCTTTTCGTTTTATAAGGGATCTTAGATTAGTTTTTTGCTATTTTTTAGATATAGTTAATTAACGCGACCTCTTTACCGCCTTATAATATATATCCTATAACTTGTACGCCCGCTATTAAGGTGATTTATTAGGATATAAACGAATCTATTAAGACCTCTGGGTAAATAATATTATTTACACGGCGCCTATCTTTTATTAGTAACCTATCTTTGCCTAATAAAAGAATAAATAGACGTTATATATTAGTAATCCGAGATATTATAACGTAGAACTGCCTATAAGTAAAGACTGGTATGCTTGAATTAACGCCGATTGTCCTAAACGATTAACCCTGCGATTTATTAATCGTTATTATAAAGCAGAGTTGTATAGGAAATTAATACCGGTAGAGGATAAAAGTAGAATCCGTTTCCGCCGTGTCGAGGATAACTCGCGGGATAAGGTGGCGCTCGCCCATATACGACCCCGATAGAATTTTTACCTTTAAGATGTTTATTGCTATACGTAAGATTACTATACGCGTGCCGTTATAAAGGCCCTTTTATAGGCTTAGATTCCGTAAAAGAATAACCGGAGCCCTAATCTTAAGCTTTAGCTTAGCCGGCGGGATTAAAGCGAACTCTAAAGATAATAGGAAGTTAGGACCCTAAGCGGGAGCTATATTATCGGTATTACTAGGTCGATTTTCGATAGTATTAGTAGAGAAGTAAGTCCGTGTATTACCCGGTAAGCGCTGAATTATTGTTTTATTAATATCTGTAACGAAAGGAAAGTCCGTAGACTTCAGTTAAGGAAAAGATATTATAGAAAAGGGCTTGATAGCTTAGTATCGTAGAGTGATCGTAGTATATTCGTTAACTAAGCGCTGACTTTAAACTAAGACTTTAACTTAAGGGATTAAACTGATCCCTTAACGTATATATAGAGATAGGTTCGGATCGGTGGTCCGTGCGCGGCTATCGGTCCGACTGTATACCGATAGGTCTACGATTATCTTGTTACACTGCCCCCCCCCCCTAATAAGTCTAGTCCCGCAGACTTATATTATTGTAATGCCGTTAATTACGCGTTTATCGCGATTAATTATCTTTATCTGGTTCTATACGAGCCCTTATTAAAAACCCGTGGAGAAAAAAGAATGGCCGCTCCTTTATTTACCTGCTTATCGGCGTTCTATCGCCGACTATATGCCTTATGATTTATCTATATACCTTATGATTTATCCGAATATTACTATAGAAACTCCGCGATACTTATTATTATTGCTTATAGTTATTTAACCCTTCGCGGATATTATGCCTAGCGTTAGGTAACCGCTCGGCGATGAGTATATAGTTCCGTCACGTAATTTTCCTTATAGCTCCTAATCTTCCTCCTATAACTATCTTCCTTTATTATAATCGCCGATTATTTATTAATTATTCGTCGCCTTCCTTGTCTTTTATCGTTATTATTATTATTATTAATAACGCCGATCGTTTATTATTATATCGTCGGTTAATCTATAAGTCGCTATTACTCTTCGTGAGCTAAAATATAATACTAATAAAGGCTAGGAGTTGGCCCTCCCCCGTAAGGCGCCCTGCCTCTTTTACGTCTCGCGGCTAGACTCTTATGCTGGTATTAACTGTTTTAATAAGGCTAGCGATAATACAGGTGCTAGTCGCTATGTTATTTACGCCCGCGGCTATTAATAATATATCGCTATAAGTTCGCCGATTATTCGGCGATTCCCTATACTAATTAGTTTTAGATTCCCGACTTTATACTAGGTGTTACTTAGCTACTCTAGAATAGCAGTAAGCAGATCTATATATTAGACGATAACCTAACGCCGATAGCTCGGCGCCGAGGCCATAAACGTATTTCTAAGGCGTATAAGTGGTTTTATATAGTTATAGACCGCGGGGAGAAGAAGCTTTCCGCGAAGAATATAAGTCGTTTAGTCGGCGACCCTTCGGCTATATTTTAATAGTTAGTAGATTTAAACGCTTGTTTTAGATAAGATTTCCTCTTTTTATTCGATAATAACGGTTAACTTTATGCATCGATTAGGTCGTATTAACGACGCCGAGGCTTCGGCGTTATTAGACCTTACTCGCCCTCCTCGTAAGGACGATCTTCGCGACGTTAAGTCGTTTATTACCTTTATTAAGGATCTAGCGGCTAATAGTTACCACCCTTTTAATCGTAAAGGATACCTAGGGGGCTTAGACACCTTCCCGGTCCTTAATAGTCTTACTAACCTTTTAGCGGCTATTAATAACCCCCGGCGCCTTATTTTAGTATATCGCTTTACCGGCCGCTTAGCGGCCACTTATTATAGGCACGCCTCCGCCGATAGCGATAATCCTTTTACTAATAGCTTTAATAAGGCTATCGAGCCTACTCCTTATCCCTCCATGGCTTATCCCCGCCGCCTAGCTTATTATTAAGCTCCCGCCGCTCTATCGGCTATTAGTCCCCCGGCTCCGGCTAGGGATACCGAGTATACGCCGCCGAATTTTGCTTTTTCCGATAAGGAGGATATCCCCCGTCATCGTATCCGCACGCCTTATCGCCGTGCCACCGCTACTCTATCGGCCCCCGATAATAACGACGATACCGCCGCTAATATCGATAAGGAAACCGATTTTTACGGTTTTAGTAACTAATTAATTTTTATTTACTAAGCGTTTACTAGTAATAATCGCCTAAAATAGCGTTAAACTTTATTCTAATAGTCTAGGATTTTTATTTTAGGACTAGGCGGGGTTTAACCCTATTCGTTTAGTTACTATAAGGGAAAAGGTTATTATAACCTATAATTAAGTTTTTATTTATATCCGACGACCCTTCGGCGCCTTATACTATCTCGTAATCGTCCTACTTTTTATATATATGTTTTTTATACTTTTAGTACCTTTTCCGGATCCCTAAAGCGTTTTCTAGGTGGTCCTCTGGTTCCTAGGTATTATATTCTACCGGCTAGCCTGCCTACTTTATAAGATAGAACGTTTTCCTTTATTCTTCTTTATAACTAACGATATCTTTTACCTCCTATTTATCTTACTCCTCCTCTAGGAGCGGGAGATCCTTCGCCGATAGCTCTACGGCTACTCGGTCTTTTTATAGTTCTAATAAGGATACCGGGAATATATCGTGTATTCTTATATACTATAACGGAAAGCGAACCCTATACGCTTACTCGCCGATCCTCTTAGTCACCTATACCCGAATATATCGCGGTACTAGCTTTAACCCTTACCGGAATCGGAAGTTCTTCGTGGATAGTCTAACGATATCGCCTACCTTATACTACTATAGTTAGTAGCGCTTATTATAGTGCCGAGCCTAGTGCTCCGTGGCACGCGCCCAGTATTCGCGGACCTTCCGCCGAACCTCCGCTAGTTTCTTAATACGTTCTCGAACGCCCTATACCCGGCTATCGTCCCTAGGTCGAATATATTCTACTATACGTGGATAGTACCCGTATAACGCTTTATACGGTAAGATACTAAGCGAGGAGTGCTCGCTATTATTATAGGCGAACCCTGCTTTTAATAACTAAATAGGCTACTACGTTATTATATTACTAGCGATTATTTATAGGTACTTAATTAAAAACTAATACGTTTATTCCGTTTAACTATCCGTCTACGGGTAGTATATGGTAGATAGTCGCCGAGCGTTTACCCGCTTATAGTAAAACTCTATCTAAAACTAACTAGTAAATAGCTTATCCCGGTCCGTTACTATACCCTTTAGGCTACCGAATCGGCACTTAATTTCCTTATATAGTAGCGCCGCTAGCTAAGGTGCTATTAGATCCTTCCGCGTAGGAATAAATAGGGCGTACTTTATATACTAATCGATAATTACTAGGATAGCGTTATACGTTTACCTATTTACCCCTTTTATAGGCGGTAGACCCGTGATAAAATCTATACTAATCTCTTAGAATGGATACGTGGGTAACGGCAGCGTCTATAGCTAACCGTAGGGCTTATATCGTGGTACTTATACCCCTTAACACACCGAATATACGGCGACGTAATCGCGAATATCCGCCGCTAAGTCTACCTAGTAGAACTTTCTTAAAATCAGCTTGAGCGTTTTATTCGCCCCTATATACCTGGCTCGGGGGTTATCGTAGTGCTATTATAGGACCTCCGCCCTTAGGGCGCCCTATATAGGCAGTACTAACTATCCCTTAAATAATAGTATATCCTTATCTTTAAGAGAGTACCCCGCTCTTTTTCCGGCCCCTTAGCGAATATTCTTAATTAAGGATATATAATCCGGGTTAGTGGTCTATAGCCCTTTAACTAAATCTTCTAGTTCCTTGCTAATAGTACGCCGACCTGCTATTTTATTCCTAGCTAGCTCTTTAGCTATAGAATATAGGATATACTAATCCGGTATTATAATAACCCTAGCCTTATTAGCCTTAGGCGTCGGCGATATCTTATCGGCGACCCTTTATTAGGTAGTCGCCCTATACCCCACGTCTTATATTCGGGAGCGGGTAATAGTAGCGATAATAACACGCCGGGTACCGTCGATAGGACACAGGGGTTATAGCCCTCTTCTATCCTCGCCTTCTCTCGAGCTAGGTAAGGCCCCCTCCTATAGAGTCTATACCCGCTTATATTTACTAGGCCTATATTCGGGTAGCGTTACCTAAGCGGCTTAAATATATACGATCTTTACCGCGTTACTTATTAGGGTAAGATAGATACTTATAATCCGTTAGCGAACGCTTATTAGGAGGTCGCTAACTAGTCGTAATCTTTATAATAGGGTAGGAAGTATATTATTATACGGCGTCTTATCTACTATATAATCCGGCCGTCTTAATAGGCTATCTACCGGGTTTATTTTACCCGGGCGGTATTAAACCTCGAAGTCGAATAACGATAATTAGTATACTTATTTAGTAAGCTTTCCGCGAAGGTCCCGCGCCGGCGCGTTTAGTATACCCTTAAGCGCTTAATAGTCCGTTAGTATTATAAACGCCTATCCTATACCTTTAAGATAGTAGCGCTAATACTCGAGGCTCTTTACTATAGCTAATAGCTCCTATTATTCTATACCCTATTATTACTCTATTTCGGAAAGCTTCCGCGAGAAGTAGGCGACCGGTCGCTATCTAGTCTTATACTTCTTACTCAGGATCCCGGAAATAGCCTTATTTAAGGCGTCCGTTTCGACCCTTATATCTAGTATTAGGTTCTAGTGCCGTAAAATAGTCGCTAACCCGAAGGCGACCTTTAATAGTTTAAACGCCCGCTTAGCGTTATCCGGGAACTCAAAAGGTCCTTTCTTTTTACCCGCCTAACTGCCTTTTAATAGCATAGTTAGCGGCGTTATAACTCTAGAGTACCCTTCGATAAACCTCCTATAGAAATTAGTAAAACCAAGGAAAACTTAGATATCCTAGAATAACTCGGGCGCCGGCTACTCGGCGACCGTATATACTCGTTCCGGGTCTATCGTGATACCCTCGCGGGTTACTATAAACCCTAAGAAATCTACTCGGTTACGGTAAAATTCGCACTTTAATAGTTTCGCGTATAGCTAGGCCCTATAAAGCCGATCCAAAACCTTCTTTAGGTCCTTTATATACTATTCCCTTAACTTGGAATATATAAGGATATCGTCGAGGTAAGCGATATAATATATATCTAGTAAACCGGTAAGTGCTTAGTGAATATATACCTAGAAAGTAGCCGGAGTATTTGTTAGCCCGAATAGTATAACCGTATACTCGTAGTAACCGTATCGCGTTCTAAACACCGTCTTTTAGCGGTCCTCCTTCTTAATCCGGATCCTATAATAGGTATCTCGGATATCTACCTTAGAAAAGTACTTTGCCCCGGCGAGCCTATTTAATAGCTCGCCGACTAGGGGTGGAGGGTACCTATTCTTAATTATTATAGCGTTTAACCCTCGATAATCGATATAGGGTCGTAAGCTACTGTCCTTCTT
Organism: Sodiomyces alcalophilus JCM 7366; assembly: GCF_042370955.1. Classification (NCBI taxonomy): domain Eukaryota; kingdom Fungi; phylum Ascomycota; class Sordariomycetes; order Glomerellales; family Plectosphaerellaceae; genus Sodiomyces; species Sodiomyces alcalophilus. The sequence continues at coordinate 5,331,516 of NW_027263535.1, read as the reverse complement.
AGGCACGAATAGCACCGGTAAGCCTATAGGGCTTATTGACTATTAGATACGATCGCTCGCTATCCCTTTAGCGATATACTTTTTTAGCTCCTTTAGCTAGGCTTAAGATAAGGGATATAACGGCCCGAATAGCGGTTCCTTCCTGTCTTATAAGTTAATCGTCTATTCGGCGTCCTTTAGTAAGGGTGGCTCCTTCGTAGCCTGCTTTAAAAATATATCCTAATAGTTAGCGATTTCCGGCGGTAGTTTAGCGACTAGTCCGTATATTACCTTATCGTTATTTATAGATAGAATAGTTATATCCCGGTATCCCCGGTATAATAGTAGTAGCGGTAGCGATATATATAACGTACGCCTTCGCTCGCTTTTCGATAACCTCGCGAGCCTATAGCTCGGGGTCTATTATTAAGATTAGCCCGTAGACGAATATTCGGCGAGCCGTATTAATTATAATATCTTCCTAACCTATACTATTATTTAAAAGTAGTAATTATCCGGTACCCTTAGGTCGATCCGTATATAGGAAGACCCTTTTTAATAGGCGTGGCCGTCCCTCTGCGTCTAGTAAATAAAAAGCTAGGCCGTACGCTCCGCGAACCCTCGCCGGGCTATTATCGAAGCCTTTAATCTCTAGGGTCTTAACCTCTAAGAGCGGTTTTAACCCTAGGCGTTCTACTAACGCCGGGCTAATAATATTTACCTGCGTATAGGTATCTAAATCCACGCTAAACTCGATCTCCTTTCCGTAACGGATTACTATCGCTATAGATCTTATTACCTTACTAACTATAATCCCCGGCCGGTCGTTAGGCGTAGGTCCGGCCCCCTTATTACCTACGCCGACTTGTTTCCCGATAAATAGAGTTCTTTAACCCGAATATCGTTATCGAGGTTATTATATATAGCGTGCACGTTACTAACACAGGCGCGAGCCTTCGCCGCCCTGTTATTAGTTATCTATTATTCCTTATTACTATAGTAGTCCTTAGAACGGTGACCCTTTTTACCGTAGTTATAGCACTTGCCTATAAAGGTATACGTGCTAGGTTACGCTTATAAAGGCTCTGGGCCCGAGCCCGATGCCTTTTAACTCGTTAGGGGCGCCCCCTTTAAGTCTATCTTACCTAGCTCGGCGGGCGTACGCCGACTAGTCGCCGGAGTGCTTACCCGGCTTAAGCGACCGTCCGAACGCTAAAAGTTTAATAGGGTCCTTTTACGACTAGTATCCGATCGCTTACTACTCGCCTTCTTAATAAGGCTTATATCCTAGAATAGCTACGCCTTTTAAGCTAACGTCACGGCCTTATCTAATTTAGTTCTCTGCTTTTATATCTTATCCTTAATACGTAGAGGTAGCCGACTAAAATAGTTATAGGCACGCTCTTCGTTTCCGCTTATCTCCTAGCCTAATAGCCTATATAGGTTATCCTACCGTTTAAATAGCTTTATCGGCGTTATATCGCCGGTTATTTATAGCTTACGAAGTTCCTTACGGTAATAGTACCGTTATTTATCCCGGGATAGGTACTCTCGCTAAATAAACGCCGTAAAGTTATTCTAATTCGGGTTAGCGATCTTCCTAGTATAGTGCCTCTAGGACGTCTAGAAGGTATATTTAAGCTTTCTTAAAGCCTATTCGATCTATTATAGTATTAGGGCACTAGGTCTAAACTAATTCCTAGCCTTAATCGCTACTAACTAATTATCGATTTCTATAACCGTGGATAACTCTTTAATTAGCTTATAATTATATACCGGTAGTTTTTCGTAATCGCGCCGGGGCGCCGGTTATTTAGCGAGCTTCTCTATAATTACTTAATTAATCTCGCTCTATTACTAGAGATACTACGAAAATATCGTAATTAACGCCTTTTACGTCGACGTCGAGGGGCCGGCGATAGATCGCTAATCGACCTACGAACTACTATTTTTAGGACCGAGCGTAACCGGCGTATCCGTTAACCCCTTATTTTTATCCGACGGTCCCTATTTGGCCACCGTTATTATTAACTTTAGTACGGCGGGCGGCTACCCGGCGTCCGCTTCGCTAGCTCCCCCCGGGGGGACGCTTATTCCTTAAGTCCTTCTCGGTGGTATCTTCGGCCTGACTACCTTAAAGGTGTGGAAGTTAAAGAATTATAACGAAAGGAAAGTCCGTAGACTTTAGTTAAGGAAAAGATATTATAGAAAAGGGCTCGATAGCTTAGTATCGTAGAGTAATCGTAGTATATTCGTTAACTAAGCGCTGACTTTAAACCAAGACTTTAACTTAAGAGATTAAACTAATCCCTTAACGTACGCATAGAGATAGGTTCGGATCGGTAGTCCGTGCGCGGCTATCGGTCCGACTATATACCGATGGGTCTGCGATTATCTTATTATAATATCGTTAATAGACGCGTTACGGGCGGTTAGGATTACACGATCTATAAAGACCGTGTAGTCGAATAGGCTCCGCCGAAGCAGCTTAATAGGATAGATATAATTATAAAGACCGACGTGCCCGAAGACGGCCGTAATCGAAAGGAAGAGCTTAATTAACCTATAGTAGTCTTTATAATAAAAGAGGTCGTATAACTATCGTATAAACGCCTAATTCGCCGGGTTATTATTAGTAACCTGTATATTCTAAGTAAGGTAGAGAACACGAAGACGCGGCTAGAGGGATAACCGCTGGAAGTAAGCTTATACGATATAAGGCCGGCTATTACCTTGAATAATAGGAAGGATTTAGGTAAAATCACCTTTAAATATAACCGGGATTCTATTAAAAGGGTTATTATAGTCGCGGATATCCTATAATATACGATAGACTACTTTAAAGTAATGCCTATACTATATAGGAACCTTATCCTATATAACTAAGGCCGTCTCCGCTAGTAAACGGGTAAGGTTAGTATTTTTCCGGATATTATAAGAAGAGGCGCTATCGATACGAATAGGAATCTTAAACCGCGAATAAGCCATATAGCCGCCTTTAAGTAAAACGGCAGTAATCCTAGATAAAGCGATATATAGAATAACCCGACCCTATAACCGGAAGTAGGCGTAGAGGCTATAATATATAAGTCCGCCCCCCGACTAACCGCTCACCCTACCCTCCCGATCATATAACTTAAGGAAGCAACGTAAATTATTAAGACTAATAGTTTTAAATTACTAGCTATTCTAATAGGAATTCGGATTACTATTTCTTAAACTGCCTATCCTGTTCCTTGGTAGTAGTATTATTTAGCTGAATAAGCTGTGTTCCACGAGCCTGCGCCCTCTTAATCGCCTCGATACTAATAAATCGAGTATTAGGATCCGGCACCACCTTTAGCCGTTTATACGGCCGTAGGCGCTCTATTTAATAGCTTAACTGATTAATCCAAGTCTCTTTTATAGCTAACTAGTAATTTTTAACGTTAAGCGCCCTTACTGCCTGCTAGAGCAGTCGCCTAGACCGGCGCGGGGTTATAGCCCTAAGTCTTGTATATCCTGACGGCGTGGATATTAACGCCTATAAGTCCCTAAGCTCCCTTAAGCTCCGAGGAGTTATCCACTATATATCTAATAGATTTCCCCGCTTAATAGGGGTCGTTAGGATTATAACGGGATTCCTGTCTACTACTTAATAACGTAATAGGACCTGCCTTCGACTAATAGGCTATAGCCCTATAGCTTTCTATCCCGCCTTAATATTCTAAGCCGTTAACGCGTTAATCTATGCCTTCCGATAGCACTCTAGAAAAGCCCGTTTACCGATAGGCGACGAGTCTCCTAGATTAGCCACGTTCTTTAGATATTTCTGATATAAGGACTTTAAGGGACTAAAGACCGATATATTAAGAGGTTAAGTAATATGGCTAGAATAGGCTAGTAGAAATAAGGCTACGATATTCCTAATAAAGCATTGCTATATAAAGTTAGTTAAGACGTGGCTCCTATACCTATCCATAATTAGAAGGCGTGGAGAATCGGCCTAAGCCGCTACCCCCTTTATGGAAGGATTAAAGATATTTATAAGCTAATCTAGGCCTATATCGTTTATAGTCTAGCCGTTTTTAGTAGTAGCAAAGCGTTAGTTATTATATCCTTTTATATCTTAGGGAAACTATTACTATTAGACCGATTTTCCCTTAAAATAACGAGCGGCGGTAAGGATATTCCCGCTATAAAGATATACTCGATAATTATAGTCTAGATCTTTATTTCGGCTACTTTAAAATAGATCGACTTCCTCTTAGACTCTCTAATAATAAGGCCGTTAATACTAAGCCCCTCCTGTATCCTAGTCTTATCTATATTAAACCGAAGGTGTAGGGGAATATCGCGGAGGGCCGGAGCCTCGACTAGGCTAAGGAATCCCTGGATAATCTTAGTTATCGTGCCTTCGACGCGGTTCCTTATAATTACCTTGCCTCGGAGGGTCTTTATAATAGGATTACGGGTAAGAAAGCCCTCTATCTATCGCTTTCTAAGGGGAATATCGTCGCCGTTTAGACGTGAGAGATACGAAGCGAATTCGTAGATCTGGGCGTGGGTTAGAGCTATCCTAACAGACCCCTGCGTGATAATCTGATTAGCTAAAAGACTCTCTTATTCGGTGGATAGCCTTTATAGGGGTATAGTAGCCTCCCGGCGCGTTACGCTACTGTTTATATAGCCTCGAAAAGTAGAGAAGGGCACTTCCTAATCCCGGTAAGCCTGTCGTAGGCTTTTACCCGCTAAGATATCGTTATACGCGTTTTAAAAGTCTTATTCCGTGTATTTTAGCATATTAAATACGAATATCCAATTAAAAAAGGGGATTTATAATGTTATAGTAGGAAAAACGCAGTTGGATTATAGCGTTGTGTGGGTGGAAAGGTTTAGAAAAAGGTGATCGGGAGGGTAGGGTAAGCGGTTAGTCAAGGGGCGGACTTAAAGGTCTTCCCTATACCGCCAGGACCCTATAAGAAAAACTAACCACCGCGACCCGACTTTACCGTGTCGATAATCTCCCGAAACACGGCCGCCTGGTTAGGGTTAAACTTCTGCTTAATCTTATTAAAAGCCGCTAGTTAAGCAGTATAATCGTAATTTAGCTCGGCGGCTAAAAGGGAGTTACCTATCCTAAACTGCTAATTATAAATAGGAGTTAGTAGACTATACTTTTTAAGAGTCCTGCCCGTGTCGTAGAGTCGTGACTTTATAGGAAAGAGGCCATAGTTAAGATAGGGCTGCTAAAGAGACGGTGAATAACGGAGGCCCTCTTACTTAATCCTATACCTAAGGTTATTACAAATCGACTCTATAAAAGCCTCCTAGATAGCTAGCGGACTAGAAATATTACTAAAGGTGAGTATAATAATAAATAGCTTTTATAAGCCGTGGCTAGTCTACTAAATAGCAGCCTCTTCGAAATAAGTAACCTAGTAGCGGTTATTATAGAGTAGACTAATAGTAACGTAGGCCTCGCGAAAAGTCCCATACGGGACCCTATTAACTATACGTAGATCGGAAAAGGAAGTCGGGCTATAAATAGATACTAAGAGTAGCCGTAGATAATAGGGCTTACCCGAGGTAGGCGGTATATAATATAGGCGGCCGATCTAGAACCCGCGCCGCCTTAGGCGCCACTTAAACTCTTAAGGTAACTATGTATAACGGCTAGGGAAATCGTAATAGTATAGATCGCGATTATTGCTATAATCCCGATTATAGTTAAAGAAAGCTATAAGCGGGCTTTTCCGCTTAGCTAACTACCTCTTAATCTAAGAGGCGGTGGCGTTTTCGTGGAAATAGATCGGTTACTGCCCCTTAAGATAAACCAACAGATATATAATAGGCGGATACTCTTAATAGACAGGAAACTCGAATAACTATATAACTGCCTTTATAGGCCCGATATAACGACTCTTTAGGTGGAGGGATATCTTATTCTCTCCTTCCTGCGTAGTAATCTTAACTATTATTTAATCGCTGCCCTTATAGACGTACTTATAGATATACTTAATCGCCTTAATAGTCCTGTAGATCTCTATATTAATATAAGCGCCGTACTTAAGTAAGAGATACGGGCTATATAGGACCACGAAACGGTTATCTAAGCGGATATCGCTAAACCGGCCCTTCTTTATAATATACTAGCTAGTATCACGCCGCCTATATTCCGGATAGCTATTATCCTATATAACCGTCTTTAGGATAAAGGGCTTCGGGAATCCCTGAGAGTAAAGAGCGGCGGGGCCGTGATCGGATTATATATATAGTGTAGAAGGCCTATTGCTGCTATATAGGCCGTGTACTATATTTTTCCTAATAATATCTAAGAGATAGCCGGTAAGGTCAGTCTTAACCGTAGGAAGCTTTATAGAAATAGCCCTATTAATATTAGCCTGCTCTTTATATATTATAGAGGCCTTTAGAGTTAGGAAAAGGAGTATATACTGATAAGGTAGGCCGTGTTTTTAGTATTCGATAGTCTAGATAATCCCCGTAAACACGCCGAAGAGCCCCTCGCGTAGTTTCTTTTTAAGCTCGCGGCACTTTAGCTCGAAAACGCGACTAATTAAATTAGGCTAATCGGTTATATCCTGACCCGGTAAGAGCTTATAGGCGATCTCTGGCTATCCAGAGTTTACCATGAAAGTGATAAAGAAGGTTGGGGGATTAAGGGACCGAATAATCGCTATAGAATCCTGATAGCATTAGGAGATAAATCGCTGCCTGCTAAGATAAATAGCAGGTAGGATAACCCGCTAGCCCACGTTATAAAGATTACTATCGCCGCGATAGGCCTAGTTTACTATACCGCTATATATATTAGCCTATATCTAGGCCTAGTAGCGCTAGATCTAGTTAAGCTTTTTCTGATTATATAAAGCCTATAGGTCTACTAGGTACTACTAAAATAACCGGCTATACGTAAAGGGCACTAACCTCTATTACCGCCGCGGGTATAGCAGGTAGCGGTAGTATTATCGAAACTTTATCTTTATAACCTAATATTCGTGGTTATACAGATCCTATAGCCGTATATTCTAATAATATCCGATCCCGCCTAGAGGATATATAAGCGGATAAGAAAGCGGTAAATACGCCTCGTATTCGTGGTTAACGCGATAGAAAGCCCAAACGCTATTTCCTAGGCCCCTCTTAGCTAATATAATATCCTGGTAACCTCGCTAACTAGACTTATTAGGAACTATGGTGGTAACTTTGTTTATAACGGGTAGGTTCTCCCGGCGACGGTTAGCGCCCTGCTCTATAATTAACCTTATCCAGGGATTCAGTAGTACGCGACTTTACTTACTAAGAGTATCGAACTATTCGCGGGCGCTAAGATAGATCCCGGTATACGGATTATATATATATAGAATAAACGATAGCTCGCCTAGAATCTCCTGATTAAGCGTACCGTTAAGAGTCAGAGTGTTAGCGTGGCGGTGGTTAGCCGTAACTTACGGATTATAGAAATCTAACTATATAAAAAGAGGAATACGCCTAGCAGGATTAAGCGGGCCGGTGATATAATAAAGGGCGCCGTGGATCGAGAAAGCCACTAGGCCGCTAGCTAGCCCGCGACGGGTCTTTATACACTAAACGGAAGTAAATATAAAACTATTATTATATCGCTATATATTCTTATAGAAACCCGAGGACATAGGATAAATATCTAGTAGAAGGCGTTTAATATAGCGGGGTAGCTTTAGGATCGGTTTAATCTTTATATCGCCCTGATTATAATAGAAACTAAACTTCGGGCTCGATATAATAGATTCCTAACTAAATAGATAAATAAATAAAGCCATAATAAAAGCTTAATTATAACTATATACTTATAACCTCTTACTAATCTAGTAAAGGGTAGCGTAATATTAAAGAAAGGCGAAGTCGTCACTATGCAGAACGGCTCTGCTAGGGCCAAAACAAACAACTAACTAATAGGCTAGCCGAAGGGAGGGTTAGGCTCGTCATGGGTCCGTATCTAGAGCTAAGGGTCCCGAGGAGACGGTCGCCGGGCCTCTAGAAGGGTCGACAGTGGTCCGATCAGGGGAACGAATAGCTATAGATAGGCAGGCGGGCCTACGGTCGGCTCTTCTGGACCGTCTAGATAACCAAAAAGGGAAGGATAATATAAATTATAATTATAATAGGTGATAGGTGACGATCGTGAAAGATCGGATAAAAAGCTAGCTAGATATAGTGGGTCTATTCCGAAAAATAGCCGTATATAAGACCAGATCTCTAGGACTAAGTGGTTACGTGATATCTATAACGTCTAGACCCGGAACACGGGTCTGCCCCTCTATAATCGGCCCTAAATTATTAAGCCACGCCACGTGGTCTTAATAATTTTAATATATAAATATAAACAGTAACCGTCCTAAATATATCTTTATTACCCTAATCAGGGCATCCATAAGCAATCCAGTAATAGTCCTTCTTTTCCTCGCGTGTGTGTATTCCTAAAGACGTTGTCTCGAAGACGTGGGCTTAAAGGACGGTGACCTTAAAGACGTAAAGGTGACCTCGTAGGTCCTTTATCCGAATAAGCCAGGCGGCGGCGGCGGCTTCCTCCGTTCCGTATAAGGAATAAGTAACGCGGCGGCGATAGTGGTAGTAGGCGGCGGTAAATAGGCGGCGGCCCTAGTATAGTCTTCGAGAAGACCATAACGTAGACGTAATAACGAACGCACACGTAGGGTAGGCGGCGGCGGCCTCTTTAGTTCCGTATAAGGAATAAGGTAACGCGGCAGCCCTAGTAAAAGATTAACGACGTAGAACGCAGAACTAGGCGACGGCGTAGAGTATATCCATCTTTTTCCACTACCTAGATTAAGGCAGGTAGTCCACTTCTCGGTTCGTAAGCGTAAAGCACGCAGGTCGGATCTTTTTAGCGGCGTGGCACGGCACGCAGGAAGGTTAGAATTCTTCCGTAGAGTCGGTAAACGAAGAACGGGATCGGGTCTCGCGGCAGGACTCTTCAAGGCGGTAGTATTATAGCCGGGCTCAAAGGAATAGGAAAAAGAGGAGCAGGATTAACGTGATTAACTAGATTAATCGGATTAACTATAGGCAGGTAGGATTAGGCTCGGGCCGATTAGAGGAACGAAAATATCGGGGAAAAGAAGAGTATTAAAAAAAGTAGGAAAAAAAGGAAAAATAAGGAAAAGAGTAAGCAGGATAAGCTTATAGTGACTCTACCGGTAAAAAACGGTAGGCAGGATTAAAAAGGGTAGGCGGTATTAGTGGTATATAGTCTACTTCGAAAAAGACGATAAAGATATCTAACACGTACTACTAAACTAACCTATATATAACTTAATAACTAGCTAGCTAAATTAATCAAAATCGGCACTATTTAATTCGGCTTATCCTGATTAGGCTATCCTGGTTATAAGCGAAAGAAATAGTAGAAACCTATAAAAGATATAGCCTAAGGAAGAGGTAAAAGGCTAGGTAGAAAAATACTAAAAAATCCATATAGGACTCCTATAGACTTATAGGCTAGGCCCTAGGCCTAGTTATCTATCGGCCCTAAAGCTATACGAAGAAGCTCCTACGGCGTATAGCTTTCTTTATAAAGAATAAGCTAGATTAGGGTCTTTATATAGAAAAGAAGGGAATAAAAATCGGGTAGGGTAGAACCGGGGAAAGGGCAGGATTATATCTATCGGCCCTAAAGCTATACGAAGAGGTCCCCCTTAAGGGCAGCTTTTTAAATAACCTAAAAAATAATAAATAAAAATAAGAGGTCCTGATTAGGTTAACGGAGCAGCTTCGGGAAAAAAAAAATCCGGCCCTAGGGCGTAATCTAAAGGAAGACGCGGCCCTAGATACGAGTCCACGAACGCGGCCCCTGTTAGGAACTAGAAACGCTCCTATAGACTCCACGAACGACTTCTGCTTCTAAAAACGATTCTATTGCCCTGATTAGGCTAAGGAAAGGCGGGAAAAAAGGGAAGGGGAAAAAAAGGCGGGAAAAGGAAAAGGGAAAAGAGGAATAGGTAGAGGGAGGAGGAAAATAGTAAGGAAAAATCTCTTAGCCCTAGAGGTAAATCCACTAAAGAAGACGTTAACGCTTATAAAGACTCTGCTTTTGCTATACCTCTGCTTTTATCACGTTAATCACCTACTATAAAGCTTATATCTTTACTATCTTTACCTCCTTTTTAAGGGAGCTACCGAATAGCTCTTTAATTTATAGCCGGCTTAATAGACTATAATAGCCTATATACTATTATAGATAAGGATTCTTAAAGCTATCGGGTAGAAGGAAGGCTATCTGGCTAGGTAGACGGGCTAGGAGGTTAATAAACGGATTGGTAATAATATCTTTAGTCTTTATAGCCGGAGGCAGGCCTATAGTATATCGCCGCTCCTCTTCTTTGGCCTTTTCTATATACTTATTAACGTATACCTTTATTATCTCTTCTAAGCCTAGAGGTAGGCGGAAAGGCTAATTAAGCGGGGCAGGGGCGGACTAATTAGCGGGAACGGTGGAGTCTACGGGAGGACTCTTTTCTACTATAGGAACGGTAGGCGTCTTTTTCTCCTTTACGGAGTCTACGGGAGGACTCCGGACTAAAGGAACGGTAGGAGGGGTGGTGGCAGGCTCCTTTATCACGGAGTCCATAGGAGGACTCTTTAGAATTGGTACCACGGAATCGGTAAGGGCAGGGGAGCTAGTATAGGTACTCTTTACCTCGGGCACGATAAAGCTAGCACGGGAGCTTAGCGCCGGAATAATAGGATTAACGGACTTAACACGCTAGTTCTTCTAAAGCGCGGAGCTATTATAGCTTTTCCAGATCACGGAGCTAACGGGGCTTTTCCTTTCCGGGCACGTACGCTAATAATAACCTTCCTAACTATAGGAATAATACCTAATTAGGCGAATAGGGACGTGCCGGGCGGCGGGACTCTTTTCCTGACTTTTCTATTATAGGGCGGGGCTCTTCCGACTACTACTTTGACTATAACTGCGTGGACTGCCCGGAACGGTGGGCTACCCACGGGTAACGACGTTACTATTAGTTTAATTAGATAAACGGGAAGTAAACGGTAAAGAGATATCGTGACTAGACCTTAGAGCGTAGAGCTTTTCTAAGGCTCCTTTATAGCCACGTAGCACGACTCTCGCGAGGACCTTAAAATAAGAGGTTAACCCGATTAAGAGGAATAGAAACGTATCCTACGCGCGGCTCTGATTACTCTAACCCTAGTATCGTATCCTCCTTTTTCTATAATACCGTTATTATAATGCCTTCCTCTTATATTAGGACTATTAATAAGCAGGCAGTCTCTACTCTTCCGGATCCGTGGTACTCGGGACTATCGAACCGGATCCGTGGGACTATTAATATATAGGCAGTCTCTGTATCGGATTGGATTATAGCTATTACTGACGAGCAGGCAGCCTCTGCTCTTCCAAAGCATTATCGGGATTGCTTTTCCGGAGACTCGGGCCCCGGGAAACTGTTTTTATTGTTTTTGTAAATAATATATTGTAGCCGGAATCAGAACTCGTATCGTAACCTTCTTTTTCTTTTCTTCTACTACCTATATAACGCGCTATTCTTCTAGGCCTTGACTTAAGCCCTTTAGCCGCTATTAGAGGGTAAATCTGTGACTAAAAACCGTATTATAATCGAAGCTATGCTGTATCTAAATCTGTATTAAAAACCATATCGAAACCGAAGCTATATCGTGACTAAAACTCAAGACTTAAAAACTTAAAAACCGAAGACTTAAGACCGAAGACTTAAAGGGAAAACCGTGACTGTATCGTTAATTAATAACGTGTTAATAGGCTATTTGTTTAGGTAGGCCAGAACTACCCTTATACGTAGGAAAGGTCCTACGCCGATTATATCCGCCTCCGAGCACTAATTAAAGAAAGGCGAAGCCGTTACTATACAGAACGGCTCCGCTAAGGCCAAAACAAATAACTAACTAATAGGCTAGCCGAAGGGAGGGTTAGGCTTATCACGGGTTCGTATCTAGAGCTAAGGGTCCTAAGGAGACGGTAGCCGGGCCTCTAGAAGGGTCGGTAGTAGTCCGATTAGGGGAACGAATAGCTATAAATAGGCAGGCGGGCCTACGGTCGGCTTTTCTGGATCGTCTAGATAACCAAAAAGGGAAGGATGATGCAAATTGTGATTATGATGGGTGATAGGTGACGATCGTGAAAGATCGGACGAAAAGCTAGCTAGATATAGTGGGTCTATTCCGAAGAATAGCCGTATATAAGACCAGATCTCTAGGACTAAGTGGTCACGTGATATCCATAACGTCCAGACCCGGAACACGGGTCTGCCCCTCTATAATATTTATACTTAACCCGTGTTAGTATTATACCCAGAAAATAAATATATCTATATATGATATAGTACGATATACGAAACCTCCTGTAAGTCAGAGACTTCCTAAGTCCCCTAGGGACCTCCCGAGTCCCCCAGGGACTTCCCGAGTCCTCCCGAGTCCTCTAAGGACTTCCTAAGTCCTCTAGGGTCCTCCCGAGTCCCCCGGAACTCTAGGTAGACCCACGGACCTCTAAGTAGGCCCACGCACCTCTAGGTAGGCCCACGGACCTTTAGGTAAACCCATAGACCTTTAGGTGGACCCACGGACCTTCAGGACCTTCGGAGAAACCCATAGACCCTTACCTATACTTCGAGGGTTTAAAGACCAAATCAGTAGCTTAAATAAGCCGTAGGAAAGGGTTATATATACTAGGCTGCCCGCCTCCCTCCTCCTTTCCTTTTTTTCTCTCTCTCTGTATCTTACTTCTACAGTCTTCACAGTCTTCCACAATTCAAACTGCCTCTTTTCCTCTAGATCTTCCTCTTCCGTTCTATCTCTTCGTGACTATTATAAAACCCGTATTAACCCTAGGTTAGAATACTCGACTATAACCTTATTATTCTATAGGATCTATTTAGCCGGTTTAAGAGTATAACGTTGAGCCTAAGGCGGATTCCTCTATACTATCCGATCCTATAATATCACCTTATCGCCCGCGCTAGGGTTATTAGCAGGGGGGCCGGCCCTAGACCTCCTCCTGTCGCGGTATTTATAGTACCTATTATAAGGAATACTAGTATAGCCTATAGGAAAGGCGGTAGTAGGCTGATAACGCCGATAAGCGTAGCAGTAATAACCTAGGGATAATATTAGCTATGGAGCTAGTCTCGGGGCTATCCTTAGAATTAGCTATACCCTGCGGGAAGTATAATAATAACCGGCAGAAGGTATATAATCTATATAACGGGCGCTTATAGGAGGGTTAGATTGGTTTTAGATCCCTATAGGAGGGTCTAATTAGTTTTAGTTCCTTATAGGAGGGTTAGAATATTAGTTAGATTATTGGTTTTAGTTCTGGCGCGGCCGCCTATAAAGAGCTTAACACGGTAAATAGATAGTATAGATCCTGGTGCTATATGGATAGTAACTAAAATCAGGGAAAGGCTTTACGGACTTATAGCTCCGGTATACTTATAGCGGCGGCGTAGCGGGCGCCGTAGGTTAGCTAACTATATTCCTGGCATTCTGAATTAGGAGGAACAGGGCAGGAGACCGGTAAGTACGACTCTATAAAGACTCTGTAAATTTTTATAGGGGCCTATAAAAACAGAATGGTAATATAAAAACAGAATAGTAACTTTATATTATAGTATAGCGGGCTAGTATTCTAAAGGTATTCGCACGCAGAAAAGAATAGAGTGACTTTAAATTTAGCTATAGGGTCTATACTAATTTAAGTATCTTTTTTCTAATTATTATGATTTATATACCAGGTACAATACTATAATAAAAAGTTAGCCCGTAAACGCCTTGCAAATCCTAAAAAAGGGACGTACACGAGGCTACTCTACTTTCTTACTAACTATACTTTACGGGTCTAGGGATAGTATGTATAAGAAAGACTCTGCAAAGACTCTATAATTTTTTATAGGGGCCTGTAAAAACAGAATAGTAATATAAAAACAGAATAGTAACTTTATATCATAGTATAGCGGGCCAGTGTTCTAAAGGCATTCGCACGCAGAACAGAATAGAGTAACTTTAAATTTAGCTATAGGGTCTATACTAATTTAAGTGCCTTTTTTCTAATTGTTATGATTTATATACCAGGTATAATACTGTGATAGAAAGTCAGCCCGTAAACGCCTTGCAAATCCTAAAAAAGGGACGTGCGCGAGGTTACTCTACTTTCTTACCAACCATACTTTGCGGGTCTAGGGACAGTAAGTATAAGAAGATGATTAGAATATGTAGACCAAGGGATAGAATGCGATGTTCGAATGACACCGGGACGGTGGCGCTGAGGGAATTGGGTCAATTTAAGACTGGCGTGTGGCTTGTTCAACGGCGTAGTCGTACGTGTAACTTGTACACACACTTTCACTATCTCTCTTTCGTCTTTGTCGCGCGTCGCTCAAGTCGCATTCAATTAAGACGCGTCTTCACCTCGGTGACTCAATCAAGTCAACAAGTACTCCAATACATGGGTCTATTATGAGTTCGTGTGTCGCTGCCCGAGAGGCCAGAATTGGTATCCACTAGCGACAGGTTTCGGCACCCCCGGTAAGTACGTTCCCCCGAGATTATATATACGTTGTACTCCTTAAACTACACGGCAGTATAAAAATCTCACTCTATAGACATCGCTGTTACCGCCGACGAAGGTGGCTAACGAATATACAGAAAACAGGGGAAGGAAAAAAAAAAAAAAAAAAAAAAAAAGCACTTACGACTACTCTACGCTACCTTAGCGGGAGTTGCTAGGAACAAGTTAGCCTAGGATAGTAATATATCCTAGTTCCGTTTTTTCGGCGAAGAATCAGATCTAGCCTAGGCTTTATAGCTATCCTAGAATAATAATCTAGCCTAACTTACTCGTCGGCTAATTAAATAGATATATAGAGTAACCTTATAGTATCGTAAACCACGCTTAGAATAGACTAATTATAATAATTCAGTTTACCGCGTTATATTTTTAGCGTGGCTAGGTATAAAACACCTAGTCCTGGATATCCACGATAGTACCTACCTAATTACCCCCGCGCCGCCACGCGAATATTAATCGTAAACAAACACTATTTAACGCCATCGACTACCCGTTAACTAACCTTATCGACTAGCTTAACCACCCGTTAACTAACCTTATCGACTAGTTTAATCACCCGTTAACTTCGTCGACTTAAACTCTAAAACACTCTTAACCTTATCTATCGTATATCAACAAGGTAAGACAGGTAGCTAATTAGCCCTCCTAAATATATCGTTAGTCTTACTATTTATCTTAATATACCTACCTACCTAGGTAGGTAGGTACTCCTTGATAGTGGTGGTAGAGTCGATCTAGAAGAATACCTTATAAATCGTCGTTAGCTAACCTACTTTATACGTATAAGGTAAGGTGGTAGTAAGGAAACTAATATCGGCGGCGGCCTCTAACCTTAAATAACGATAACAGGCATCCTTCTATCTACTAATTAATAGTCAGTGCTTGTAAGATTCTGGTTACGCGGCGAGCGACTTATATAACGACTTAAGATAGGTGGCTTAGTGGCTTTAACGGCTACCTAATTAGCTAGAATACTAGTTATATAAGGCTACGAATAAAGATATACCTTACCTTAGAGCCATTTAACCTGCCACTACACCTATACCGTTTTATCGTTATTAATATCTATAATATATAGCTTAGAGGGCTAGATTATATTAAGGCCGATAATAATAGGGTCGCTAGTAGACATAATTAGCAGGTCTAGGAGTTTATCTCTGTTATTATAGATAGTCACCTTACTAAGTATTGTAAAGATATAAGACTTATTATACTCCTTATAGATAAAGATCTAATCTAAGCGTCCGATATAACTATTACGATATTATATATAGTCGCCGCGTATAAACATAAAGCGACGGAGATCCCTAGTAGTTAGAGGAGGTATATACTCTTATTAGCTTACTCTTAGACTTATAATTAATTATCACGTAAGGTATCTACCTACCTATCCGTGAACGCTAGCTTATAAGACTACTAGATCTATTTATTTCCGAACGAATATATCTTAGGCTACTAATAGTCGCTAATATACGTAGCTTTAAGTAGCGCCCTAAACGTCGGTGTTATACTATCGCTTTTTAGAGGTAGCGGTAAATACTCGTTAATAGTATAAATTATCTCCCGTATAATATATTAAGGAATTTTTACGATAATAGCTAGTCGACGATGGTTTTTATTAAGGTTAGTTCCGATATCGAATTTATCCTCCTAGTCCTATAAGTCACGACGATCCGACCTTAATAGCATAGCGTTAAATAGGGTAGGGCACTGATCGTATATAGTTCGGATAGTTAAGAATAGCTTATTATCGTTAATGAACGCGTTACGAAGTAAGAGTCGAAGGGTTATCTGTATATTAATCTTCTATAGTAAAAGCTTCTCCACGTTTAAGTGGTTTATCTCGTATAACCTCTTCTTAAATATCCTGATATAATAGTTAGGTAACGATATAATAAAGGATAGGAATATATTATAAACCGATCCTTGATTTCCCCGCGTAGTATATTAGTATTAATAGGCAGAGCGTATTCCTTTATAATAGCCGGGTAATATACGCTAAGATAAATATTCGGCTATATTATATTATACAGGTACTAGGTTACACGATAAGGTGCTACTGGTTTATCTTCCTTAATTGTTTATATCGTTATCTTAATAGTCCGTATACTAGTACTCGGTCTATTAGATTCCGAAGGCGCCACCGATGCTAATAGTCTTTAACTAAACTGACTATATACTCGAGGGTTAGCAGTAATAGATCCAGATACAAAGATATAGAGGCTTTAGTATAGGGCGCGACTTTCCTTAATAATAGACCCAAGGTTCTAACGATTATAAGTAAATATATTCTAGCCTATTAGAAGGCTATTAGTCTTAGTTATCCTCGTAAAGCAATAAATAATATAATCCACGACCTGTTATAGGCTTACTAGTTAAAAAGCAGATAGGATACCACGCTAGGCCTCCTTTATAAATAGCATGTAGATATACTCAGGCCTTAACCAGGACTATAAGAAAGCAGGTACGATAATAGACTAGCATATATAGCTAGTAAGGGAGTAGTTAGTTTTGATGAATTGGGCTACGAGTAGTAGCCTGTACGCGCGGAAGAGAGGAATATTAAGCAAATAGCTGTTGAATTCGTAGATCCGTAGGATTACTGCTTAGGATATTGTATGCGTAAAAGCTTGTGTATATATTGTAAAGAGCTGACTTCTAGGATTTCTTCCTGGATCCGGGGCTGGCAAAAGACCCTGAAAGATTGGGTGGCGACTGTTACGTCAACAGCCTACGCGACGGTTATCACGCCACGTTATTAGCTTAAGTAATAACCAAGATATTGTATTTACGATACCTAGTGTATTTATATTATATATATCATAAGCCAAGTATATATACACGTATAATACGTATAGTATTATATTATAGGTTAAGCTGGTTATAAAGTAGACGTCTAGTTATATAGCTATAACCATATACTGTTTATTTTGACTTAGATATTATACTTATTATTATTATAATTATTACTTATTATGAGTATAATATCAATACCCCCCCGTAAGCTGACTCTTATATAATAAGTGCAGCTTAGTCAGGTTATATATTTATGTTATAGCGCAGTAATCCTAGTCTATCTAAGACTAGAATACATAGAGGAAAAATTTGAAAAAACCTCTTCTTTTTAATTCAAGGGAAAATTCAAAAACCCTTGTTATTATTATAGTATATTATTCAAAGGAAAGTTCAGAAAAAACCTTTGATATCTAGGAAAACCCGAAGGTAAAAAACCTAGTTATTCCCCTTGTAAAGAACTAAGAATACTAAGTATTAAAACCTAGTATTTTAATTCTTTAATATTATTATAAGGCGGCAAATCATACTCAGGCAACGTATCGTCCTTGTGACCTAGGTTTATATAACCGCGAAGAGTATTATGAGTCTCTTTTGCTAAACCTTTAGTTATTATATCTGCTATATTAAATTTCGTATTTATATATACGATTTTTATTTTATTATTATGTAGCTGTTGCCTGTAGTAGTGATACTGCCTGTCGATGTGCTTTACCCGTTTATGAAATTCAGGGTTTTCGGCGAGCTTCTTTACACTCTTACTATCTATTAAGATAGTAGGAATCTCGAGGGTATTATTATTATTATTATTATTATTATTATTATTATTATTATTATTATTATTATTATTATTATTATTATTATTATTATTATTATTATTATTATTATTATTATTATTATTATTATTATTATTATTATTATTATTATTATTATTATTATTATTGCCCCTTGTATTAGAATCTAGACCTAGATTCTGTAGTATATCTTTATATAGATTATAAAGATAGATTCCTTCTTTAGAAGCTTCTGTGAGAGCTATATATTCGGCCTCTGTTGTTGATAAAGCAACGACCTTTTGTTTAGTTAAGGTCTAACTAACGGGGTTATTTACTCCTACGTAGTAAATCTATCCTGAAGTCGAGGTTCTATCCTCGATTATATCTGAAAAGCTGGCATCAGAATAACTGTAAATACTAAGGTCTTCTTTATTATAGTTATATAAAAGACCGATATTAGGATATGTATTTATATAAGCCCAGATTCGATTCAACGCAGTAAAGTGGTCTTGCGAGGGATTACTTATATAGCGAGAATACTGGTTAACTGCGTAAGTTATATCTGGTCTTAAATGCAAGGCTAAATATAATAAAGCCCCGATTTCCTGTTGGTATTTATTTATATTATTAGTTATTGTTTGTTCAGGATTTGGTATTAGGACCTTCTTGTGTATACAAGGGGTATTAACCCTTTTCAGACTTCGTTTATTATACCTTTTAAGTATCTTATTAGTATAAGGCAACTGACTTATAGAAAGAGTCTTGTTATCTTTATTTATATTTATTATATGGCCTAGAAAGGTATTTATTTCACCCAAGTCTTTGAGTGTAATATCTTTAGACATCTCCTTAAAGAAATAATCTAAAGTGTCCTTAGACGGGCTCAGAGCCACTATATCGTTAACGTGGCATAAAAGAATAGCTCGTTCTTCTATTCTTTTAATTTTATTATATTTATAAAAGGTAAAAAGTCCGTTATTATATTCAGAGACCTAGCAACCTAGTTTAGATAATATCTTAACCAGGTAATTATACCAGAGTCTAGGACTTTGTTTTAACCCGTACAAAGCTTTATTAAGCTTACAGAGTGTTATATTATTTTTATTTTCCGAGCTGTCTTCTTTCTCGAAGCCTGTAGGTTGTATAGCGTATATCAGGGTATCTATATTAGTATAAACGAACGCGTTTTTGACGTCGAACTGCCTGAATTTCCAGCCGTGTAATACGCCTAGTATTAAAGCTAGTTTATAGCTTTCTGGCCGGCAGGTAGTTGAAAAGGTTTCTAGATAATCAAGACCTAGAACCTGATTAAACCCCTGAATAACCCACCGAGCCTTATATTAAATAGCTTCGCCAGAGCTATTATATTTGATTCTGAAGACCTAACGACCTCCTAGTACGTGGTAGTCTTCTTTTATTTTATTATAATTATTAGGCGTATTTTTTATACTTATTAAGTCCCAGGTCTTTCTCTTTTCGAGTTCTGATATTTCTGCTACCATCGCGTCTATCCATTTATCTTTCTCTAGGCAGTTCATAGCCTGTTTATAGGTAGCTGGTTCGTTAATCGAATTTACAGTTAAAAGAAATAGGGAAGTTTCTTAAAACTGTAGGTTTCTAAGTATGGTATCTTTTATAAGGTATAGTGCACTATTATCAGTGAATATTAAATCCTTATAGTCCGGTTTTAAGGGTTTTAAAGGTATTTGGACTTCTAGCCTGATACTTTGGCTACTGTTATTATTATTAGCCGGGCTGTGGTTAATATTATTATTATTATTATGATTATTAATAGCTGGAACTTTATAGCCCGCTGCCCGTAGACGAAGACTCTTACGTCTATTATTATTATTCTCTTCTTCAGGTTGAATAGACTTAACAGAACGTTTCAAAACGCGCGAAGGAATATTTTGTGAAAATTGACCGGTATTTTCACTAAAAGTGATTCCTTTATTATACTTAACGGGTTAATAAAGCCCGTGGTTAGAAACCTGGTTATATGCCTGAGTATTTATATAAGGAGGGAGGTTATTATTATTATTTTCAGGCGTATAGTTATTATTATAGTTATCTAAAGAAGAGTGAAGAAACTGATTTTCTAAGATATAAACGTCTCGAAACCAACCAGTCTTTCTAGTTACTGGGTTATAAACATTATAGTTATAGTTATTAAAACCTATTAAAGCACCTCGAAGTGCTCTTGTATCTAGTTTCTTTATATTCGGGTCGTTGTTTTTATAATAAATAATAGAACCCTAAACCCGTATATTATTAATATTAGGTTTCTGACCTTGTGAAAGCTTAAAGGGACTCTTATAATTAAGAGCTGAGTTGGGTGATCTGTTGTATATATATATAGCTGAGAGAATAGCTTTACCCTAAAGGTATCGAGGCAGCCCTGAGTGGAAAAGAAGAGCTCGAACCTTTTCTATTATAGTTCTTATAACTCGTTTAATAGAGCCTTGAGCTTTATGAGTGTACGGTGGCTTTATATTATGCTTTACACCTGCGAAGAGGCGTTGAAAAGAGGCGTTATTGAATTCTTTTCCACCGTCTATATCTACTTCTTTAATATAGAAGTGATATTTATTATTATTATTCTTATTTTCCACCTAAGCTTTCCACTCTTTTATAGCTATAACTACCGTCGTTTTAGACTTATCTAAGAGCAGTTATGCCTATAGAAACCGGGTGGAACGGTCTAGTATAAACAAAATCCAACGCTTTTTATTATAAGAAAGAGGTTTAATAGGACCGTAAAGATCTATATAAACCTTATCTAAAGAAGAAAAGTCTTTATATTTATTAACTGAATCTTTATTCGTAAGTGTAATAGACTTACTTCTCTTATAGGCATTATAGCTCTGTATTTTAGTTAACTCTTCGTTGGTTATATTATAATCCTTTTCAAGAGTATTAGTATACAGACTTTTTAAGGTAATAGGGTTAATGTAACCTATCCTGTTATGCTATAGCGTTGTGTTTTTAGTTATAGAGGTAGTCCTTCGACGGTTATTACGGTCTCTTTATGTATAAAGCTCTTTTTAAGGTTAAAGAGGTTAAGGTTTCTTTGTTATATTATTTCTTTATTAAGGTTCAACCAACCCCTTTCTTTGTTTATTTAGTTTCTTTGAAACCTGTTCTTTGAACCTTTGAAACCTCTTTATTCTAGTTAAGTCTTAAGACTATTCTTTAGGTAAAATACCTTTTTATAACAGTTTCTTTATGTTTTTTCTAGTATTTATTATATTTATTTTCTGAGACTTAACCCCCCTATACGATAGTGCCCGTGCTATAGCCTAGTATAGCCCGTTATAAAGCAGAGCCGTTGTATAAAGAAAGAGGGACTCTTTATTATTAAATAATAAGAGCTTCTTATTTCTAGTAAGACCGCGAGCTTTACTATTAAGATAAGAGAGACTGATAATATTCGTGCCTGTTTCCGGTATATAAAGGCACTCTTTTAAAACTAAAAGCTTTCTAGTATCCCTGAATTTTATAACGCAGTCTCCTTTACCTTATATCTTTATTTCCTTTACCTAACCCTAACGAACGGTTCTCTTTTTAGTATTATAAGTAGAAAAGAGTCTTTTATTTATAATAATATACGCCGTAGCCCCGCTATCTACATAGAAATTCAGATCTAATTTGATACTGTTTTCTGCTTGTATTTTATGAATCTTTTCCACTAACTAATCTATATTAAGGTTAGTATTATTTATATCTTTATTTTTAGAAGAGATAATAAATACCTGATCTATATCTATTAAATCCTGTGTAAAAGGATTAGGACGGTCTGGAAGAGGAAACGGAGGAGGGAGGACGTCTTTAAAAATAACGCCAGCCTCTTTGTCTTTATTATTATCTTCCTATTCTTTTTCCTTTTCCTGCGGCTGATCCTGCTACTGATTCTGTTAATTTAAAATTATATTGACCGTAGCAGACTCGTCGTTCTCCTCCTCTAAAGACGTATCTAGGGCGTGCTGCTCCTTAGCTTTTAGTACGAGGTTTATTATACGCTTCTCCTTTCGAGAGAGACTCGTCTTTCCTCCTTTCTTTTCCTTATCCTTTCGAGAGGACTAGGATTTATTTACCCTATTCTGGGTATTTTTCCTTGATCCTGAATTATCCTTTATTACCTAGTTCTTGGGTGCTTTTTTAGGATAAAGAAAATAGCAGTTAGTCGGCGTATAGCCAGGCTTCTTATAGTTCTTATAGAATAAACCCTTAGGCTTTTTCCAGGGTTTTTTGCTATTATTCTTCTATGATTTCGAACCTTATATAAGGAGGGTATTCGACGGCTAATCGACCTTTCTTAAAGCGTCTATTAATTCCGCTATTAATTTATTTAGTGTATAACTAGTAATATCGTGACGGAGAGCTTAAGTTATTTACCCTATTATAGATTCGTACCTCTCGTCGAGACTATTAAGAATCTAGGCAAAGACCACCTTATTAGAAAAGGATATACCTCTGTAATTTAAGGTAAGGAGTCTCTCTTGTATTTTATATAAATACGCTTCGAGATTAGGGAATTCTAAAGGCGAGCGGTTAAAAAAAGAAGTCAGGACGATATAATCGGCCTAGAATCCCTTTGCTTTATATAAATCCTTTAGTTTATCCTATACTTTTAAAGCTTCGTTTATTCCTTAAACCTGGGCTAAGGGACCGTCTAAAAAAGCAGAGAGTATATCTCTAGCGGCTTTTAGAGACTCCTCCTTCTATTTTATAGAAGGAATTGCTAAAAGGGGCTTTATAACGTCTTTAATATATTTTCCTTTACAAGCAAAGTAAGCGTGCATTCCTATAGTCCAGTTTTAATAGTCTGTGCTGCCCTGAAGCTTCCGGACGGAAATTTCTTTACCAGTCTCTTATTAAGCCATTTTCAAGCAGCAGAACGATATTTTTTATTATTTATTTAAGTTAAAATTAACTAAGTTATTTAACGATTTGTTTTTATTATTTTCTTTATTGCTTTTTCCTTTTTCTTTATTATATTGTCGATAAAGGATAGAAATAAAGAATACTAAGCTAAAGGTCTGATTCTAATGAGCCTAGCTTCAAAAGTGGGTCTAAAAGGGGGTCTAAACGGTGAAGCTATTTATAGATCTCGCGGTATAAAGAAAAGCGATGCTTATATAAAGCGAATAACAGGATTTCTATAGGCGGACTTTTTACTAAAAGCTTATATACGATGTTACGATATCCTGTTATTATAGGCAGCGCGGTAGGTTAAGTGGCTTAATTATTATAGCTATTATTCGTGGAGCTATAATAACTATAAAAGCAGCTACGTTTAATCTATGTATTCGTTGTTTTTCTTATTTTTTAAAACGTCCCTTTATAAACAAAGGAATAGTATATCTGATCATAACAAAGAGTCTTATTCTAATCGTGTAGTTCTTCTGGAATAGGAATAAAGAGCTGGCCTCTTAGCACGACTCTTAGCGACCGTATTAGGAAGAAGAAAGGGCTTTGAACCGTGGTATCGGCACGAACGGTTCGATTCGATTGGCTGTCTTCGGGAGATAAAGGGATTTCGTACGGTCGGAGATAAGGATCTACGACTAGGGGAAGATAAAGGGACGGCCTGAATAGGCAAAAACGGCCTGAAAAGGCAGGAGTCTTTTTGGTATTTCGAGTAGAATAAAAGGGTAGAAAAGAGTAGATTTCCTTCTTTGCTAACCCGGGCTTATAACCTTTTAATAAATTGGGCTACGAGTAGTAGGCTGTACGCGCAGAAGAGAGGAATATTAAGCAAATAGCTGTTGAATTCGTAGATCCGTAGGATTACTGCTTAGGATATTGTATGCGTAAAAGCTTGTGTATATATTGTAAAGACCTGACTTTAGGGATTTCTTCCTAGATCCGGGGCTGGCAAAAGACCCTGAAAGATTGGGTGGCGACTGTTACGTTAACAGCCTACGCGACGGTTATCACGCCACGTTATTAGCTTAAGTAATAACCAAGATATCGTATTTACGATACCTAGTATATTTATATTATATATATTATAAGCTAAGTATATATATACACGTATAATACGTATAGTATTATAGTATAGGTTAAGCTGGTTATAAAGTAGACGTCTAGTTATATAGCTATAACTATATACTGTTTATTTTAACTTAGATATTATACTTATTATTATTATGATTATTACTTATTATAAGTATAATATTAACAGTTAGTAAGATAATAAATAGGAGATACTAACCTTTCCTACCCAGGTAAAAAAGGCTAGTATCGGAGAGCTTAAGTATATTCCTTAACCCCCTAGGCTATCAGGATACTATTAACCAGGATACTATATATTAAAGCCGATATCCTAGCGTATTCCGAATAAGCCGGATCGGGAGGCTAAGAAAGCATTAAATCAAGGGCTAGCGATATATCGGTAAGAGCAGGCCACTCTTCGCTAATACCCTATTAAGTTCTATATCTTTATACCGGTTAGTATCACTGCTTTAATACTTATACCCGGTATAGGCGGCACTATGACTTACCTCTGCCTATGAGTATTAGTTCGAAAGCCATCTATTTTATTCCGTATCTAAAGATACTATTAATAATATCGGCTATAAGTAATAATATCGAAATTAAGGATAGCACCAGGGTTTCCGGATTTCGTCGTAGCAGGACCGATAAAACAGAACCGGTAGAATTTATATACCTTTAGGCCTCTAAAGTCAGAATTCTTATCCTGCTATAGCATATCGCTAAGGTAGTAAAAAGTTAGAACGTATAGGACCTTTTCTTTACCGTTAATCGTTAACTTAACGCTATAATCCAGGGTTATAAGATAATATAACGCCTTAATTATATCGTCGAAGTTAGAGCCGTGGGGGCTTAGTGTTAGCGGGTATAAGCGGCTAGTCACAGGGTAATCGCACTAAGTAAGGCCGAATAATTATAGTAGCTAGAATTAAGGAAAGGAAAGGAAAAGGTCTATAAAGAGGCGCAGGATTTACTAGGTTTATACGAATCCTCGGTAAGGGTTGCGCGAGGTTTAAGCGTCGGTTCTACGTGCTAATTAGCGGTTCCGGCCTTATACCGGAACTATACTTTTAAGGGGTTAACCCGTAATATTACCCCCCTCCCCCTCCTCCAGGGCCGTAATAACTAAGCGCCAAGCCTATTATTTTCTAAACGCGTCACGAGGGAGGCGTGTATCCCCCCTTACTTCGGGTATATTCGTGTCGCGCAGTGTTCGCGGCGACTTCGCTCCTAGGTCGCTAACGTTCCGCCTCACGCTAAGCGCTTACCCTTTATATCCAAAAACGCCTAGTTACTCCTTCTTCTTTATTCGTAAACTATTATAATAAATAGCTCTATAGGCTTTTATTATATTCCGTAGTTTAATATCGTAGTATAAGCGTAGCTTTGCCTGGTTTTTTATTCATAGTTAATTCTTCCTCTATAATCCTATAACGTCGTCTTAGCAGTAAGCTCTATCACTTATTCCGTGCCTAGGGCCGTGTCGTTCTCTACTAACTCGCGGCGTAGTCGTTCCGTACTTATAGTTATTTTATTAATCTCGTAATTTATATTTCCGTTTATCCTTCTAACTATTATAAGTCCCTTAATAAGCCCTCGCGTTAAGCCAGCTAAATAGTAGCTAATAAAGTGCGTGTAGATATCCCCCCTTTACTATAACGCCCGCTATACCCGGGAGGGTACCGTTAAAGAGTAGCTAGCCGCCGGTAATATCGCGCCCCCCCCCCCCCCCCCCCCCGCCTTTAATAGCGAAGAACGTGGTTAATCGGTTAAAAGCGTGGCCGAGGAGGCCCTCGCCGTTATAGCAAATACCGGTAAGCGTCCGGCTAAAAAGGAGGTTTATAATTGGGCCTAGTACTTCGCCGCGAGGATCCTACTAACTCTCCGGCAGGCCATAACGCCTTCTAAGCGTTAATATAGCCTAGCGTACCCCCCCCGCCACCCCTATAACGCCTTTTATTGCCCTTATACTAACCGTATAGCCGGCGTTAATTAAAAATTTAACTAAATATACTATAATTAATCCAGGCCTAGCGCGGCCCGTAAACAGCCTAAATACTACGAATATACTATAGGATCCTACCTATATCGCCCCGTGAGTTTCCTACGAGTTATAGGCAAGGTCGTTATAACTAACCTTTATAGCTCCCTACTACCGCTATGCCTTTTATTAAACCCTTAGCCGATAAGGGTCGCGCTATACGCGATAACCCCGATAACGACTATATAAGTGTCTTCTTCTCTTTTTCTATATCCTTTTCTAGGTCGCTACTAACTCGGGCCTAGCTCCGTAAGGCCTATAAACTAGCTCGTAGCGACTATTATGCCTTTTTATCCGAGGCAGCCTCCGCCCCCGCCGCTAACCCCGCTCCCGCCTTTATTAATAACGGCGAGGGTCTCCGCTGCGAGGTAGCGGCCCTCCGCCGCGAGGTTCGCTTATAGGGCGTAACGATAACGCGCCTCCTAAAGGGTATCCTCGCCGCCCTCTAGGGAGGTAGCGGTCCTACTACCGGTAATAGTAATAATGATAGCTAGGAGAGTTTAGGCGGTAATACCGTTAATTAAAGTCCTTTACGGAGGCACTATTTATCTCCTTAGAAACCGGTAGGGGGGCCGGTAAATTCCCCCCCTTTAATTAACTTACGACTATAAGTCGTACTCCCCTTATACCAGGGTCTCCTTATCTTCGCGTATTCCTTATAATATAGTCTCGTAAAGGTCTATTATTCTTATCCACGGGGCCGTGTTCTGCTTCGAAGGCGTCTAACGCCTTAGTGTCTTTCACGGCGTCTAGTGGCTCCTAAGTAGGTTCGGCGTATTCCGCCTAACGCACTAATACCTCGCGTCGTATACCGTGACCTCACCGTTTATTCCGCGCGTATAAGATACTTTCTATTTCCTACTCTTTATCGCTGTGGAGTATATCTCTAATTAGTTCGGGCTAGGGGTCGATTACGACCTAGCTAGGGAGGGGGTCGCGGCTAGCTCGCTTTAGGATATCGACGTAAAAATAAGGGTGTATCCCTAAGGGCACGTCTAACTTAACGATATAGGACTTAATTACTTTTATTACTCTATACTTTTAGCATAGCCAGCTTAGCTTCTTTAAGGGCCTAGGCATAGAGTAGTTAGCTATAAAGAGCTAGGCGAGGTCTCTTACTTCGAAGCGCTCCGCTAGGAGTCGCCGCTTATTCGCGGACTCCTTGCCCTATAGTTACTTTAAAGCTATAGCTGCCTATATAGACTCTATAGCCCCTTATAAACGGCTTAGTAGGTCGTAAGCGGCGGCTTCCTTCGGGTATACGGGTATTAGGTCGTGGATTTAGATAGGGTCGATATAAAACCCGTGTTCTAAGAAGAAAGGGCTTAGCTGGGTCGTTAAGCTTTTCCTATTATTAAGCGATAACTATATAGCGGGTAATAGGCGACCCTAGTTATCCTAAGAATAGTATACGAAGGTATAGAGGTAGGCCTAGATATCTTAGTTTAGCCTCTTAGGCCCTTCGTCGGTTTAGGGGTAATAAGCTATACTAAGTCGCTACTTAATCCCTACGAGTTTATAAAAGTATCGCTAAAACCTCTTAGTCTAGTTAGAACTATAGTCGTTAACGATTAAGAGGGGTATACCGTGGAACCTAAAATAGTAGTAAAGAAAGGCGAAGCTGTTACTATGCAGAACGGCTCTGCTAGGGCCAAAACAAACAAACAACCAACCAACCAATAATAGGCTAGCCGAAGGGAGGGTCAGGCTCGTCACGGGTCCGTATCTAGAGCTAAAGGGTCCCGAGGAGACGGTCGCCGGGCCTCTAGAAGGGTCGGCAGTGGTCCGATCAGGGGAACGAATAGCTAGATAGGCAGGCGGGCCTACGGTCGGCTCTTCTAGATCGTCTAGATAACTAAAAAGGGAAGGATGATATAAATTATGATTATAATAGGTGATAGGTGATGATCGTGAAAGATCGGACGAAAAGCTAGCTAGATACAGTGGGTCTATTCCGAAGAATAGCCGTATATAAGACCAGATCTCTGGGACCGCGTGCGTGATCACGTGATATCCATAACGTCTAGACCCGGAACACGGGTCTGCCCCTCTATAATCGGCCCTAAATTATTAAGCCACGCCTCGTGGTCTTAATAATTTTAATATAAACATAAACAAGTAACCTAATAACCGGCTTAACCAGCCTAAATATATCTCTATTGCCCTGATCAGGGCATCCGTAAGCAACCTATGTAGTAATAGCTTCCGTATCGTCCACCTCTTCCAGCTATACGTAGTAGCAGTCCTTCTTTCCTCGTGTGCCTGTATTCCTGAAGATATCTCCCGAAGACGCGGGCTCGAAGGACGGTGACCTTATAGATAGAAGTGACCTCGTAGGTCCTTCGTACGTAAGCCAGGCAGCGGCGGCGGCTTCCTTAGTTCCGTATAAGGAATAAGTAACGCGGTAGCGGTAGTGGTAGTGGGCGGCGGCCCTAGCGTAGTCTTCGAGAAGACCGTGACGATAAACGCACACACAGGGTAGGCGGCGGTCTTTTCGGTTCTATATAAGGAATAAGGCAACGCGGCGGCCCTAGTAAAAGATTAACGACGTAAAACGCAGAACTAGGCGACGCAGAGTATATCTATCTCTTTTCACTGCCCTAGATAAAGGCAGGCAGTCTACTTCGGTTCGTAGGGGTAAAGCACGCAGGTTAGATCTTTTTAGCGGCGTAGCACGGCATATAGGAAGCAGGTCGATTCGTCGAAGGCAGGAAGGTATCGCGGGCGGCAGGACTTTTTCGAGGCGGCGGTATTCGTGGCCGGGCTCGAAGGAACAGGAAGAGAGCAGGATTAACGGGATTAACAGGATCTATCGGATTAACTATAGGTAGGCGGATCAGGCTCGGGCTAATTAAAGGAACGAAGATATTAGAAAAAAGAAGAGTAGTAAAAGAGTAAAAAAAAAAGAGGGAAAAGGCTAAGCAGGATAAGCTCGTGGTGACTCTACCAGCAGAAAACGGCAGGCAGGATTAATAAGGGTAGGCGGTATTAATAGCACGTGGTCTGCTTCGAAAAAGACGACAAAGATATCCAACGCGTACCACCAAACTAACCCATAATAACTTAATAACCAGCAGGCCAAATTAATCGAAATCGGAGCCGTTCGATTACTCTTCTTCTAATCAGGCCAACGTGGTTATAGGCGAAAGAAATAGTGAAGAACTGCAAAAGATATAGTCTAATAAAGAGGTAAAAAGAAAAGCTAAAAAATCGGCAGGTTACTCCTATAGTCTCTTAGCTAGGCCCTAGGCCTAGTTGTTTCTCGGCCCTAAAGCTATACGAAGGAGCTCCTACGGCGTATAGCTTTTTATATAAAGAATAGGCTAGATTAGGGTCTTCGTGTAGAAAAGAAAAGAGGTGGGCAGGGTAAAATCGGGAGAGGGCAGGACTCTATATTTATCGGCCCTAAAGCTATACGAAGAGGTCCCCCTTGAGGGCAGCTTTTAATAACCCAAAAACAAACATAAACAAGAGGTCCTGATCAGGTTAATAAAGCTTCGGGAAAAGAAAATCCGGCTCTAGGGCGTAATCTAAAGGAAGACGCGGCCCTAGATACGAGTCCACGAACAAGGGCGCGGCCCCCGTCAGGAACTAGGAGAGCTCCTACGGAACCCACGCAGGACTCCTGCTTCCGAAAACGATTCTATTACCCTGATTAGGTAAAGGGAAGAAGGGAAAAAAGGCGGGAAAAGGAAAATAGAAAAGAGGAATAGGTAGAGGGAGGAAGATAGCAAGGAAAAGTCCCTCGGCCCTAGAGGTAAATCCACTAAAAAAAAAGAAGACGTTAACGGCTATTAAGAACTAGAAAAAGCTTTTATAATATTATAAACGTCTTTGTCTCCCGAAAAGGATTACGTTAACGCCTAATTATAGAGGCCCTGCTTCCGCCACACCTCTGCTTCTATCACGTCTATTACCTGCTATAACGCGCGTATCTCCACCTTCTTTACCTCCTCTTCGAGGGAGGTCCCGAATATCTCTTCGATTTATAGCCGGCTTAATAGACTATAATAGCCTAGATACCACTATGGATAAGGATTCTCGAAGCTATCGGGTAAAAGGAAAGCCGTCTATATAGGTAGGCGGGTAAGGAGGTTAACGAACGGGTCGGTAATAAGGTCCTCGGTCTTTATAGTAGGAGGCAGGCCTATATTATATCGCCGCTCCTCTTCTTTAGCCTTTTCCGTGTACTTATTAACGTATACCTTTATTATCTCTTTTAAGCCTAGAGGTAGGCGGGACGGGACGGTAGTAACGGCGGGAGCGGTAGAGTCTATAGGACTCTTCGGATCCGGTGCTATAGAATCGGTAAAGGTAGTAGAGCTAGCACGAGAGCTTTTTGCCGGAATAAAGGGAATAGCGGGAACAGGGGAGTCCACGGGAGGACTCTTTTCTACTATAGGAACGGTAGGCGTAGCGGGCGTCTTTTTCTCTATAGAGTCCACGGGAGGACTCTAGACCAGAGGAACGGCGGGAGGGGCGGAGGTAATAGCAGGTTCCTTTATTATAAAGTCCACGGGAGGACTCTTCGGAACCATAGAGCTAACGGGGCTTTTCGTTATAGGCGTGGTAAAGCTAATATAAGAGCTTTATAGCGGGACGGAGGGAACGGCGGAGTCCACGGGAGGACTCTGAACCGTAGGAATAGGAGGAAGGGTGGTAGTGGTAGCGGTAATAGTAGGTTCCTTCGTCACGGAGTCTATAACGGGGGGACTCTTCGGAACCGGTGCCACGGAGTCAGTAAAGGCAGGGGAGCTAGCACGGGAGCTTAGCGCCGGAATAAGGGGATTAACGGACTTAACGCGCTAGTTCTTCTAAAGCGCGGAGTTATCGTAGCTTTTCCGGATTATAGAGCTAACAGGGCTCTTCTTCGGGCATATACACCGACGGTAGCTATCCTAACCGTAGGAATAGCACCTAATTAGGCGAATAGAATCGTGCCGGGCGGTAGGACTCTTCCGTGGAGTCGTACTTCTACCGCGGCGGTGGCTCTTCCGACTACTACTTCGGCTATATAGGCTACCCGGGACGGAGGGCTGCCTACGTCTAGCGACGTTACCGTTAGTCTGATTAGACGAACAGGAAGTAAACGGCAAAGAGTCTTCTAATCGCAGAGCGTATAGCTCCTATAACGCTGCCTCGCACGCCTTTAGCGCGACTCTCGCGATAACCTTAAAATATAAAATCAAGCCGATTAAGAGGAATAGAAACATATCCCACGCGCGGCTCTGACTACTCTAACCCTGGTATTATATCCTCCTTTTTCTACGACGTCGCCGTCGTGATATCTTCCTCTATATATTCGACTATTAATATGCAGGCAGTCTCTGCTCTTCCGGATCCGTGGTACTCGGGACCGTAAAACCGGATCTTTAGGACTATTAATATATAGGCAGTCTCTGCGTCGGGATAGGTTACGGCTATTACTAACAAGTAGGCAGCCTCTGCTCTTCCGAAGCACTATCGAGATCGCTCTTCCGGAGACTCAGGCCCCGGGAAACTGTTTTTATAGATTTTAGTGTATATAGTGTTTTTATTATTTTATTATTATAGCTATATCGTATCCAGAATCTAAACTCGTATCGTAACCTTATCTTTCTTCTTTTCTACTGCCTACGTAACGCGCTATTCTTCCGGGCCTTGACCTAAGCCCTTCGGCCGCTATTAGAGGGTAAATCTATAACTAAAGCTATATCGTATCTAAAACCGTATCGTAACCGAAGCTATATTGTAACGAAACCAAGACTCAAAGACTCAAAAACCGTAGACTTAAGACCGAAGACTTAAAGGGAAAACCGTGACCGTATCAAGACTAAGACCAATAATCGTTAACAGGCCGTTCGTTTAGGCAGGCCGGAACTACCCTCGTGCGCAGGAAAGGTCCCACGCCGATTATATCCGCCTCCGAGCACTAATTAAAGAAAGGCGAAGCCGTCACTATACAGAACGGCTCCGCTAGGGCCAAAACAAATAAATAACCAACTAACCAATAATAGGCTAGCCGAAGGGAGGGTCAGGCTCGTCACGGGTCCGTATCTAGAGCTAAAGGGTCCCGAGGAGACGGTCGCCGGGCCTCTAAAAGGGTCGGCAGTGGTCCGATCAGGGGAACGAATAGCTAGATAGGTAGGCGGGCCTACGGTCGGCTCTTCTGGATCGTCTAGATAACCAAAAAGGGAAGGATAATACAAATTATGATTATAATAGGTGATAGGTGATAATCGTGAAAGATCGGACGAAAAGCTAGCTAGATATAGTGGGTCTATTCCGAAGAATAGCCGTATATAAGACCAGATCTCTAGGACCGCGTGCGTGGTCACGTGATATCCATAACGTCCAGACCCGGAACACGGGTCTGCCCCTTTATAGTAGTTTAGGAAGCGTTCCGTATAGGCCTCCGCTTTTATCGTTTCTATTACTTTTAGCGTTACTAACTTTATTAGCCTATTTATAATCACTTATAGGAACCTTACCCTGCCTTCGCCGGTAAGTAGTAGGTCTATTATAAAGTTTATCGCGAGGTAGCTATAAATTCGCTTTAGTACGGGTAGTGGTTTTAGTAGCCCGCGCTTTATATTCCGCTACTAATTACCCCTATTACACGGGTTATAGTTACGGATAAACTTCCGTATATCCTTATTTATACCGGGCTAAAAGAATTATCGGGCTATTATAGCGATCATATTCTCCCTGCCCGGGTAGCCGCTAATAGCCAAGTCGTGGATCCCTTATACGAAGTATCCTCTTAGCGGCGAGTTCTTTTTAGAGCTTAGAACCTAGAGACGATCCCGGAAGGTTATATATCCCGCGGGGTTAAAGGAATATTCCGTGATCTATAGTTACAGTCTAAGGGAGGGGTTAAAGCTATAAGCTCTTATAGTAATCGCGGCGAGGACTCCTTAGTACTAGGGGTTAGTTACTATAATCTTATCCTAAAGTCGTTAAAGGTCTTTATTTACTTTAAATACACGCTTAATAGATATTTTCCGTATTATTAGCTTAGGGATTATTTTTAGGATCGCGGAGTTAGGTATTAATTAGATTACCCGTCCTTATTCCCGGTTATCTAAGCTATCCTTTAGGGCGTCCTATTTATAATAGGAGAGCGTATCCGCTATAAAGTTCTTAGTACCTCGCCGGTACTCTAGTATAAAGTTAAACTAGGCTAATTCGCTAGCCTAGCGGCTTTGGCTTTTAGTAAAGGACCGTTTAGTTATAAAGTACTTAAGGGCCTTATAATCCGATAATATTATAAATTACTCGTAGCTAGTTAGTTCTCCCTTGTAGGCGAGTATATAGCTTATAATTACTAATATCTCCTTATCGTGAATCGGGTAGTTATACTCTGCTAGGGTAAGCTTATACGAGTAATACGCGATTACGTAGTAATATCCTAGCTTATCTACCTAGGATAGGATACTACCTAACGCGTAGCCTAAATAGTCGGTCTTTAATATAGTCTTACGGTCTAGGTTCTATAACTATAAAACGGGTTTTATCTAGAAGAGTCGTTTTAGCTCCTTAAAGGCGGTGTTTTCTTCGTCCCCCTACCTAAAGAGCCGATCCTTCTTTATTAGTGCTAAGAGGCGGGCCGTGATACCTATAAAGTCGTAGATAAATATCCGGTAATAGTTCGCGAATCTTAAGAAACTTTATACTCCCTTTAGCGAGGTAGGGGCCTCCTAGTCGCGGATAGCCTTTAACTTCTCGGGGTCGTAAAACACTCTCTTATCTATTATAACGATAAAGCCTAGATATTTTACTATTATTACGCTAAACTTATACTTAGCTGGGTTTAGGTTTAGGCCGGTATCCGTGAGCCTATATAGTACTAGCCGGACCTTCGCCTTATAGTCCTTATAAGATCTACTCGAGTAAATCAGGATATTATTAATATAGGCTATAATAAAGTTATTAAGGAACTCTTATAAGGTCTGGTTAATATAGCGTTAAAAGGTAGCGGGTACGCCGCTTATTCTAAAGGCGTATACTAGCTACTTAAAAAGACCGAACCGTGTTCTAAAGGCCGTCTTACTCTTATGCCCGGGAGCTATACGGATCTTATAGAAGGCGGCGATTATATCGAGCTTTATAAACCACTTAGCGCTAACTAGGTTATATAGGGTCTTAGTAATTAGGGGGAGGGGGTAGCGATCCCGCTAAGTGATTATATTTAGGGCTTTATAATCATAGTAAAAGCGTAGCCCGCCCCCTAGCTTCTTCACGAATAAGACCGGCGTGGTAGCCGCTAAGCTACTAGCTTATATAAATTCCTTATTTATTAGGTCGTTAAGCGTTTTCCGGAGCACTAGTAGCTCTTCCCTTAATATACCGTAAAGGGGCCCCCACGGTAAGGTCGGCTTAAGCCTATTAGGACCTTATTTTAGGGTGATTTCGTGGTCGATGCCTAGTTAGTAAGGGGGTAACTCGTTAGCCTTATTAAGCGCGAAGAGGTCGCCGAACTCTTATAGTATATTTATAGGGATATAGTCCCAAGGGTCTACTAGTTCCTTTTTACGGAGGGCCTTATCGATATCCCGTATACTAACGGCCCGGATTAAGGCGTTAAACTCGTCTCTTTTTTTTTCCCTTTAATCCCCTTTTTATCTATTATTTCGTGGCCGTAAATACCTATCCCGAGACTAGCCTTACCTCGCGGATAGCTTATATATCGGCTAGTTCTTTCTCGCCTACTACTCGTAGGTTAATATCAGCGACTCCGTGGTATAACCTACGATTCTTTATATAATATATAACGTTATTATATTCTAGCCACGGTTTTCCTAGGAATATATCCTAATCTAGTCCTTTTATTATATAAGCAAAGACTCGTTATATATAGCCGCTAATCTTAAGCTTAAACGCGGCGATCCCGGTGTTAGTAGCCGGCTTAGACGTATCCGAGAATCCTTTTAGTAGTCGTCTCCTTTCATCGACTAATAGTAACTAAAGTCTTTAGGTAAAGCGTTTATTTATAATAGCATAATAGTTATAACCCGTATCTATAAGAGTATATATATATCTTTTATTTACTCGTGTTAATATTAGGGCTAAATCGCTACTAGCTAGGTGTTTAAACGCCTCCTACTCCTGCTATAGGGCGGCTATCGGCTTTAACGCCCGTTTTTATATTAAAGCTATTCTTTTCCTAATTCTTTATTATCCGAACCGTCTAACCTCACGGCGACGTTACTATCCCCGGCCTATACCTTCGCTACGCGGACGCCCTTAGCCTTGCCTTTATCCCGGGACTTATAGTTTATATAGATATATCCCTTTTTCCTATAACTCTAGCACTCCCGGTTATCACGAGGTCGCTCTATAGTCGTGTCGGGCCGGACCTGATTAATCCCGCCTATTATAATATCTTTATCGGTATTAGTCTCTTAGTTCCGGGTTTAGTTCGGTATATAAGTGTTCTGGCTAGTTAGGCGTAGGCCTTTTAGCCTCTAGGCGATGCTCTAGACCTTAATAACCTAGCTTATATAGTCGTAGGGTAACTTCGTGGTGACTAGGGCGCTACGTACCTTCTAGCTTAGGGCTCCCTTTAGGAAAGTGATCTTCGCCGAGTCTACCTACTCGTTACTACCTGCTTAGGCGATCCGTTTTTCGAATTTTAATAGGAACTATAAAAAGGTTTACTCCTCGTATTATCTAAGGGAACGTAGCGTAAAGGCCGCGTAAGGCTATTCGTTCTAGTCCTTATATATACGGTCTAAGTAGGTAAGGAACGACTCTGGGTCGCGGGTACCTCCTAGCCCCCCGGCGGTATAGAAGGCCGATACTATTTACTAGGCACTTCTTTTTAAGTATAAGTTAATATAGTATTATATTTTAGCTTAGTTATTAAATAAGTGTTTATTTAGTAGGAGCTTATCGTGTATCTATTACGACTAGGTAGCGTACTCTATTCGTTTTCTGCTAAACTTTATAGGGTATAGTAGGGGCTTAGTGCGTAGCGGATATAGTTCGCTTAGTTCCTATAGGACTACGATCTAGGGGGGAGTAGAGGTTGCCGGGGTCGGAGGACCTGCCACCGACTTAGTAGGCGTGTTTATAGGGGCTCCCTCTAAGGGGGGCGCGAGGTTAGGGGTAGGTTACTACGGGGTCTAGACGTTTACGAGACTATTTATAAGTTATTAGAGTAGCTTTTATTATTAAGCTATCTGTTCTTATAAGGGACCGAGCGTTATATTAATAGCCTCGGTGATCCTTTTATCCGTTTACTTAGCTAGCTCGGCGGGGTTTATAGGACCGCCGCCGCCTAACGGTGCGTTCGTATCTGACTCTATACTAGCGCAGCGCGTAGGGTTCGCTAAATTCTAGCTATATAAGCGGCTAGTTATAGGGTAATCGCACTAAGTAAGGCCGAATAATTATATTAGCTAGAATTAAGGAAAGAAAAGGAAAAGGTTTATAAAGAGGCGTAGGATTTACTAGGTTTATACGAATCCTTAGTAAGGGTAGCGCGAGGTCCGAGCGTCGGTTCTATGTGCTAATTAGCGGTTCTGGCCTTATACCGGAACTATACTTTCGAGGGGTTAACCCGTAATAGCGGGAAGATATTAGCGCGGCGATAACGATCTATAGCGTTCAGCCTAGCTAGAATTATATATACACCTATAAGCGACCTATAAGAGTTATAGTATAACCCGAACCCGTTAATAAATACTATAATCGGAGAGGACACTATAGTATTAGCCTTATCCTAGTCCTCGAAGAGTTAGCGGCCGTATACCTTAAGCTCTAATTCGGCATGAATAGGATATATATAGCATAGCGGTATAAGCCGCCCTTAACTGCCGTCGGGCTCCTAGTGTAAGACTCGGCGTATATAAAAGGCTCTGTTATAAGGCGTTTATATAGGCTTATGCTTTAGGTACTACTTTGCCTTTTTAGCCCTAGGCTAGCCTCCGACTATTATAGAAGCCGAAGGGCTTAGATTATCCAAGGTCTTACTCTAACTATAGTCGTATACAGGACCAGTAATCCGGTGTAGTAAATAGGTCTCGGGGATATAGATAACAGCCGCGTTCAAGATCATCTTATCCTCTTCCTACGGAAAATATAATTAGCCGTGGAAGGGGTTTAGGGGGAGCATAGTAGCAGGGCGGGATATAATAAAGGCCTCCTAGATCTAAAGAGCGAGGTCATTCTTACCTGCTATACACGGCTAGCTACGATAATTATAGCCTACACCGTAAACACGGCCGATATACGTAGACGATAGATCTTCGGTACTAGCTTCCCGATAGCAATAGTCCCCCTCCATACAACGGTAAATCACAAAATCAGACAGGAAAACTATTAACCTAATTTTAATAACTTCGTTACTATACTCGTCGACGCGGGTAGTAATAATATAGGCATAAACACTAGAGGTGGTACGAAGTGATAAAGCCTAGCTATATAAATAAAAGAGCTCTATAGGGTTATTAATAAAGATAGCAGGGCCCACGTATAAGTTACTTATTATATCCGAATTTATAAAAGACGTAAAGATATTAACGGGATTAATAACATAAAGAGTTATAGTAAGTCCAGCTAAGATAATAATATTAGCAGGGTCGATAATCCGAGTTATAGATTTATAGCCACGAGGCCTATAACCCTTACCCACCTTATTCCTGCTTTTTCGTTACCTATTCCGTAGGCAGTTTCTTAATACAAAAAGGGATCTTAGCTATCCGTATATTCATTAATAGGAACCTCTTCGATACACGGTTTATTAAAGTCGATACTAATTAGGTAGGCCTTAGATATCAGGGATCGGATATCTATCTCTACCCTTTATAGTCCGAAGGACTTTATAAAGGGCACCGTACTAGGTACGGTTCATCCTAAAAATATAAGCAAAAAGACCGAGACCTAACTAGAATTCCGAGAGGTAAAGGTATATATTCTATTAGTAAGGGACTAGAATCATAGGATTATCGCGGTCATAGATATAAGTAGTATAATAAACTAGCTACTATAGCTTAACTTCTATCTCTATTATAGAGCCTTATTCGGGAACTCTTAACTCCTCGTTATCGTCCTTATCGAAAGGGATAGACTTAATACCTATAGTGATATTATTAACTAGCTCGTTATAGTCGATAGCATACTATAGTTCGTTTAGGTTAAACCCTGGAGGTAAAAGTTCTTATTACTTATCTAAGTCAGGAATAATATCATCTCTAGAATTAAGGATACCTATAGATATTTAGCCACTAATTATTAATTAAGATATAAAGCCACTTACCTTTAGCTGTATTATTATCCTTATTACTATCGTCTTCTTTATCGGGTCTATAATCAGACCCTTTTATTATCTCGATATCGTTATCGTTAAATTCGTTACCGCCTATCCTAAAAGCGAATATAATATTATTACTATTATAGTTATCGTCCTAATTATTATTAAAACCCTCTTAGTACTTATAGCTCTGCTACTAGCTAGGCTCGCCACGCTACTTAAGTATCTATAAGGCTATTCTATAACGAGGCTTACGGCTAGGCCCGGTATCGCTATTATTCCTAGTACCTTCCCCTGGATACCTAACTATACGACATCAAGGTATATTAATAGTGAATCTAGTAATTATATATATTCTAGGACTTACCTATTTTAATAGTAGGAATAAAAGAGAGGTAAGATAAGAGGTAAGATAAGAGGTAAGAAGAGAGGTAGGAAGTGTAGAAGATAGTAGGAAGTAAAGATAAATAGCAGACTGGATTTATAGGAGTAAAATAGGAGTGGTTTATATAAAGCTAAGGCCCTAAGGAGGGGGGGGGTTAACGGGTAGGCGCACCTGCCTATAAAAGGGGAAGGAGGTAGAAGGTACGCTCCTGTTACCGGGCATACTAAGAGGCGTAATAGTAAATTAACGGCCTACCTCCTTACTTTATTCTTATTTTTCCGTTTAGGTCTTCTTTTCTCTTTTATTAAAATCTCTGTTTATTTTTATTTTTCTATTTTAACGACCTTAGCTATTAAAGACCAGCATAACCCTCTTTTTAGGTAGGTAGCTAACTTAAT
Organism: Sodiomyces alcalophilus JCM 7366; assembly: GCF_042370955.1. Lineage (NCBI taxonomy): Eukaryota > Fungi > Ascomycota > Sordariomycetes > Glomerellales > Plectosphaerellaceae > Sodiomyces > Sodiomyces alcalophilus. The sequence continues at coordinate 5,292,289 of NW_027263535.1, read as the reverse complement.
TTTTCCCTCTTTTCTTACTTATCTCTAGTTTAGCAGTTCTTAGTCTTTACGTTACCTACTAACTTTACCGGTCTTCCTAACTCTTCTATTAAGCATTATATTATTAGTATTATTATATAGACCTTTAACGATAGCTCTAGCCGCGGTAATAAAGCCAGTTAAGGTGGCCAAGAAGACTAAGAGATCCCCCCTTACCTTCGTTCTACTACTAGTCAGGGACTTAATATCAGGCCCCGTCCTCCCCCTCTTTATATCCAGCCTCGCCGAGATAGTGGCTAGTATAGTCCTATTCCTCCGGGCCCTACTCCTCCAGGCCCTGCTCCTCCGGGCCCTGCTCCCCCCGGCCATAGTGGCTCTAGCGTCCCCTACTCCCCTAGTAGTCCTACGGCCACGCCTATAGCCGGCACTAAGGTATATACTTATTATTATATATCCTAGTATAGTAATACTATATAGGTACTAATATAGTTAGTTCTAGCGTCTATAAAGAAACATTAATCCGCGTCTTCTTAAAAAGACCTCGCCGCCTTCGCCTATACTATTTAGCTACGCCTAGGGTATCCGCACTCCTACTATCCGTTCTAAGCAGTCGATTAGTCGTAGCTAACCCGGTAACAGCTCGGGCTAACCCGGTGCTATAAACCCTCCTTCCTCTCCCGCTATTAATATCCGTATTAAATTCCTAAACCTTTTTTTAGAGCCGACTCGGGAAAATATTATAAAGCTACTAGATAGCCCCCCGGCCCGCCTAGACTAGACTCCTACTAGTATCACCTTGGCTAATAATTAAGGCTAAGAAACTCCTCTTAACACTCCTATCTATAGCCGCCCAGCTTAGCTATATCAGAGGATATTTATATCGCTTACGAATAACGAAAAGGCCGATAAAACCGTTATTATAGACTAAAAGTGCCGTAAAAATCAGTTTCTTTTTTACTATAACTGGTTTATTATAAACAGTATTATAAAGGCCTATCCGGAACTTATCGTTAATAGCGTTAATATAATTAAACTACGCAAAACATACCTTAACCAGTATACTTAGTTCTAGTATAACTTCCTTTTCGTCGATTTTATAACTTAGATTAAGAACTTCCTTACCGATAATCCCTACCTAAAGGTTCTTTACGACGTTAAGCCCACCTCCCCTAACTTTGCTATTAATATACGGGAAGTGCGTTAAGTCCTTAAGCCTTATCTAAATAAAAACAGCTAGTAAAAGATTTAGCGGTTTATCGCCGACTATATTAATTATAAGGCCACTTTTACTCGCCACGATCAGCTCCCTTTCTTTTATATTAAGCTAGTCTTCTTTACCCTTACTCCTAAACTTATTAAGCTTACTAACAACGAATAAAAGAGGAACTAAGAGCTTAGAACTCCTGCTAACGCGAAGCCCTGGATCGATAAGACCTAACGCAAACTTATTCGTTAGATCTACTAGGCACTCTATACCGATAAGCGCTTAACCTATATTAACCGTAATATCTTTACCTAGAACACTATTACCGCTAAGCGTTAACGTATAACGGTTATAAAGAATCTACTAGCCTAGTATATCTGGTTTAATAATAACCCCCCCCCCCCCCCCCTCCCCTACCTATAGCTACTCCTACTAAGCCAGGCCCTTCTTATATACCTAGTATACCTGGTTCTAGCACTTCTAGTTATAGTCCCGGCGGCTCTAGTTGGACTAAAGAAGACCCTTTTAATAGCCTGTCGGGATAGTCGGGTAGTGGCTTTAGCTTAGATAGAGCCTATAACACTTATAGTTAGACTCTTACTACTTTTAGTAGTAGCAGCTATATATTTCTTACTAATCGTATAGATATTAAAGATAGTAGCGTGGATAATAACACCGGCACTATCAGCGAGGATAAGATAAGCAGTATTACTAAAACCCTTAGTACGGAGAGTCCTACGCCTATTTATCGAAATATCCGACGTTAAATTTAGACTTAGGCGGATTAGAATAAAGCATCCTCTAGTAAGTTAATAGATTAGTAGGAAATCAATAATTATATTATTATTATAACCTGCCCTTAGCCCCCTTATAACCACGTCTAGTACGTTTCTTATAACCTTAAATCGCGCCTTATCGTTATAACCTCTCCTTTAATACTAATATTATAACTATAATAATAATAATAACTAATATACCGTTTTACCTATTACTATTACTATCACTATTATTATTAGGGTAAGTCTATTTATCCCTAGAAGACACTTAGTATATAATAATCTAACCTATAGCCTTTAGTAGTTAATAAGATATAAGTAAGTCCGAGCCTTAGTAGCAGTAATAGTGGCAGTGGTAGTGGCGACCTCGTAGCCTATAATAAAGCCATAAAAGCATTATGCCTAGTAATATACTATAACGCCTAGATAAGATTAGCTCTTAATAGGCTAGATAAAGTAACTAAAGGCCTTTATATCGGAGGAATTTATATCGACCTTGCCTATATCTAACGCTATCTGCCTATAGCTATAGCTCCCTTTATTTAAAATATACCTAGTAAGTATCTTAAATATTATAATCTCTCGGGGATTAATTATATACTAATATCTAGTATTATAGGCAAAGCTAATATAATAGGTAGCTATTTAACCTATATATCCCCCCGCTACCGGGTATACCTATTATCCCTTCGATAAATAATATCGCTTTAGATAATAAGGGCGGACTAGAATCACTAGATAATAAGGCCGAGGGTAGTAGCATAGAACTAAATATTAGCGGCTATAAAGCCGATAATAAGCTAGATAAAGGCGATAAAGAGGAAGGCAAAGATACCAGGGTAACTATATAGATACCGTATATTCAAGCTATTCTTCTATCGCGATAATATTGTTTAAGTTCTTAAGTCGTTAAAAGCGTTTAGGACGTTCCAGTTAAGTAGGTATACTAACGAAGTATTACTAGCCGCGTGCCCTGATATAATTAGTTAGTAGAACCATAGCCAATCATATCGTATTCACTGCTTTTCGGCGCTATACTATTTTCGAAATAGCGTAGTTATAACCTACTCAAAACATAGACGCTAAAATTCCCCGTCTTCGTATTAGCTTATAATCCAGACTAGGAGGCTATTCTAGGATAACTCTACAGCCTAGGACAGTGACCGGATCCTAGGATAAGTGCCTAAATCTAGCCTAACTCTTTTCCTTATTTTCCCACTAAGGTATTATAAGTCGCCCTGTTACACGCCTCTAGCATGAATTTTTCGTCGATCCCCTGGGTGCGTACCGAATCCCATGCCCCCGGCAGAATCATGGTGATGATATGCTTTATCACCTCGTTGATTGTTAGTCAACGCTTTGAATCGAAATCTGCAGCTGAGCATTTGCTTCAAGTTGTGGCATGTCTATACCACTCGATACTGAATCCAAGTTGCTCTGGCTCTCCCAAAGAAAGCACATGAAGAAGTCCGCGCTTCTCCAGGTTCTGACAGAATGTTTTTTTCAAAGAGAAATCCTCTGCTGAGCCGTGTGATCCGATGCCACAGCTATAGCCATCCGATTCTCCACCATAAGTTTCTTCAGGCTTGGTTGCCTCTCTGGTGCGACAAAGCACGAAAACACACCAAGATCTGAAGCTTTTCCATAAACCGCGAATAACGCGGCCTATAACCGTACACCATTGCGGGGTGGATATGTTTTCAGCTTCGTTGTCTCTCCAGTTGTTTCTTCCAGGAAGGAGCGCCTCTGTGTATGCGGCCAATTCCGCAATCGTGGCATATTTGTTGTGCCAACATTTCATGATGATGTCGTCAATTAACGGATCACCATCTAACTTGGGAAATTCCATGTTCTGCAGTAACTCCACAACTTTGCGTCCATGCCCTTTAGGATCCTCGCTAAGACGTCGATCTCCGTAGACCTCAAAGCCGTAGTTTATGAGGTAGTACAAGGAACCCAAGGCGAATTGTTCAGTTCGAGGACCTAGGAAACCGGAACTCCCACGTCGTCCTTCATCCTGCTCGTCGCTGTTGAGTATTCGTCCATACGGGGCCATGCAAGCTTCAAAATCTGACCCAATTTCAGCCGTACAGTCAAAATCTGACAGTTTCAATCTGTTGCGATCGAGTAAAATGTTTTCGGGTCGTAGGTCGCCATGTGCGAGATTGAGCGATTCTAGAAAAGCAACGGCTTGAGCGAGGTCGTTCATCCATTCCTTTCGTAGGGATAGAGGTTCCAGTTTCTCCACTTTAGTAACCATAGCTGTTTGCTGGTCGCGAGTATGGTTATTTTGTATTCTCGACCAGAGGGTTGCATCTAATGAGGCTGTTAGTAGACACACTTGTCAAACATCAATAAGGGTCGCACCTCGCATGTACTCGATGAAGATGCCGTTGTCCGCGTAGAGGAAACACTGGACTATAAAAGGGCACGGCGGATGTTGAGAAAAGATCTCATAGATCTTGAGTTCCTTCCGAAATTGCTCTCGCTCAAAGTCGCCAGATTTGGGGACCTTTACAACGATGCGAGGATGGACCTCATAGACAAAGGAGATACCTCCCTTCCAGACCCAGTGCACATCAGGAAATTGCTGCCGGATATCCATAATAGGGATAAAATATAACAGGTTAGAAGAGGAAGTGCAGAGAGAACGTTGCTAAGCGTATAACGGAAGCGAGTAGAGAGAAGCAAACGGAGGTTAGATAGCTAGAGTACCTAGGGGACTCTCTGTGGAGACCTCACATTTCCATGAGTACCACTATTTGCAGCCGCCCTGTCTGATATTTGCAGCCCTCTCTATCCTATTCCGGAAGGTTACGCGAGCCCGCGCAGTAGTCTGCATACGCCACTAGCTTGGCTGCATATTTCACGTACCGGTACGTACATATCAGGACAAGACTTTCTCACCTAATCTTATCTCTGATATCTGTACCTGTAAATTCACTACTTATAATAACCTTCTATACATAAACCTCTAGGCGATGCGAATATCTAACGTCTACCTAGAGGTAGAAGAGAGTGGTGGAAAGCGTGGTGGAAAAGGGTAGTGGAAAAGAGTAGTGGAAAAGAGTAGTAGAAAACAGGGCGGAAAATTTTTCTTATAAGGCCACGTAATCAGTCACGTAGTCAGTTATATAATTAGTCACGTAATTAGTTATATAATTAGTTATATAATTAGTTATATAATTAGTTATATAATTAGTTATATAACCGATTATATAACGGATCACGTAACTACTAGCTAATAATATATACGCCTTAATATAATATAATACGGTATATAATTAGTTATATAATAAGCCACGTAACTAATTATATAACTAATTACGTGGCCTTATAGGAAAAATTTTCCGCCCTCTTTTCCACCACTCTTTTCTACTACCCTTTTCCACCACCCTTTTCCACTACTCTTTTCCACTACTCTTCCACCCTCTTTTTAGCCCTCGGACAGGTAAAGGATATCGGGTATTCTAAGATACTTAAAGATAATAAAAATAATTGAAAAATAGCAGTGATTTTATAGTACAGAGCATCAGAGAAAAATCACAGGAAATAGCAGCAGTCTTAACAACATAAAAATTTTATCGTGATCCAGGGTATATACCGGTACGTGATATATACAGCCAAGATAGTAGCGTATATAGTATAAAGGGGTGGATCGGAGACCCAGTGCTATATCGTTAGGACATCACGTGACGTTATAGGACGCGCGCATCTTTTTTATTTATCTTATATATTATATATATACGTGGCGACGCCACCTAGACACAGGGGGATACTTATTATCCTATATAATTATTATCCTTTTAACCCTAAATTTTGCCACGTTCTTTATATTCACTTCGTTTAAGCTACGTTACCCTAATCAGAGCAGCGCGCACTCCTAGAAACCTTTTCTAAAGGTCTCCTTATTATATATATTATTTTAGTTATAAGCACTTCGTGGTCTTAAGCACTCTTATTATTAAAGACTTATCCGAGATTATACTACCTAAGCCGTTCTGTATAGTAACGGCTTCGCCTTTTTTTAATTAGTGCTTGGAGGCGGATTTATTTAGTGCCTAGGAAGTCCTAATCGTCTAATTAGGGTAACCGAAAGCACTTAAGGGGAGTTCCGGCCTACCTAAATAAACTATATATTAATTACGGAAAAGAGAAGTATATAGCTATAAGGCCGAGATTAAAAATAAAGCATTAATATTTAAAATTAGAACGGAGATCACGATAATAGCCTAGGAAACCTGCCCCCTATATAGGCTTAATAAAACCTAATAACCAGAAAAACGGGGAAGGATCCTCCTTACTAAAAATAAGATAAGAGCTATAGACGGAGAAAAAGGCCCCTACCGCCGATAAGGTAGAGGTGGATAGGAAAGCGAGAGGTAGTTAAGAAAAAGGTACGACGAATAGAACGAAGAATAGATTAACTATAAGATAGATTCCAGATATAGTATAGATATAGACACGGAGGGCGCGCTCCTTTACCGGAATAGGAAAAGCTATGAATATAGACTATTAGGGGCCGTAAAGCCTAGATATAAAAAAATCTTTTACTATAACCCTTTAAGTAGGAAATAATAAAGGCATAGGGTTAACCTTATTATAATTAAAGTAATACAGGCCTATACGAACGGTGGTAAGTCCCTAGCCCTGAGAATTTTAAGAAAATCTAGTTATATAAGGCCCTAACGGTTAAAAGAACCTATTAAGGAGCCCCGAGATACCGCGCCCTTATAGACCCGGCGGTTAGGTAAACCTACTAGTAGATCCCGGATACGACTTAAACTAATTTCCTATAACGGGTAGCGATACCTTATCCTATTCCTTATAGGTATCTCCGTTAGTCTAACCACAATAGGTTCCCTCCTAAGCCTTAGCGGAGAATACTTATATTATATCCTTTAGAGCCCCTAAGAAAAGGGCTCCTCCTACCCCCTATCCAGAGCATTAAAAAAATTACATTACAAATTACATTACATTACATTACATTACATTACATTACATTACATTACATTACATTACATTACATTACATTACATTACATTACATTACATTACATTACATTACATTACATTACATTACATTACATTACATTACATTACATTACATTACATTACATTACATTACATTACATTACATGTAATTTGTAATGTAATTTTGTAATGTTGGGAGAAAAATTACAGTTTTTATTATATACTTTTAATATATATTAGATACTATATACTAGCTATATAACCATATATTATATATACTATAGCCTATTATAGTTATTAAAGGTTAAATCTATAAATATATACTATATATATCTAGGTGAACTATTTTAATAAATTCCTTTAATAATATCTATATAGCTTTATATTTAGATAAAATATAGTAGGTATATATATATGATAGATAAATTAGATAAAGTATAAAATATAGACTAATATACCCTAAAACTCCTAACTCCTTCTATATATATATATATATAACTAAATCTAGTTATATATATCTTCGTCATCAACTATAAAACTAGACGCTACTGCTATTTCAGCTTCTTCTTCTTCTTCTTTCTCTGTATATAAGTCCTCTTCTAGCCCATAGTCGAATAGGTCGTTATACATCTTCGTTCCTATACTATCTTTAAATTCCCAATTCTTTAGTAGAACTAGTTCTTTTCGAGTACTGGCTTTAAGAGACGTTCGACGCTTGGATATAGTATTACCCGAGGTATTAAAATTACCCTCGATAGCAGCTGTCGTAGCCGGGATTGCTAGATATCGGGGGGCTATAATTGAGAGTATAGGATACTTCTCTTCGTTACTAGCCCACCACTCTAGAGGATCGATCTAAATTAAAGGTATATATTAGTATATAAGGTATAAAAGGTATAGTAGCGAGGGATTATATATACCTTATCCATAGCTTGAGCCTCTTCTATATAGGTAGCTATTTCGTCGACTCGAGCCTTTTGATTTATTTGCTTTGACTGTACAGGGAAAAGATCGTCTAATCCTATTATACTAGGCTTAGGCCTAGGATTATTGTAAGGAAGTTTTCCCTTAGCTGTAGCTGCCCCTATCTCGATATTAAAATTAGTTCGCCGAATCGAATTATCTCTTTCCGAATCAGAACTATCCGAGTCTGAACAGCTAGAAGATAAATCGACTATCTCGATTCGTTTATTCGAATAGCCTAGTTTAAAATCAACCTTATTATCCTTCTTTTGTTTATTAATAATTTCTCTTCATAGCCTACATAATATAAATTAGCTTTAATTATTAAGTACTTATTAATAACTAGTTTATGATACTTAGACTTACGTATTGTATTCTTCCTCGAGATTCTCGTATATCTGTTGCTTAAAGGCGAAAAGATCAAAGGTATCAATATTCGCATCTCGAAATAAAAACGAGTAGTTAAATTGCGGATCTAGAATAACACTAAATATATAAGGTCGGAATACCCTATAATTCGAAGAAGAAATACGGCGGGGTATATATTTTTCTAGCTTATTAAGGCCGGCCTTAATAGCTTGTATAAAGCTTTTTGCGTAAGGGTTTAGGCCTTTTCCACTCTATAGATATATATTAGTATATAACTATAATAGTTAATATAGTATATATAAGAAAAGGGAACTAACCTCGTCGATCTGATTATAGTTACTTTGGTGGAGTTCTAATTTATCTTCTAGGCCCCTATAGATTCTACCTGTTAAAGGTAGAACTAAATTGCTTGTGATATATGACTGTGACTGTAGCCTTATTGTAGCTGGATACAGAGTATATAGTATATCGCGTAGATATACTAGCTGAAGCCATTGATTTTCAGTTGGAAAACTAGTTCGAATAATCGGATTATTAGTGTTTTTATATAAAATAAATAAAGCAGGCCGTAACTCGATTGCTGTATGTAGCATAAGATATATAGAGTTCCATCGCGTATCGTTACCTAGTATTATAGTATTAGTATATATACTATAGTTATATAATATTATAATAAGTAGAGTCTTATTATATACATAGAGGTATTTTTGTTCGGTTATCGTTGCTTGCTATTAAGCCTTTGGTTTTCGTAATAGAAAGAGCGTCTTTAAATTCACTTTAAAGCTTACTATTATTCTTAAGAGTAATAATAAGCTTCTTTAAAACCCCTAGAATACCTATTATTATTTAAGTAAGTATATATCAAAAATAGGTAATATATATATATATAGCTTATAAACTTACTATTCATTAAAGACTGAACCTTTCGTCGTTGATCGTTAGTCAGAACTTCAAGCGTATAACTGCTGACTATAGATAGATTCTGGAACTCTAAAACCTCGTTATCTTTCGTACTAAATACTGTAAAGTTATTTATAATATCGTTTGCAACGAGATTATAAATATGATAAATGCAACGAATATCGAAAAACTGTAGATTCTTCTGTTTTTATTATGTAATAATGCTTTGTAGAAAGGTATTATTGTTACTTCCGTTATCCCTCGTGATACTATAGTTATATTAGTATATAATATATATACATATAAGAGTATATAAAAGGGGGTTATAATAACTTGAAATAAAATCATAAGATAGTTTATACTTTTCCATAATCTCTTGGTTAAATACGTCGAGGATATTAATACCAGAGTGCGTGTCTTATAGCTCTTCAAATCCTAGTTAATAGTATTAGTATATATATATATATATATATATATATATATATATATATGTATATTAAGAGGTCTTACTAATAACAAAATACTCTAAAACAAACCTCGGGCTAATATAGTTGCAAATCACGCCCAGGTAGTTCTTCGAGTCGATGGACGTCCAAATATCGAGTTAAATTGATATTTGTGTATAGTGTTTTATAGCCTCTGCAATCTTATATATAATAGTATCTAGTTTCGAATCGAATACTTATCGAATAGCTGTCGCGAGCTTAGAATAACATAGCTTTAGTCCCTGCCTATATTATAGTTAATTAGTAAAAGTAATATATATATCTATATATATATAAAGAGAGAGAGAGGGGGGGTAATATAGAGTGTATATATCTTATATATTATAATATTATAATAGATCTCTAAACGACTCCGAGGACACCGATTGAAACGAAAGATTATTATCGATTATAAAATAAATAACCTTACGAAGAGCGATAGAATTATTAAAACCGATAATAGTATTCTGGCGAGGACGTTTATTAAAATAACTAGTTATATCCGATGGCTGACTAGGGCCCTCTGAATCAGAGGTTCGAATATTATTAACTATATAAGGTTAGTATTAGTTATATAACTATACTTAAGTATAATATAATATATTAAATATAGTATAACTCACATATAGCTTTAGTAGCTTCTTTAGCCTCTGATATAGCTATATAACGATGCTTATTCTGATAGTGTTGGACAGTATTCGTAGCCTGAAATCGCTTAGCTTTAACTGTAATTATATGATTATAGTTCGGTATCTGGCATTTAAGGTAAATTCGACGTTCGTGGCTAGGATTAATAGGTGCTACTTCTGCCTTAAAAAGACCCTTAACTAGTATATATGCTTTACTAGGCTTCCAGACCTGAATAGGGTTATTTTCCTTATCTTCGGTAAATCTTCTAGCAGGGGGGGTTATCGTGACTCTCGTATTCGAAGGCGTATTAAACGTAGCCCTAGTATTCGAAGGTGTATCGAACTGTTGATCCTCGGACGTCGAACTGGTAACAGAAGCCGTATAAGTATCCTGAGAGCCTATTTTCTAAGTGTAAAAGATTAGAAAATCAAAGGGTTTATAAGTATAATAACTTATTTAGTTAGTAAGTAATAATATAAGAAGCTGATATAACTAGATATAGAGTATATCTATCTTAAGTAGTGTAAGAAATAAAGAAATATAATTTAGATATAGAGCAGAGAGTAAGTTATTTATACTTCTAAATGTTTATGGTATATTAATAAAATATACATAGATTCTATAATAGATACTATGTATAGGGTATAGAAAATACCCTATAAGTTAGGATATAATCTAAGCTATACCTTAAGCTATATTCTAAGCTATACTATAGTCTGTATACTAAGTTATATTCTAAGCTATAGCAGAGTCTATATACTAAATAAGCTATACGATAGTCTATATACTAAGTTATATTCTAAGCTATACTATAGTCTATATACTAAGTTATATTCTAAGCTATACTATAGTGTATATGCTAAGCTATAGTCTAAACCATATACTAAGTTATAATCTAGGCTATAATATAGAGTTATATTAATATAAATCAGATATAGAATACTCTGTATAAGTATACTAATGTAGGACTATAATAAAGTAAACTATAATATATAATAACTGCTTTATAATCATAGAGTATTAGCGTATAGTAGAATAATCTTTTACGCGGAATTATTAATATATCCTGGCGGCTATCGGCCTGTACAGGGGTAATCTGCAACGCGGGATAACTAATATATCCCGGAGGCTACTAGTCCGAACAGGGGTAATCTGTAACGCGGGGTAATTACTATATCCCGGAGGCTACTAGTCCGAACAGGGGTAATCTGTAACGCGGGATAACTAATATATCCCGGCGGCTACTAGCCCGTACAGGGGTAATCTGCAACGCGGGATAACTAATATATCCCGGAGGCTACTAGTCCGAACAGGGGTAATCTGTAACGCGGGGTAATTATTACCTTACGGTAGTTAGTACTTACCTTAGTAATTCTAGAATTAATAAAGGAAAAAATGAATATATATAGAGGTTAATAGTATAGCTTTAGGACTTCCTTTTTATCTCTAGAATCAACGATGACTTCCCCTTTCGAGCTAGGACTGCAGGCCCCTAATACGGGCCCTGCCTGGCTGAAAGAATGGTTTTTTTGAATACCTGGACCTTTGGCTGCTTAATAATAATAATTCTTTGTTAGTAGATTCTACTATATCTGCTTCTCTTTTATAACAAGCTCCACCTTCGGCTATCACACAGCCTATCAGGCCCTCGGAAACTCTTCCTAATCAGGAAATTGATCCCACTCTTCTATCACTAGACTATACTAGTCTAGGAGATACTACGGTATATAACGACCCAATTTCGGAACTTCTGAATCTTCAAGACTTAGATACGCAGCAGCAGACTCAAGAGGTATTATATATTATCCATAAGTACCTTATACTCCTTTAACTATATATGTATATATACTAATTAGTTATATTATTATAGGAACTCTCTTTGTCTGTAGAACCTATCTCGTATACGAATACTAGTCTCGACACAGAGATTAGCTCCAAAATATCTCCACAGAACTTAGTACAGGGTGCTACTACTACGGTAAGTTTCCTTATATATACTATACTATAATATAGCTAACTATAGCTAATTAAATTAGAGGCTGTTATGTAGTTACTGTGGAAGTACTAAGTTTAGAACTAAGACGCCGTTAACTGCCCACCTACGGTGGTATAAGCGAAGGGGCGGCCGCTGTTATGGGACTAAGAAGGAACGTATGCTTCGTACTAAGACGACCTAGGCAAATAGTAAATAAGAAGATATAGGTATATAGTATATTATCTATTATTATATGCTGTCTTAATATATAATATAGTAGTACGTGTCTTTACCTAGACTAATAAGACTATATAGTATATATATTAATATATACTTAAAAGCTATTTATCCTCCTTATTATATATAGATATATATAATATAGCCTTTTATATATATATATATATATATATATATATATATATATATATATATATATATATTATAGAGTAAATAGTAAGAGCTTTATTATATATCCATAAATATAGTTCTATATATACTATATACTCTAAAATAAGAGCTTTATATATAGTATAAAAAATGTAATTTTTTCCGGAAAAATTACATTACATGACATGTAATTTGTAATGTAATTTGTAATTTGTAATTTTTCTTTAATGCTCTGCCTCTATCGCTAAGTGGAATTATCCTTAGACTTATAGACTTAATACACGACTACTTTTTATTTCTTAACTCTTTCTTTCTCGAAGACCCTGATTCCCCTAATCTGCCTAAACTAATTACTATAATATATTAACCCCCCCCTTTTAATAATATAACGGCTCCGTAATAAACCGATTATTATAACCCTCCCCCTATAGTTATAGTCTATACCGACTCTAAGCCCGATAATAATAGTATATACACGGCTATCCTAATCCTAGCGACCACGGTTACGCCTAATTAGGGTAATACCGCTCCTATAGCTAACCCTCCTCTCGCGACCGCCTCGCTTAGGTAAGGGGATATAGACCCCGGTATCGGCCTATCGATAACCGTCTTTTACGGTTAAGGTATCCCGGTATCCGGCTATAAAGCCGTATCGGCTTCCCCTTCGCCTAGTCAGGATAACCCGAACCCTAGCGGCGGGCTAGCTCCCCCTATTCCCCCTATTCCCCCCGTTTCCCCCGGACTAAGCGCTCCCTAATAGGCCTATACGCCTAGCATAAAGGTCGCGCCCCGTAACGATATTCTAAAGAACTTTAAAGCGAGCCTTACCTTAAAGACGCTCGCGGCTATCTATTAGTATATTAGCCTATATAACGATAAGAGGGATAAAGCTACTATCACGTCTCGCGCGCCCCTAAACCCCTTTACTAAGGGAGCCCCTCGCTTTAATAGGACGGCCCTATCCACCTTCCTTAGGGATTATTAAGACTACGCTAAGCTTAACCGCCTTAAAAAGGCTAATAAAATCTCCTATATTAGCCTATTCACGGAGGCTAATATCTATCCTACGGTTAATAAGATAATCCGACTAGTTAAAGTATCCGGCGGCCGATAAAAGAACCTAAAGCAGCGGCTTATTAATAAGTACTCCTACCTAGACCCCGACTGATAGCTTAACCTATCCGATAAAGTACGCTAACTACGATTTACTTATAAGCATAAAAAGGTTAAGATAGTCTAATAAGTTAAACAGCTACTAATGAGTATTATAGTATAGAAGTTAAGAGCTAATAAAGTTAACGGCACCTTTATTAAGGACCACGAGCTTTATAATATCTTCTTTATTATCCCATACTAAGATATTAATATATAGCTTATAAATCGGATAAAGTATAAGTTCGTGGACCTAAAAAACCGGCTATATAGGTATTACGACCTATCGGATATATTAAAAGAGTGGGTAGAAGATATCTAGGTAGCCGATAAGCGGCCTATTAATAAAGTAGCGAGTATTATAGATATTCCTACTCCTACGCTAACTACTAAACTAATACTAGCTATTACGCCTTAGCCTAATTAGGCTAACCCGATAACGTATACGCCGACTATTTTATAAAGGCCTACTATAATGCCTAAACCGGCCGTGTAGATAAGGAGCGATATAAATAAGTTAATAAAGCTTTTAGAGAAGTACGCTATCTCTATGGTTTACGACCCGTACGGGCGTTATTAGGAACGCGGTCCCCTAAGTTATAGCCCTCTCGCGTTAAATAGGAGCCGATAAGGTTAAAGCGATCCTCGCTACCGACCCTTACCTAAAGACCCCGTTCTACGCCGCCGTAAAGCAGTCTATTTCGGAGAGGCAGGATACCGGTCCGGTAGCTTATTATATTACCCCTAATTAGACTAACGTCGGTATATATAAGGACGATATATAGTATAAGCAAGGGCCACCGCGGTATAGGAATAGGAATTCCTACCCCTATTCCGGCGGCCTATTATAATACTACCCTATTAATAAACTACCCCTCCGTTACTTTTATTATAGATAGGAGCGTTACCGCTATAAGCAGTGCGCGGTACTATAGCTAGATAAGACCTAGCGCCTAGTCAGGTTTAGGTATCCCGACTACCTCGCCTTAGACTAGAATAACGAGTAATAGCCCTGCCCCTAGGATATATACCTTAAGCAGTAAGACTAGCCGTACCGGCGGTACGTCCTTTATTAGCTTAGCACGCGTCTTTAAGGGAAGTATAAAGACCTGGCTAAAGCCTACCACGTTAGCACTAACTCCGGAAGCCTCCCTATTAAGATAAAACACGTTATAAGAGTAATATTAGAATATTATACTAGGCTAAAGGAGGAAGAAGCGAAGGCTAAGGCTCCCGTAATAAGCTTTAGCGTTAATTTTATATCTATTATATCCGATTATTAGTAAGCGGATATCTATACCGCGTTAAAGGATACTCGGAAAGAGTAGCCCCCCTTATAGCCTCTTTACACGACTAGGAGTATAAGAGTCATTAAAGCTACTCCTAAAGCCGTCTATTTCCCTAAATAAGTTATTAAATAGCGTATATAAAAGTTAAACCCTAGCCTAGGCTACCGGGTCCTGACTTTACTTATAGCCGAGACCGTTAATAAAGAAGTGGATATAAATAAAGCGCCGATATAGTATAAGTAATAGTAACCAGAGACTATTAGTAAATATAAGCCTAGCTACTCCGCGGATTAGCCTTATAGCCTAAAGTAAGCTCGATTAGCCCTAGATAGGTAAATTAAGGACCTCCGTATTAAGGTTTCTATCTAGTATTACTTTCTTACCGACCCGGATATAAAGCTAAGAAACGATAAGAGGATATACGCTACTAAGACTAGTTAACCGTAGCGTAAGATCGTTTATCTAACCGCTAATAAAGCCTTCTTCCTTAATAGGCGAGGTCCCCTTAGTATACCTCCTCCCCTACCTTTATTAAAAGGATATACTATCTTATTCGCCTAACTCGATAATACTAGCTCGAGTACTCTTACTATTATTAAAAGAGAGGCAGTCCCTAAAACCGATAACCCCCTAGTTATTACCCGGTATATAGTCTTAAAGTGCCGGCTTACTCGAAAAGATACCGTAACGTATAACCCTAATATTTTTATAAAGGCTATTATCGATATAGGGGCTACCTTTAATACTATCTTTATAGCTATTATAAAACGCTTTAGTTTAGAGTATCGTATTAGCTAGACCGAGATCTAAATTAAGGGCGTTAATAACTAGGAGGGGTAACCGTATACTAGATACCTTAAGGAGCGTTTATAGGTCGGCGAGTAAAGCGGCGTTTTTAACTTCTAAATCCTCCCCGGTCTAGAGCCTAATATACTACTTGGTATGCCGTGGATCTAGGAGACTAAAGCGTCCTTTTCTTTCCAAGATAGTTAGATCGATACCGACTTTACGCTTAGTAACGCCCGTATTCTTATACTTATCGCCTATTATAAGTGGATCGAGGAGATACTAAGGAACTAAAGCTAGCCGAACTATAAGGCTAATAAAAGGTGTTAAATCGATAAGGATTAATCTAATTAGGCTAATCACTATTAGCTTTAGGATAGCGACTCTACCTATTAGCCTAAGGCCGCTACCTTATTATCCGTTAAGGATAAGGCTAACTATTACCCTTTAAACGTTCTAAAGGAGGGTAATAAGATTTAATACACGATTAAAGACACCGATATAGCGTCTCTAATAGCCTTTATATTCTCTAAGGAGATTAAGCCACTTTTACTAAGGGTGTGTATAGCCTTAAGGGCGATACTATAGAATTAGGGCCGAGAGTATAAGAAATATAATAAAGAAGCCCGATAACACTATAAACGCCGTTTTCTTCTATTACTATTTTTTTTATAAATCCTTATTATAATTACCCTAATTAGCCTAATTTATACTAAATCACTGATACTAATTTTAAGTCGGAAGTATAAAAGTCTTATTAGTCGTTAGCGTTATTAGCCCTAAGGGTCGAAGATACGTGTGTTATCAGCGCCGCTATAGTAGCTATAAAAAAGCTATAGACCGCGAAGAGGAGAAAGCACTAAGACCTAATTAAGGAAGTATACTATAAGCCTAATTAGGCTATTTATACTATATATAAGCCGAAAGCCCTTAAGATTCACCCTATAGACAACGCGCCGTCTAATAGTTCCGTCCCCGAAGGCGACCCCCTTTAGAAATAAAAGATCTTAGTAGAAATCCCCGAGGATATATAGAAATAGGAAGATAACCGTTTTATTAGCCTAATCACCCTAAAGTTCTCTAAGATTACCCCTTACTTAAGACTTACGGAAAAACGACTAAAAGATATCTTAGACTCTACCGACTATCTACTACCTATAAAAAAGGAGCTTTTAATAAAGACCCTCCTAAACCACGAAGCTACCCTTATATAGGATTAGTAAGAGTACGGGAGACTCGACCCTAGAGTCGCCCCGCTATAAAAGATTAAGGTGGTTCTATATAAAGCATAGTAGGCGAAAGGGGTCCCGATCCTTAAAGCCCTAGAGTCTATTATCGTTAAGATAATTAAGGATAGGAAGGATAAGGGGGTTATTAAGGAAAGCCACGCGGCCTACCGAAACCCCTAGTTCCTCGTAAAAAAAAAGATAGTAATATACGCCTTATTAACTCTACTACTAAGATTAATACTATTACCCTACACGATACCTTTATCCCGCCTAAGGCCGATAAGCTTTCCGAGGACTTTAGTATATATAAAATAGTTTCCCTTTTAGATTTCTTCTCCGGCTATAACTAAATCACCCTTAATAAGGAATTAAGGGACTTAACGACCTTCGCTATAGTTTTAGGACTCTTTAGGATATACACCCTTCTATAAGGGGTAACTAACTTAATAGCCTAGTTTATATATACTATAACCTATATCCTCTACGACCTTATTCCCTAGTACTATCGACCCTTTATTAATAATATTATAGTTAAAGGGCCGATTATTACCTATAATAATACCCTAATTAAACCTAGAATTCGCTGCTAGATAGCTAAGTATATTAATAATATCGATAAAGTCCTTCTTAATATAAAGCTCGCTAAAGGTATTATAGCTAGCACTAAAAGCTAATAGTATTAAAAAGCAGCTATTATCGTAGGCTATATATACGGAACCGATAACCGTTCCCCTAAGCAGGCTAAAGTGGCTAAGTTAACTAAGTGGTAGAAGTACCGGACTATTTCCGAAGTCTGTTCCTTTCTTAGTCTCGCTACCTCTTACTATATCTAAATCTACCGCTTTACTATTATTACGGGGCCGTTAATAGACCTGCTAAAAAAGACTTCCGTCTTCCTATAAAGCAAGCCTTAATAGTATACTATAAATACTCTTAAGGTTACCCTAACCTCTATATTAGTTCTAATTACTATTAAATATAATAAAGGGGCTAGTGTTATCTATCTAATCGTCGATGTATATATTAAGAGCTAGGGCGGGATCTTATGCTAGTATATCGACGGGAAAAGAGCTATTACCCGGTATAAAAACGGTAAATAAAACCCGGCGGAGAAGGTCTATAACGCCGGTAAGCTAGAACTAAGGGGAGTATTAAAAATACTTCGCCGACTCCGTAACTATCTTTATAGAGTCCGCTTTATACTAGAAATAGATGCTTAAGCCTTAGTGTCCTAGCTTAGTGGTTCTGTCACGGACCTGCCTAGCGTATTTATTACTCGGTGGATTACCTGGATCCGACTCTTTAACTTTAAGGTTAAGTATATTAAGGGAACTAAGAATACTATAGCCAATAGACTTTTAAGGATATCTGCTACTCCGTCTAATTAGGCTAATAATACTAGAAAAGGAGATATTAACGACTTTATTAATAGCCGAATCTTCTTTATAGATACGGATAAGAGGTTTAATAACCCTACCCTAGCCGAAGACGTTTTGGACCCGGATATCACTTCAAGCTAGTTTTCTTAATAAGTAGCCTTATATTTAATAAGCCTACGAATACCCTCTAGAATAGACCCTCGGGACGCTTACCGCGTTAAAGATCGATTAACCCGTGTTTTTATAAAAGATAGTCTACTATAGATAAGAGTTACTAAGAAAGATTCGACTCCTAAAAGGTGAATTAAAAATAAAAAGACTTAGGTTACCCTGATTAGGAAAGCCTATAACGAGTTAGGCTACTATGTAAAGGACTAGACGTACTAAAAGCTTACCCCCTATATACCTAGGACGGGATCTATAAGCAGACTAAGGAGGTTATTAAAGTATACGCTAAGTATTAAAGCTATTAAGGCAAAGCACGCGAGGATCCCCTAATCGCTATTTAACTATCTTAATAAGCCCTCCCCTTTATATAAGTAAGTCTTAATATCTAGCATCTTAACGGGTACTATTTAGTAGAAGCTCGATATATATTCACGGGATAGGTCGAAGCCCGTTTACTATAAAAGAATATATTATAAGCCGTTATGATATTCTTATAGGAAGACGTTATCTGCCGGTATATGCTATACTAGTATATTAACGTGGATAGAGGACCTGAAAATAAGGGTAGCGTGATTAAGCTAAATTAGGCGTACCTAATAAAGCGTAAGGTTATCTCTGCCTATTACCCCCGCGCTAATAGTCTAAACGAGGTAGGATATAAGCCTATCGCCTATACGCTTACTATCTAGCAGAAGATTTACCGCGGTACGTTATATAAGATTCTGCCTATAATCCTTTTCGCGGACTATACGATTACCCGAGTATCTACTAAAAGGACCCCCTTTTACCTCCTTTATAGCTATAAAGCCATTACGCCTATTAAGACGACCTGACTTATATAGCGAGTGCTTAACTAGGGCCGCGTTAAGACCCTTAAGGAAAAGATATTACTGCGTTTAAGGGCCTTTGCTTAGTTAAAAGCCGACCGGAGGACTGCTACCGATATAGTTAATAAGTAATAGTAGTAGAAGATAGACTCTATTAACCGTTTAAGAGTTAGGACCTTATATAAGCAAAGACTCTAAGTCGGCGACCTTATCCTTATACACGATACTAAGCTAGCTATTAATATAAGCCGCGATAAGAAGCTAGACTACCGCTAAAATAGCCTATTTTATATTATATCGTCTAATCAGGATAATAAGACCTTTAGGCTATCGACTTTATTAGGGGAAGAGCTTTAGGGCGTTACTTTTACCGCTAACCGGCTTAAGAAATTTATCTAGGACGAAGACGGATACTAAGAGCCGGAGGACTAAACGATACTAGAAAGGGACTATACTAAAGAGGTAATAATTATATACCCCGCCCGCGGTATCCTTATTAATAAAGAGCTAGTTAAAACGCCCCTCCTCCTAGGTAAATCCACTAATTAAGATACGAGGGCCGAGGATAATAAGCGTTAAGATAACGTAGGTTCCCCTGATTAGACCGTTAACGCACTCCTATAATGGTTTATAAGACTTCGGGATATACTAGGCGAGTATTATAAAAGGTTAGAAGCGTAGCTCCGGAAAGTAACGTAGTCGGGAAGAGTCGAAGTCTATATCCCTAGAGATCCTGACTTTAACCTAAGTGAGTATAAGGACTATACTAGGACCTTATACTTTATCCCTGACTATTACTTCCTACTTAGTTAACCTGATCGTGGTAATAGTATACTTAATAGGAGTCTTATATATAATATTAGGGCCGAGGATATATAAGGCACCGCTATCTACTTATTATCGAAAACTAACTACTACCCCCTAAAATAAAAAGACTACTTTTAGGACTCCTTTACTCGCTTTTTTTCCTATTTCTTTCCCGTTTACCCTTTATTACCCTGATTACCCTATTCCACGCCCTCCTACTTATTATTTTATTTATTAGTTCCTTTTATTTATGTTTTATTATTATTATTTTCTATTTACACGTACTAACTAAATAAATACCGTAAAGATATATCCACTAAATATATTTATTATTTATCTACCTTTCCTTTACCCGTTTATACCGCGCACCGAAATAAAAATATCCTAATTAGACTAAGATTACCCTGATTATAGTAATTACTACCCGAATCACCTATCTATATCTTACTCTGGCTTACTCTTATAGTCACCGTTAGTAGGGCTATACACTTCCGACTTATACCGCTAAACCTAAGCCCTAAAGATAAAGGGGATATAATACTATTCCACCGTCTCTTCTTAATCTCTTTTTATTAGGTTATTCTAAATAGTGTGATAGAACTTCTCGAGGTTATCCTTATATTTATACGCTAATATAGGAACCTATGCTATTATATAGTCCCACGGTTTAAGACCCCTTCCTTTATAAACGTCGCGTATCTACTAAGCACTTTCACGGTATAGAGTAATAGTGCTTACTATAAAGATACCGTACCGAGGCGAAAGCCATAAACGTATCTTATTATCGTACACGGACTATAGTAGTACTAGTAAGTCCTTAGTATATAGATTAGAGTGACTAATACCTATATAGTCACTATCTAGCTATAAGACCTCCTGATTAGACTAATAGAACTGCTTTCGGAGTCCGTTATCACGATACGTATAAGCTATTTTATAAAAATAGCAGTTAGCGTAGCCCGGAAATCGATTATTATATTAGAGCGATACGTACTCGAAGAAAGGATAAGTGATCTTATTATTAACCCGATTACTTATAGCCGACTACCGCTCCTTATAGCACTAGCATAGCACCTTATTAATAACCCCGAACCCTTAGATAATTAGGGCTCTAACCGTATAAGCCCGGGTTACTATCTTTATAATATACTGCCTCTAGGGACTAGTAAGGTCCTGAGCCATAAATACACGGCAACGAATCAGAGATAAACTATTACTAGACCTTACCTTCTTAAATAGCTCCTATTCCACGTCTTTATTAGTAAGATTTAGCAGGCTATCCTATACCCGGCCTATAATAATAGCCTTAGAGTCACCTTAGATAACTTAGCCCACGAAATCTAGTTTAATATATAAAGCGCTACCCTTACTAGCCACTTCGTACTAAATAAAGTACGAGTTTACCTATATCTATAATATTAGCTTACCCTAATTAGGGTAACACGACTAAAAGCATAGAGAGAACTTACTACTATATCTTAGACTGTCGTAAAAATGTTATACTTATTAGCCGTACCTATGATAAGTCGTGTGTTAGACTAAAAGCATAGTATAGGATAGACCGACTCCTAACGAGCCACGGTTTTCTTATGCTTATAAGAGCTAAGGTTATTAAGCCTAGTGATTAGAGCTTTAGCGGATATATCGATAATCTTATTATTACTATTAATAAGAAATTTAAGGGAAACACGATATCGAATTGTATAATAATATAAAGACGTAGAGCCCGAAAGATATACCTCTAGCTGGCAGCCCTCCGCCTTATATCCCTTAATAATAGGTAACGTGGCCTAGCGATTTATAGTTTTAGTGACTTAAGGAGGCGTAGTTAAATAAATAGCCTATTTTAAGTTACCGAAAGATTAGGCTTTAAGCGTGATTCACGATTACCTTCCTTATATCGCTTTATTACATAATCGCGACTATAGGTATAATAGAAAAGGCACTATCTAATCTTTTTATCCAATCAGAATAGTTATACGGTAAGCCGACTTCCGTATTTAGATCCGGCGCCTAATTTACTAAGTTACCTTTATCCGAAAACCATAAATAGTATTAGGATTGCCTTTTCTTTAGTAATCACGACCCTATTTAACTAATAGCTATAATAGAAACTCTAGTTAAAGCTAGTCTCGTAAAGGAGGTATTGCCTAGGAATATTAAACGTCGATAAAGGATAAATATCCCTTATTACTAGCTCCCGTTAACCCGTTTTTCCCCTCTCCCTCTCTTTTCCTATATCGTTAAGTTTATTTCCGACTTACCCCTATCTATTTCTTCGTTATTTATTACCCTCGCTACCCTTATATATTTTTCCTATATCCCCCCGCCTATATATTACCGTGATTAGGCTAATAAAGATACTTAGAATATTTATATCTCCCGCTATTAACTACTAGGAGCCGGCTCCCGCCGGTCCTATCCTAACCGCTAATATCGTACCCGCTACTCGTGTTACTATTAATAAGACCACGCGCCCTTATTATATTAGCGACCCTAACAATAGCCGATAGGTGTTCCCCTAATAAGGTCTACCGTATTATTTATTTAATATCCCCGATAATACTGCCCCCTTTATAGGTTTTCCTTAGTAGCCTAAAGATAATATACGCGTGGTCTGACGCCTCCTTAAGAATACTATGGATAGCGAACTTAACGCTGCCACGATTAATATAATACTCCCTTATATCCCTATAATAAGTATATTCAGCGAGAGGTCCTAGGATACTTATCCTATAGTTTAGTTATTATTTAGGATGTATTATAACCAAATAAATAAAAAGTGGCTAGAGAAGGGTAGTCTAGAAGATATAATACGTGTAATGTTTAAGCGTAGATAAGGAGATAGCCGTCCCGTAGCTTGGATTAATATTACCCCTTACTAGGAGTTAAATAGCCGAACGCCTATCTACTCTCCTTAGCCGCTTAAGGTAATTAACCGTATTAAGAGAAGTCGCCTTATCCTTATTATTTATTACTTTAATAACTATTTTATTAGTCTAATTATAGATTAAGAGATATAGTATATATACGGGTATAATAGTATTTAGAATACTAGTAATACTAAAGATAGCCTTTTATAGTTATTTAAGTACGCTATAGGTTAGCTATATAGTTTTAATACACCTAATAAGGCCGTCTTTAGCCTTACCCGCCGTTTCTATATTATTCCCGGTCCTTACTAGACGGATAATTACTTATACGGCCTTTTTATTATCGAGTAGATATAAGCTATTGTTTAGGAGGGATACCTATTCCCTTAGAGCTTAAAGATTTATCGGTTTATATAGGGACGCTGCTACGGAAATAATAGTATAGCTTATGCTTATTATATTAAGCAAGAATAGCTGTTTTATATTAGAGTAATCCTTGGTTTTAGCTATTAGAAGACACTAGTAGTCCCGGTGGTTCCTTAGTCCCCTCTGCCGCCACCTCCTAAAAGCATAGGTTTTACTCCTATTAATAAGCCTATTATTAAGTCTAAGCCTACTACCCCTGGTTCCTCTAATTAGGTTAAGAAGAAGACTTAGGCGCTAATTAGGAGCACTCCTAAGGAAAATACTAGTATCCTTATACGTCCTAAGACGCCTAATAATATCCCTAAGAAGCCCTTGGTATTAGTCACGCCTAAGAAGATTACTAAGGTTATAAAGAGTCTTAAAAAGACTCCTAAGTCCTCTAAATCTTCTAAGTTCATTAGTATTAACTTAAATAGCTATAAGATTATTTAGATATCGCTAAAGAAAGTCTTACTATACCCTAGGAAGATTAATATCTAGGGTAAATGGATTAAGGATATAGAGGAGTAAGATAAGGGTGTTAAGTTATCTTATAGTTACCTGTTTTATAGACTATATAATCCCCGCCCTATAGACTCTTATATTAGCCTGATTAGGCCTAGCTTATTCTCCCGAGATAACTAGGTTTACTCGTATAATAATATTTACTATACGATACTTTATAACGCCGCCGTTAATAATTCTTTATATATACCGCCTTTATATACGATCCCCTAGGAAGGATAGCTACGATATAATGCTAGAATTAAGTAGGATAAGGATATAATTATAGTTACTATAAAGAGAGCCTATACTAAGAAGGAGGACTATATAGTTAGCGGACGGACTCTCTATAAGCGTAAATAAGTTTTAGAATAGTTTTACTAGATTATACTTAGCTTAATTAGGGTAACCTGATTATATTTAGAGTTATTATAGCCACGAGAATATAAGTAAGATAACTAGGGACGATTATAGAGGGGTGGATCGGAGACCTAGTGCTATATTATTAGGATATCACGTAACGTTATAGGACGCGCGTATCTTTTTTATCTATCTTATATTATATATATATATATAGCGACGCTACCTAGACACAGGGGAATGCTTATTATGCTACATAATCATTATCCTTTTAACCCTAAGTTTTACTATATTCTTTATATTCACTTCGTTTAAGCTATATTGCCCTGATTAGAGCAGCGCGCACTCCTAGGAACCTTTTCTAAAGGTCTCCTTATTATATATATTGTTTTGGTTATATGCACTTCGTGGTCTTGAGCACTCCTGTTATCGAAGACTTATCCGAGATCACACTACCCGAGCCGTTCTGTATAGTAACGGCTTCGCCTTCCTTTAATAGACTACTACGCGGGCTCGCGTAACCTTCCGGAATAGGATAAAGAGGGCTATAAATACTAGACAGGGCGGCTATAAATAGTGGTACTCTATTTCTATAAAGAGACCTTATATGTGACTATTATATAGGGCGATAATAAAGCCCCTAAGCTGCTTAAGTACGAGTACCGGTATTAGTACGCCCCCTATTCGCTACTATCTTAGCTATAGATATCCTATACCGGTATATATATATATATATAACTATAATAGACTTTTCTATTTAAGATATATATTAATTACTATAATTTATACTTAATACCGTATAAAATAAAATTATAGCTATTCTAAGCTAAGTTTTATTATATTAAAATACCCTAGAATATATTATATTATAGAGGTAAAAAAAGAAAGTAAAAAAGCTTTTTTATATAAATTAACTCTATAAACGGCTAGTTATAAGTTAATATACTAAATAAGGCCGAATAATTATATTAGCTAGCCTAGCGAATATACGAAGCTTAGTCCTAGGCGGGCGGCCTCTAATTCGAGCCCTTAAAATATATATTTATACCTTTCGCGAAATCCTACTCCCCTTCCCTATCGCCTCTCCACCTAAGCACTATACCGGTACCATCCTTAACAGAGACTAGGTTCCTCGGGGTATAGCTAGACCGGAAAGTAAATTTCTTATAGTATAGGAAGGAGATTCAGAGTAAACTAGCGATATAAAACTACACCTAACCCGGCTTATTATAGTAGCCTAGGGCTATAGCTTCGCCGATACCTAGCGTTTTTATACTGCTATAATCCGCCTAGCTATCTCCTATTATACCCCTACCTTTTATAGAATTACTAATAAGCCCCGCCGCGGCCTTATTATAGCTCTTAGCTTAGCCTAGAATAAGTGTCTTAGGACTATTAGGGGTGCCTATAAGGCTACGCAGATCCGGATCCTAGAAAAAAGGACGTATATCCCCCCCCCTCGATCTATATCTTACCCGCCTTATAGGTAAGAGAGCTCTTAATTACTAAAATACCGGAACTAAGGGACTTATCCTAGCTAGCACCTAGGCCGCTATAAGAGTATTAGCGGTACTAAGGCGTTATTATATTACCTAATAAATACTCGCCTAGCCTGCTTAATCCTTTACCGCCTAAAACTAAATAAATAATAGTAACCCGGATACCGCCCTTTAAGAGGAATAGACAAAGAGGTAGAGAGATATAGGGTCTATACGGAACCCGACTTATACCGCGGTGGTACTAGACTAAACCCCCTAAAAAAAAGACCTTTAGAGATATAAAGGCCTCCTAAAGCCGTAAAGCTCCGTCCTTACCTAGATCCGCTCCGAGAAACTAGGCCTTAGGCCCTTCCTCTTTAAAACAAGGGTTCCTAGCTTCGCTACCGCCCGGTGCCCCTATAAAGACGGAGGGGCAGAGATAGCTAAATATATTATTCTATAATACTAAAATATTATCCCGGAGTCGCGAAGGGACCTTTATAGCGCTATAAGGAGGCCGATCTTAACTAAGGGAGACCTCTTTAACGCCCTAAACCACCCTAAAAAAGTAAAAGTAATCGCGAAAAAGTTCCTACGTTTTAGCTACCGAAACGATTTCCGCCTTGCCCTAGAAATTATAAGGAACTACGTATTAAAGACCCTATAGTAGGACCGCTCCGGTATAGAGTATATAGAATAAAGATATTACCTAACCTAGGCTTTTATATTTACTTTAGGGCCCTATAAGCCGGGGCCTTAACGGTACCGAAGGGGCGTACTATAGCGGTATCTACCCTTTACTTAGCCTTAGTCTTACCGCCCTCCTCCTTATTCTTATTTCTGGAGGTATTATCGCTATTAGTAATATACTCGCGTCCTTATCCTATTATATTAGTACTATTACGCCGCTAAGAAACCGCTAAGAGACCGCTAGGGGACTTATAGCAACCTTTAATAGGATAGCGATTATTCCTTTTGGCCTATTTAGTCGACACTCTAGACTAGCTAATATAATGTTACTATTATAATAGCGGCGGCGGGGCGAGTACGCCTAGCAGCGCGCTTAAAGGATATTACCGCTACTATAAGCCGATCCTAAGCCTACTTAAAGTTAGCGCGGTATAGTTTCGGCACCCTTAGGAATATACCTTATAACCGCTCCGTCTCTACCCTTATTAATAACCGCTATAAACTCCTAGTAATATTTAAGGTCTCGCTGTATTATTTTAAGGCTATAGCCGGAACCTATATTAATTATTAGAATCCCGCTATTACCGCCCCGGCACTACTAAAATACTACCACGAGACCGACTTATATCCTTATAAGTTCGACGATTATTAGTATACTCATAGTATACCGCTCCTTTTCTAATAGTATTAGCGTATACTTTTATATCCTCGGGCTTATCGCCCCTAAGGCGCTTAGTGTATCTAAGATATCTATTTAGAGTTAGAAACGGCCGCCTATCGGTATTACTTGGGCATCCTAAAGGCGCCCCTAGGAATACCCACGGTAGGACTCGTATAGCACCGGCCTCGTAGTAGCATATATTACTCTTTTTCTTAGGTTATTTTATCTTAGGAGGTATCTTAGAAGCAGTCAGCACCGAACCCGAAACCGATACGCGCCCCTTACAGCACCCCTTTACTTATAATACCGGACTCAGATTAATTAATCTGGCTATTTACTATATAACTAACTATAGACTATCTTATTAGCCCGCCCTAAGACTACCGGCTTCCCGCCTATGCTACCACTTATAAATAAACGATATTAAATAGAATAGAAGACCCTATCTATTTATAAGGCGTCGAACGCGTATTATTAGTAACTACGGTATAAAGCCGGGAATAAAGACGTGAATAAAGGGGCGGGCAGCTCGAAGGTAAACCTACGATATCGCGAAAAGAGGGTTAAAGGAGGAAAAATAAAAAGAAGGGCGGAGGCCCTTAAAATCTTTAATTAACCTAACTATAGTTATAGAAGGCTGCCGAATTCGGCAGGTATATATAATAAAGGTAGGAGCCCCTACTAAACCCCCCGCCTAA
Source organism: Sodiomyces alcalophilus JCM 7366 (assembly GCF_042370955.1). Lineage (NCBI taxonomy): Eukaryota > Fungi > Ascomycota > Sordariomycetes > Glomerellales > Plectosphaerellaceae > Sodiomyces > Sodiomyces alcalophilus. The sequence continues at coordinate 5,264,342 of NW_027263535.1, read as the reverse complement.
AAGGAAGGTACAAATAAAGCCGGCCACCCCGATATAGGGAGGATTCCCGGAAAGCGGAACCGCTACGGACCTCTTTCGGCCCCCTATATAGTATACCGCACCCTACGCTAACCCGAAATCCCTAGCCTGCTACTTTCCCGTTATTGTATAGGCTGGCCTAAAGCAGGTTCGGAGCGGGTTATTCCGGGCCCGAAAGTGGGAGTGGATCTGCCGCAGGAATAAGGGCAGGAACTTAGCACTATAATCAGAGATTTACACAGAGTCAATTAAATTAATAGATCGATCGCTGATTTTACGCAATTAAGTTATACATTGTTTACAATAATTAAGAGTCTTATCTTACTCGATAACCTTTTAAAGCTATTTACGCCGAGCTGCCTATAGCTATAACTGTAACCTCTAATACGACTATCTATATAAGCCACGAAGACTAGGAGCTATAGAAACGCCTCTTTAAAGTCAGGGCCCAAAGCAACGGAATCTAGGATTTCCTACGCCCTAACGATCCAGCCCCAAGGCCGTAGCGAGCGACCCGTCCCGAATTTGCTTCCTATACCTCTATCGCTAACGTTAACGGGCAGCCTACTAATATCTCCAAGCTAACGGTTATAGGCAAGGCCGCCTATACCGAGGATTACCGAAGATATAAAGAAGATCGTAAGGACTACGAGACCTATTAAAAGGGTATTAACGGTATACTTAAGTGGGTAGAAGAGTCTATTATAGCGAAGAGACGGAAGGCCCTAATAAAGGGCACGACCCCGGAAAAGATCTACGTAGCAGTATAAGCCGACGCCGCTCTATATATCGCGACCCGTATAAAAGACTCCTAAAAGAACTACGATCTATATAAGAATAAGCCGCCTATAAACCCCCGGAAGGTAGGCGCCTGGCTAGACGATTAGCAGGATCGGCTTTAGGACTATTATAACGTCGGGATATATAATAAGCCCCGGGAGATTTAGATTAACGATTTCTTTAACGCTATACGACCTGCCCTAGGTAACTAGGTGGATATAAAGGAAGTAACGCTAGACCTTAAAATAGTAACGACGATAGCCCTTATCGCGGAAAGGAAGAAGGCGGCGGAATAACTTAATATGCCGCCCACTTAAAGCCATAGAACGGCAGCCTTCCCGGCCCTAAACCTAGGTAAAGGCGATAATAATAAAGGGCTATAACGGACCAGGAGGGCTAACCGGAGCAGTAACCGAACCGGAGCCTAGCGGGGCCGTACCGGCTACCCTAAAGGTAAGTTAACTAACCGTATAAGCTTTAAGCGCCGGTAATCACTCTTCTATAAGGACGAGTACCCCGCGTACTACCGGCGCGGCCACGATCTATAGGGCTATTAGATACTATTCCTAGAGTTAGTACTAAAGGGCTTCTAGGCTAACGACTCTATTCGGCGGCTCGTAGAGAAGTCCCTTAGGATAGACCGGGACCTATAAGGCGCCGTGGAGAAGATTAGGGCCCGGAATAAAAAGAAGAGGACCACCGTCACCGATAATAATAATAAAATCGGTGGCGGTAGTAGCGGCGATAATAGCGATAATAATAACGAAGCCCTCGAGAAGGCGTGACTACGTACGGCTATAAAAGCCGCCGGCGATAATAATAATAAGGTCTTCTTTAAAATTAAGAAGACCACGAAGCTAGAAAAGCTTATAAATGTATTCTATAAAGGGCAAGGCAAGGCGTTAAACACCGTCCGTTACGATCCACGCTGGCTAGAAGCCCCGGCGGCCGCCCTCTTAGTAGCCGTATATCCTTTATATTAGTCCGCTATATTAGACTTAGGTACTATATCCCACGTCTTCTATAATAGAAGCAGATTTACGGATTATAGACCGGCCCGCCCTAGTAATGTTATAATCGCCGGCACTATAACGGTGCTGATCTAAGGATATAAAGACGTTATTATAATAATAAAAGGAACGGCCGGCCCGACGAAGTTAAGGTTAAAAGATATAGCCTACTACGAAGATTTTATCTATAACCTAGTCTCTAATAAGAAGATACGGCAGAACGGTTACTAGTAGGATTAAGAGCCACCAAACGATTATATACGCCGCTATAACCGATTAATCCTCTATAAGCTAAGTATCCACTACGATTAAACCGTTATAGAGCTATTTCTAGTCACTAACGCCGCCGTTACCATTACTCTTCTAGCCCCGAGTCTACTAATCCGAAAACCGATTAAGAGGGTAGCCAGCTAAGCTAATAGTAATCTATAGTATCTCCAGTTAGGGCACGCTGGCCCTAATACAATAAAATAACTAGAAGAGCAGTTATAGGGCGTTAAACTAAGGGGACCCGGAACAGTGGAATATAACGCCTATGCTTAATCGAAGATAAGTCGTCAGATTAGTAGGTGGACCCGTATAGCTCTAAGCTATGCCGGCGAGAGGTAGGTGATTGATTTTACGGAATTCCTACTAACCGCTAAGGGATATATGCGGATTATATTCTTTACGGATCGATATAGCGGATTCGTGGCCTGCTATGTTATAACGTTAAAAAGCGCTTCCGAGATCTATATAGTTATAAACTAATATATCCGATAGGTTTAGAGCTAATTTAACCGGCAGGTACGGGTCTTTAAGTGTAATTACGAACTAATATAATCGCTTAAAATACAGGGCCTAACTAAGGCTTTTGGTATCTAATTAGAGTCCTTTCTAGCAGAGACCCCCGTATAGAACGGAGGTGCTAAAAGATCTAGGGCTATTATAGTATAAAAGGCACGAGCTATACAAATACACTCCTGATTACCTAATTTCCTATAGGTTAAAGTCGGTCCTACTACCGCTTACGTATAAAACAGAACGCCTAAATAACGCCTTAGCTAGAAGACCCTATTCGAAGTTATCTATTAACGTAAGCCGTAGCTAGGCCACCTTTAGGCCTTTGGTTATAAGGCTTTTCCTATAACCAGAGCGGCTCTAATAAGGTCAGGAAAGCTTTAAAATCGGCTGGCGCCGCGGGCCTATATCGGTTACCTCGTGGGCTACGATTTAACTTATATTTACTGTATTTAGGTTCCTGGCCTTTAAAGGAACGGGATCGTCTATACACGTAACGTTATCTTTAACAAATAAGAGTATTTTAACGGCAGACTCAAAGCCCTAAAGGACGATTTATATTAATTAACGGAAGAGTAGTTAGCGGATATTATTAATTAGATCCGCCTACTAGAGTTATATATAATGAAATAAGGCGAACTATAAGATAAGGTAGCCGATACGTTTATAATAGTATACTTCGAGCCTATTCTTTAGTTAGGCAGCGAGGTTAACGAACCTCTCCTAAGGGCTACGCCTACCGGCCTCGAGGCTCGGGGGGTGGAACCGTTCATAGAGCCTAAGAGGCCAGAACGGTAGGAGGAGCTTATAAAGCCTATAAGGCCGGAGCTAGAAAAAGACTCTTCCACGGCCACGATTAATCACTAAGGCCTAGATAGTCATATTCTAACTCTACTAAAAACCCCTCCTTAGGCAGGGCTTATAGCGGCTCCTTTTACGGGCTATATACCTATAGAGTAAGGGGGAGCCAAATTTCGAAGCTATAACAATAACTAAGTCTGGATCTCTGCTTTTAACGCAGGAAGACATACCCTATTAGTCCGCAATTTAAATAGCAAGCCGCTAATAAAGTTAGAAATCAAAAAGGCACTTAAAAGACCCCGTAAGATACACTATAAGCAACTGCCGGCCCCTCCGAGAAATCAATAAGACCTTAAAAACCACTTATATAAAATCCTATTCCGATAAGCCTAAAGGGATTACCTAAAGAGTTATAAAAAGATAGGCTCGTAGATCACGGTGCCGAAAGACAGGGCGAAGGGGTATTAAGTGCTAGGCTATATATAGGTGATAACCTATAAGTTTAATAAACATAGCTTTCTATAAAAGTGTAAGGCTAGATTAATAGTCTTTAGAGATTAATAGTATTAGGACTCGTTAAAAGATATATATACCGCTACTCTCGTCGGTCACTCCTTTAGATCGTTAATAAAGATCGCCGCTCGCTTCGACCTATCTCTAATACAGTATAATATCGTTAACGCCTTTATACACGCCCCTCTGCCCCACGATATATATATACGGCTCCTGCCCGGGATAATGGTGCCGGGTTAATTACTATTACTAAAGACGGCGCTATACGGGCTACGGGTGTCTCTATTACTATAGCAAAAGCATATTATAGAAGTGTTAGAAAGAGACGGGTTTAAGATAGTGCCGTAAGAGCCCTGCAATTTTATACGCCGTGGGCTAATCCTGTTCTTTTATATAGATAATATCGTGATCGGCTTTAAGGAAGACTTTAGGGAAGAGATAGAACAGGCTATCGTAAGCCTACGAAAGCATTACGCCTTATAAGGCGGGCAGCCACTATAATAGTTCCTTAGAATTAAGGTTATTCGGGACCGTCCCTTAAGGAGGATATAGCTATTATAACGCGATTATATCATAAAGGTAGGACATCTATTATTAACGGCATCTAACTATAAGCTTATAAGCCCTATATAGCCGGCAGAGCTACTACCGTACGCTAAGAAGTCCACTACCGTTAAAAGCTATTAATAAAAAATAGGATCCGTGCTATACGCTATAGTAATTATAGGACTAGATATCGTCTTTATAGTAACCCGACTCTATAGATTTAATATAAATCCGAGCCGTTAGTATTATAAAGCAGCCGACTATTTAATCCGATATCTACGGGCTATATAAACCTACGCCTTAGAATTAGGCGGTGGCGACTTTATCGAGGTGTTTACTAACGCGTCCTTTATAGATAATTTAATTAATCGAAAAAGCAGCTAGGCGTTTATAATACGTCTATTCGGAGGTATAGTAGCCTAGCGAGCTAATAAGTAAGTAACGGTGATAACCTTAATAATAAAGGCAGAGCTGCTCTTATTAGTATAAGGTGCGAAGGAAAGGATATTCACGAAGAGGCTATTAAAAGCGATAGGTATAATATTCGACGATCCACGATTAAAGATACGATACAATAATAGATAAACGATACGCCTACTAACGCCGGAGATCGCTTAATTAAACACGCGATTATAGTATATGGATATATATAACTGCTGGCTATAAGAGGCGTAGTAGTATAGAAAGATTAAAGTCAGCTATATTATAAGCGCTAATAGAATCGCTAATAGATTAATAAAGGCCCTGTCTAGGGAAAAGTTTATAAGTTTTAGAAGATAGGTAGGAGTAATGGATATACAGGGACGTCTCTATATAAATAAGCTAGAGGAGATCTTACCGGAGTATCTAAAGGAGCTAGAAGAGAAGTTCGATAGGAGCTACGTGGACGTTATAGAAGGGGATATATCGATAAAAGACGCCTATAAATAACGTTAACTAAGTAACTGTTATATAGTTGTTTAGTTAGGGGGGTGTGTCGTATAGGCTAGCCTAAAGCAGGTTCGGAGCGGGTTATTCCGGGCCCGAAAGTAGGAGTGGATCTACCGTAGGAATAAGGGCAGGAACTTAGCACTACGATCAGAGATTTACACCGAGTTAATTAAATAAACAGATCGATCGCTGATTTTACGTAATTAAGTTATACGCTGTTTATAATACCCGTTAGCCACTAGACTAAAGGTATAATCCAGATACGTATCGAGTCACTACAATGACCGTTAAGGCCCTGACATAGCACCGATCCTAATAAGGAGAGTATAGGGGTTTTTCTACCCGTATAGGTTTTTCCCCCCTATAACCAGCTAAGAAGGACCGTATAGCCTAAGCCGAGTACCGGTATTTATACGCCCCCTGTTCGGTATTTGCTGTCCACTTAACTCTAAATAAGAAGGTAACGCGAGCGCGTGTATAAGTAAGATCTTAGCTGTAAATATTATATACCTGTACACGTTAGAGTAGGTAATCAGGATTACGTGGTATATAATAAGGTCACGTGACCAGGGCATTAGGATTACGTGGTGTGTGTGATAAGGTTATATAACTAGGGTATTAGGATTATGTGCTATATAATAAGGTACCTAGCATAAGGACATTATATATTCTTAATGCCTTAGGGTTAATAAATACAGAGGCAGAAACAGTAGTGATTTAGTGGCTCAAGACATCTGGTTTTGATGGCAGAGATTGAGGCTTATCGTGAGGTACAGGTACGCAGCATATACGGCCAAGATCTTGCTTATGCACGCGGTCGCGTAACCTTCCAAAAATGGATTGAGTGGACAACAAATAGTAAACCGGGGGCGTACAAATACCGGTACTCGCCTAAGCCGGGCTCCTAGATTAGTTAGGATAGCAGAGTAAGAGAATAATAATAATAATAATAATAATAATTATATTAGCTAGAATTAAAAAAGAAAAAGAGAAATAGTATAAAGGGAGCGTAGGATTTACTAGGTTTATATAACTCCTTTACGAGGGCAGTGCGCGGTCTAAGCGTTAGGCTTATATGCTAATTAGCGGTTCTAGCCTTTATACCGAAACTAAATAGTATACAGGGTTAACTCGTAGTATTACCCCTTACCTCCCTGTCCACGCTATAATAATTATTAATATTATACTTATAATAAGTAATAATTATAATAATTATAAGTATAATAAATAAGTTAAAATAAATAGTATATAGTTATAGCTATATAACTAGACGTCTACGTTATAACTAGCTTAACCTATACTATTATACTATACGTATTATATATATATATATATATACTTAGCTTATAATATATATTAAATAAATACACCAGGTATCGTAAATACAATATCTTAGTTATTACCTAATGTTAATACCTGCTATTAATAACTACTTTAAAGTTATAGGCAGCGGAATCAGGAGTAAAAAGATATATATCTTTATACTAATTTACCTATCTTAATACCTGATTATTAATATAGGTAGTTAGTAATACAGAGATACAAGATATAAGCAGAGACAAAAGTCTATTACGTAATAAAGAGTCTACTACGTAATAACCTAGTCTACTGTATAATAACCAACTAGTCTACTATATAATAAGCAAAGCTTATTATTACTGCTTTAAGACTAGTCTCTCTATATACTATTTATCTATATATATCTGCTTCCTCTGCTTCTTCTTTTACTCCTTTTCTTACTCTTCTTTTTAATTATTACTATATGCTACTATTAGTACTATAGAATATTACTCTATTAAATTCACTTAGTCTTCTATTACTTAAGCCCCTTTTACTATCTCCTTCTTTAATCTACGGCTTCTAGTTAAGCTTATAGATTTTATCTAAACTCTTATAGGTTATGAGCCTAGTAAGCAGAGCATTAAAAAAATTACATTACAAATTACATTACATGTATGTAATTTGTAATGTAATTCTTTTGAAATAAATTACATTACATTACATTACATAATTTGTAATGTAATTTTGTAATATAAGGGGAAAAATTATACTTTTCTTAGTGTAGTTTTTCTATATATTAAACGATATATTTTAGTTAAATTACTATATACTGTGGATTCTAGAGCGGCTATAATATAATATATATATTTACGATTAGGTATATAGATATACATACTGTATAATACTCTTTATTCTATATAATATAGATTTAGATACTCCTATAACTAGCTGCTTTTATACCAGATTCTATAAATAGTTTATATAAAGCTATAAACTTAGCCGGGCTATTAAAGTTGCTATTAATATAAGCTATGGTAGTATAAATAGCTTAATGATAGCGGGCTATAGTATATATTCTAAGGTACTATACTTTATTAGGTGTTTATTAATATAAATAAACTATCTAACTTAATTAATATATAATAGTAATCTTATGATAACAATAATATAGTTATAAAGCATGTAGATCTAGTTAATAGGCTAGAGCCAAGTCTACTTTATAGAACTACCTCCTTTATTAAATAAAGCCTTATAAATTATTAAACTTATTATAATAGAAGCAAAGTCTATAGACTTTAGTTAAGGAAAAGATATTATAGAATAGGCTTAATAGGTTATAATCTTAGAGCTATCGCTATATTATCGTTAAATAAACGCTAACTTTAAACCAAAATTTTAATTTAAGTAATTAAACTAAGTCTCCTAATATCTATAGTAAGATAGGTTCGGATTAGTAGCCTATACGTGGCTATTAGTCTGATTATATGGCCACGGCTCTACGATCGTCTCGTTACTATTATATATATAGAAAGACGTATCTTTAGTATTATAGCAGTTGCCTTCAGCCTAGAACTACTATGGAGTAGCTTTCTTTTATAAATCACTATTACTATAGATATAGTAAATTTACTTATAGAATCAGGTTATATATTCCCGAATTTAAACCATTAGCGTCTTAAACTCTATAGTATAACTTAATTATCCTAAAATAATAACTTATCTAGCCTAGCTTAGAATTAGTCTTATTACTATTTTCTATCTAAGACTATATCCTTTTCCTGACTTATATAATGTCCACTTAGATATAATTCTAATAGTTCTATAATACTTATATTCACGTAGTATAATATCTTCAAATAATATTATATATACTCTTATATAGATATATATTTAACTTATTAAATCTATATCGCCACTATTATATTAAATATATAGATATTATAAATGTTTAATATATTAAACCTCTTAATATATATATATATATAAATATATCCCTACTAGTATCAGCTTAGTATTTTACTTCTATTACTAGTTAATATTTAGTTTATATATAATATAGTAAGTAAAATATATAGAAGTATATACATATATATAGGTATAACTAGTAGTTTCTAGTATCCAGTCTTAGTAATACTGCCCTAGTTAGAGTAACTAAGTCCCTTAGTATAATTAACTATAGCTTATAACTAATAATAGGTTTCTATTTCTAGCTAGCTATATAGATCTTTAATATATAGTCTACTAAGTCTTCGAGAATAGCATCTTAAATCCTTAAACTACTGGATTCGAGGTAGTAATAATATTTTCTATATCGAGTCTATAATATTTAAAACTCTAATAGCTTATTAAATGCTTTCATATTTAAGATAATAACTATTAAGTTTTTTAAAATAGAATCTACATATATTACCAGGCTTAGAATATATAGTATTTTATATACTTATATCTACACTTAATTATACTTATTCTGAATATATACTATATATTATATTAATACCTGATATTAACAACTCTTGTATATATAGAGGTAGAAGACTCAGGAATATAAATCTATATATAGCTTAATACTAATTTATTTATATTAATCACTTAATAATATAGCTATGCTTTGAAATTATTTATATATACAGTGAGTAATATAAAGATATAAGATATAAGAAGAGATAATAGTAGATTACAAAATATAATCATCTATAACATAATAAACAAGGTATTATATAATAAGAGAGTCTACTATCTAGTAGGAAGAAGCTTACTACTACTTCTTTAATATAGCTTTCTCCTTATCTATTATATCTATTATTATTTAATACTATAGAATAGTACCCTATAAGATTTACCTTATCTTCAATCACTTTAGTATATATTATAGTTACTTTTTCTAATCTACGGGTTCCTGTTAAACTTATAAATTTTATCTTAGATCTAATATATTATATCATAGTTACAGAATGTTTCCTTATCTTAGGTCTAGGCTTATATAAGCCTATTATAGTAGTCTCGAAATAAAGTTAATTAAATAATAGCTTCTTATAATATTAGAGAGAGAATTTTACTAGAGTTAGTTAGTTTAATATATATAGTATATCATATCTAATTAAACTTAACCAAATTAGTTATACTCTATAAATTATATAAAACTAGTATGCTAAAGCGACACTATAGACTACTTCTATATACGAGTCGAGATTATATTACTAGTATTTTAATAGTTAAATATAGTATAACTTTAGGTTTTAAAGGTATTAAGAATATAACCCTATAAAAAGTAAGGCTAGAGTAAATATATTAGCCTTATACCCTTCCTAGGCTTTTAATATCCTCTTTAACTATATTAAATACGATATATATTAATATATTAACTCCTAAAATACTATATTATCACTATATATATAGAAATATTATTACGGGTTAACCCCGTGGAGATGATCCGGTAAAGCACCGGATCTTCCGACTAATCATATCGCGCGTCTAGTGGGTCGCCGTGATATTATATTTAGGTCGTAAGCGCCTATAGAGATTTCTCCTTTGCCTCCTTTTCTCTTTAGCTTTAGATAATTTAATTATTCGGCCTTAGTCTATAAATAACTTGTAACCAGCCGCTTACATATCTAAAGCGTAGCGAATACTATACACTACGCCTATAGAGATAGATTACTAGTTTAATCCACCTCCCGGCGCTCCGTTACGCCTAGCGGGCGAGTCGCCTAAGGCTATAGAGTAGAGGAGGGAGATTATTAACCCTTTATAGACTTAGGTCGCCACCTTAACCACCTAGATCTAAGAATAACAGAACGCTATTAATTAACTACTATAAGTAATATAAAATTAATAACGTATAGCTACGCCGTGCCTAACCACCCTATTAAAGGAGGTTATATAAGGCTTCTAAACGCCCACCCCGATACACACGCCCGACCCGATACCCGCTATAAACCCACGAACTAAAGCACTCCTACTATTATAGAAGTTTAACGGAAAACGCTTAAAGTATACGAGCTAGTCTTCCGAAATACGCGAGAAGCTCCTATTAGATTAACACCTCTTCTCGAGCCCTCGCGAGAAGTGGTACTTTATTAACGCCTATGTAGATAAAGCCCCTCGCCGCGTTATCGCCTCCTTCTAGGCGGCGGGCGGAACCGACGGTTATTACGACCCTAAAGACTTTCTTAATTACCTTAATCGTATATATAAGGATATTAATAAATAACCCCGTGCGGCTAATACCCTATAAATATTATAATAACGCGAAAACTAAGTATTTGGTAGTTTTAGACCCGGCTTCGAATAATAGCTAGCTATTATAGGCGGAGGTTAATAGGATAACACGGTAAAGATTATATTCCTAGAAGGAGCTCTTAATAGCCGCCTTTCTACCGCTCTCATTACTACGAAACTCCCGAATAATTACTACGCTTAGGTAGTAGAGGTATAGAGTATTACTTAGAGACTTAAAGCCCTTATTATAAGGCCACGTTTTAGTTAAATACCCCGTAATAGTAATAATAATAATAACCACGCCCGCGATTATAATAGTAACGTAAAGATAGGAGGGGTTAATGGAGTATAGACTAAGAGGAAAGAGATAAGAGAGTGCTATAATTACGGAAAAAAGGGATACCTTACTAGGAAATACCGCTTAAAGAAGAAGGACGCCGAAGATTAAAAGGAGAGTCGCGTAGCTAAAGTCTCGACCACCTCGGATAATAAGATAACCTATATAGGAGTTATAGATAATAATAAAGAGTCGGAAAAAGAATAGCTTTAGTACGAAAACGGGTACTAAAGCCTACTATAAAGGAATAAAGGGATTAGAAAGAGTTTATATTATAGTTATAAAGTAGTCACTTAGCTCTTATACGAGCGCGGATAAATAAGAAGTTAATTGCCGTTCTCGTAAATACTAGATATAACTATTACGCCGCTATAAGCGAATATCTTATAAAGTCCCTCCGCCTCCTATTAATCGATAAGACTAAAAGACCCCTCTCGGGGTTCTCCGACACTATAGGGTCCACTAAGAGTTCCGGTATTACTGTATACGATTTTAAGATCGGTGGATATATATAACGATTATTTGTTTATATAATACTAGGATTAGATCACGATATATTCCTAGGAAAACCTTAGATAGAATACAATAATATTACTTATTACGTAAAGAGGCGTCGCCTTTACTACGGAGTGGCTTAGATTAATATCCGACTTTAGGGCGAAGAAGAGCGTAATAATATTAAAGCTATTCGCGAAGCTTAAGTAATAACCGGGTCGGTATTCGCCGGTATTATATAATAATTATAAAAAAAGGAATGATTTAAAAAGGAGAAGCTAGCGCTCTACGTAGTTAGTATTAAAGATATCGATAGGCCCTCTAAGGTAATAAAGAAAGGCGAAGCCGTCACTATGCAGAACGGCTCAGGCAGTGTAATCTCGGACAAGTCTTCGACAACAGGAGTGCTTAAGACCACGAAGTGCATATAACCAAAACAACACACATAATAAGGAGACCTTTAAAAGAGGTTCCTAGAGGTGCGCGCTGTTCTAATCAGGGCAACGTAGCTTAAATAAAGTGAATATAATAAACGTGGCAAAACTTAGGGTTAAAAGGATAATAATTATATAGGATAATAAGCATCCTCCGTGTCCAGGTGGCGTCGCCACGTATATATATAACGTATAAGATAGATAAAAAAGCGCGCGTCTTATAATATCACGTAATATCCTAACGATATAGCATTAGGTTCTAATCCACCCCTTTATAATCGGCCCTAGTTATCTTACTTACGTCCTTATAGCTATAATAACTTTAAATATAATTAGGTTACCCTAATTAAGCTAAGTATAGCCTAGTAAAACTATTCCAAAACTTACTTACGCTTATAAAGGGTCCGTCCGCTAACTATATAATCCTTTATCTCGGTATATACTCTTTTTATAATAGCCATAACTATATCCTTATCCTACTTAATCCTAGTATTATACTATAACTATCCTTCCTAGGGAATTATATATAAAGGCGGTATATATAAAGAACTATTAACGGTAATATTATAAAGTATCGCACAGTAGATATTATTATATAAGTAAACCTAGTTATCCCGGGAGAATAAGCTAAGCCTAATCGGGCTAATATAAGAGTCTATAAGGCGGGGGTTATATAGCCTATAGAATAAGTGGCTATAAGATATCTCGATACCCTTATCTTACTCCTTTATATTCTTAATCTATTTACCCTAGATATTAATCTTCCTGGGTTATACTAAGACTTTCTTTAGTAATATCTAAATAATTTCGTAACTATTTAAGTTAATGCTAGCGAACTTAGAAGATTTAGAGGACTTACGAGTCTTCTTAGCACTCTTCGTGACCTTAGTGATCTGCTTAGGCGTGGCCGGTGCTAAGGGCTTCTTAGAAATAGCCTTAGGCGTCTTAGGACGCACCGGGATACTAGTATCTTTCTTAGGCTCCTATAGCTTAGCAGCACTCGTAACTAGGACCTAAGTCTTCTTCTTGGCCTGATCAGAGGAACCAGGGGCTATAGGCTTGGATTTAATAATAGGTTTATTAATAGGAGTAAAACCTATACTCTTAGGAGGAGGCGGTAAAGGAGACTAGGGAACTACTAGGACTAGTAATATTTTATAACAGCTAAAACTAAGAATTACTCTAATATAAGATAGCCATTCTTCCTTAATATAACGCGTATAAGCGGCGCTATTACTCCTATAGTAATATCCTTACGTAAACCGATAAATCTTAGAGCTTTAAGGGAATAAGTAGCCCTCTTAGATAATAGCTTATATTTACTCGATAATAAAAAGGCCGTATAAGTAATTATCCGTCTAATAAGGACCGGGAATAATATAAAAACGGCGGGTAAGGCTAGAGACGGCCTTATTAGGTATATTAATACTATATAGCTATCTTATAGCGTACTTAAATAACTATAAAAGGCGGTCCTTAGTATTACTAGTATTCTAAATACTATTATACCTATATATACACTATATCTCTTAATCTATAATCATATTAACGAAGTAATTCTTAAAGTAATAAATAATAAGGATAAAGCGACTCCTCTTAATACGGTTAATTACCTTAAGCGGCTAAGATAAGTAGACTGCTATACGGCTATTTAACTCCTAATAAGGCGTAACACTAATCTATACTAAGGGACGGGTATCCCCTTATCTACGCTTAAATATAGCACGTATTATATCCTCTAAACTACCCCTTTCTAGCTATCTCTTATTTATTAGGTTATAGTATATCCTAAAGGACGATTATATTACTAGGTAAGTATCTTATAGTCTCTTAGCGAATATACTTATTATAGGAATATAAGGTAGTATTATATTAACCGTGATAGCATTAAGCTCGTTATCTATAGTATTCTTAAGAAGACGCTAGACTACGCGTATATCGTCTTCTAGCTGCTAGGGAAAACCTATAAAGGGAGTAGTATTATCTAGGACATTAAATAAATAATACGGCAGTCCTTATATAGGGAATACCTATCGGCTATTATTAGGGTTATTAATATAGCGGGGGCATATAGTCTTATCGATAGTAATATAGGTAGCGGGAATAATATTAGCGGTAAGGACGGGACTAGCGGGAGCCAACTCCTAGTAGTTAAAGGTGGGGGATACGGATATTCTAAATATCTCTATTAGCCTAATCACGGTAATATATAGGTAGCGGATATAGGGAAAATATATAAGGGCGGCGAGGCAGTAGATAGTAAAGAAATAGATAGCGGGGGTAAGTTAGAAAAATAAACTTAACGATATAGGAAAAAAGAGGAAGAAAGGGAAAACGGGTTAACTAGAGCTAGTAATAGGGGATATATATCCTCTATTAACGTCTAATATTTCTAGGCAGTGCCTCCTTTACGAGACTAGCTTTAACCGGAGTTTCTATTATAGCTATTAGTTAAATAGGGTCGTGATTATTAAAGAAAGCGTAATCCTAATACTATTTATGGTTTTTAGATAAAGGTAACTTAGTGAATTAGGCGCGGGATCTAAATACGGAAGTCGGCTTACTATATAACCGATCTAATTAGACGAAAAGATTAGATAGTATCTTTTCTATTATACCTATAGTCGTAACTATATAATAAAGCGATATAAGGAAGGTAATTATAAATCACGCTTAAAGCCTAATCTTTTTAGTAACTTAAAATAGGCTGTTTATTTAACTATACCCCCTTAAGTTACTAAAACTATAAATCGCTAGGCTATATTACTTATCGTCGAGGGATATAAGGCGGAGGGCTACTAGCTAAAGGCGTATCTTTTAGGCTCTACGTGTTTATATTATCGTATAATACGATATCGTGTTTCCCTTAAAATTGTTATTAATAGTAATAATAAGATTATCGATATATCCGCTAAAGCTTTAATCACGGGGCTTAATAACCTTAGCTTTTATAAGCGTAAGAAACCCGTGGCTTATTAGGAGTTAGTCTATCCTATACCGTGCTTTTAGTCTAAGACACGACTTATCGTAGGTACGGTTAATAGATATAATGTTTTTACGATAATCTAAGATATAATAGTAAGTTCTCTTTACGCTTTTAGTTATATTACCCTAATCAGGGTAAGCTAATATTATAGATATAAGTAAACTCGCACTTTATTTAGTATAAAGTGGCTAGTAAGGGTAGCGCTTTATATATCGAACTAGATTTTATAGGCTAAGTTATCTAAGGTAACTCTAAGGCTATTATCGTAGGCGGGGTATAGGATAGCCTACTAAATCTTACTAATAAAGATATAGAATAGGAGCTATTTAAGAAGGTAAGGTCTAGTAATAGTTTATCTTTATTTTATTACCGTGTATTCGTGGCTAAGAACCTTACTAGTCTATAGAGGGAGTATATTATAAAGATAGTAACCCGGGCTTATACGGTTAGAGCTCTAATTATCTAAGGGTTCGGGGTTATTAATAAGGTGCCGTGCTAGTACTATAAGAAATAATAGTCGGCTATAAGTAATCGGGTTAATAATAAGATCACTTATCCTTTTTTTAAGTGCGTATCGCTTTAACGTAATAATCGATTTCCGGACTACGCTAACTACTATTTTTATAAGATAGCTTACACGTATTATAATAACGAACTCCGAAAGTAGTTCTATTAGTCTAATTAGGAGGTCTTATAGCCAGATAGTGATTATATAGGTATTAGTCACTCTAATCCATATACTAAGGACTTACTAATATTACTATAATCCGTATATAACGATAAGATACGTCCGCGGCTATCGCCTCGATACGGCGTCTTTATAGTAAGCACTATTACTCTATGCCGTGAAAGTGCTTAGTAGATACGCGACGTTTATAAAGGAAGGGGTCTTAAACTATAGGACTATATAATAGTATAGGTCCCTGTGTTAGCGTATAAATATAAGGACGATCTCGAGAAGTTCTATTATACTATTTAGAATAACCCGATAAAGAGGGATTAAGAAGAGACAGTAGAGTGGTATTATATTCCCTTTATCTCTAGGGCTTAGGCTTAGCGGTATAAGTCGGAAGTATATAGCCCTAGTAATAGCGACTATAAGAGTAGGCCGGAGTAAGATATAGATAGGTGATTCGCGTAGTAATAGCTATAATCAGGGTAACCTTAGTATAATTAGGATATTTTATTTCGGTACGCGGCGTAAACGGGTAAAGGAAAGGTAGATAAATAATAAATATATTTAGTAGATATATCTTTACGGTATCTACTTAGTTAGTGCGTGTAAATAGAAAATAATAATAGTAAAATATAAATAAAAGGAACTAATAAATAAAATAATAAGTAAAAGGGTATAGAATAGGGTAATTAGGGTAATAAAGGGTAAACGGGAAAGAAATAGGAAAAAGAGCGAGTTAAGGAGTCCTGAAAGTAGTATTTTCGTTTTAGAGGGTAGTGGTTAGTTTTCGACGATAAGCACATAGCGGTGCCTTATATATCCTCGGCCCTAATACTATATATAAAACTCTTATTAAGTATAGTATTACTATAACCAGGTTAACCAGGTAGGAAGTAATAGTAGGGAATAAAGTATAAGGTTCTAGTATAGTCCTTATACTTACTTAGGTTAAAGTCAGGATCTTTAAGGATATAAACTTTAACTCTTCCTAACTACGTCGCTTTCTAAAGCTCCGCTTTTAACCTTTTATAATACTCGCCTAGTATATCCCGAAATCTTACTAACCGTTATAGGAGTACGTTAACGGTCTAATCAGGGGAATCTACGTTATCTTAACGCTTATTATCCTCGGCCCTAGTATCTTTATTAATAGATTTACCTAGAAGCAGGGGTGCTTTAACCAGCTCTTTATTAATAAGGACGCCGCGGGCAGGGTATATAATTATTAGTTCTCTAGCTTAGTCCCTTTCTAGTATTATCTAGTCCTCCGGCTCCTAGTATCCGTCTTTATCCTAGATAAATTTCTTAAGGCGGTTAGCAGCGAAAATAATACCGTAGAGCTCTTCCCCGAATAAAGTCGATAACCTAAAGGTCTTATTATCCTAATTAGACGATATAATACGAAATAGGCTATTCTAGCGGTAATCCAGCTTCTTATCGCGGCTTATATTAACAGCCAGCTTAGTATCGTGTATAAGGATAAGGTCGCTGATTTAGAGTCTTTGCTTATATAGGGTCCTGATTCTCGAATAGTTAATAAAGTCCGTCTTCTGCTACTATTACTTATTAACTATATCGGTAATGGTCCTCTGGTCGGCTTCTAACTAGGCGAAGGCCCTTAGGCGTAGTAATATCTCTTCTTTAGGGGTCTTAACACGGCCCTAGTCGAGCACTCTCTAAGTAAGGCAGGTTATCTTAATCGGCGTAATAGCCTTATAGCTATAATAGAGGTAAAAGGGGGTCCTTCTAGTAGATACTCGGATAGTTATACGGTCCGCGAAAAGGACTATAGGCAGGATCTTATATAATATACCACGGTAAATCTTCTACTAGATAGCTAGCGTATAGGCGATAGGCTTATATCCTACCTTATTTAGATTATTAGCGCGGGGATAATAAGCAGAGATAACCTTCCACTTTATTATATACGCCCGATTTAGCTCGATTACGCTACCCTTATTCTTAGGACCTCCGTCTATAATAATATACTAGTATAGCCTATACCGGTAGATAATATCTTCCTATAAGAATATCGCGACGGCTCGCGATATATTCTTCCGTAGTAGACGGGCTTCGACCTATCCCGTGAATATATATCGAGCCTCTACTAAGTAGTACCCGTTAAGATACTGGATATTAAGACTTACCTATATAAAGAGGAGGGCTTATTAAGGTAGTTAAGTAGCGATTAGGGGATCCTCGCGTGCTTTACCTTAACGGCTCTAATACTCGGCGTATACTTTAATAACCTTCTTAGTCTACTTATAGATCCCGTCCTAGGTGTATAGGGGGGTAAGCTTTTAGTACGTCCGGTCCCTTATATAGTGGCCTGACTTATTATAGGCTTTCCTAATTAGGGTAACCTAAGTCTTTTTATCGTTAATCCACCTTTTAAGAGTCGAATCTTTCTTAGTAACTCTTATCCATAGCAGACCGTCTTTTATAAAAACACGGGTCGATTAATCTCTAACACAGCGAGCGTTATAAGGGTCTAATCTAAAGGGTATCCGTAGGCTTATTAAATATAAGGCCACTTATTAAAAGAACTGGCTCTAGGTAATATCCGGGTCTAAAACGTCTTTATCCAGGGTAGGGTTATTAAACCTCTTATCCGTATCTATAAAGAAGATTCGACTATTAATAAAGTCGTTAATATCTCCCTCTATAGCGTTATTAGCCTAATTAGATAGAGTAGTAGGTATCCTTAAAAGTCCGTCGGCTATAGTGTTCTTAGTTCCCTTAATATACTTAACCTCAAAGTTAAAGAGTCGGATCCAGGTAATCCACTAAGTAATAAGTATACTAGGCAGGTCCGTGGCGGAACCACTAAGCTAGGATACTAAGGCTTAAGTATCTATTTCTAGTATAAAGCGGACTCTATAAAGATAGTTACGGAGTCGGCGAAATACCTTTAATACTCCCCTTAGCTCTAGCTTACTGGTATTATAGACCTTCTCTACCAGGTTCTATCTACCGCTTTTATACTAGGCAATAACTCTCTTCTTATTGATATACTAGCCTAAGATCCCGCCTTAGCCCTCGATATATACGTTAATAATCACGTAGATAATACTAGCCCCTTTACTATACTTAATAGTAATCAGAACTAGTATAAAGGTTAGGGTAACCTTAAGAGTGTCTATAGCGTACTACTAAGGCTCGCTCCCGGAAGTATATCCTAGAGGAGATCTTACGACGATTTCCTAACTTATTCTCCGATTTATAAGTAAACCGCCTTCCCCCTTATCGACCCGGGGTAGACTATAAAGTAAACCTTATATAAGGGCCCGACGGTAAGGAGCCAGAACTACCCTAGGGCCCTTTATATAATATATCCAGAGAAAAACTACTGGTCCTATAGAAGACCCTTACCGACCTAATCGATAAGGGGTTTATATATGCTAATAGCTCCGCCGCTAAAGCTCCTATTCTATTTATAAAAAAGCCAGGAGGGGGGCTATAATTCTATTACGACTACTATGCCTTAAATACGATTATATAAAGAGGCCGCTACCCTCTCCTACTAATTATAGAGACACTCCGAAACCTAGAGTAAGCTAAGTGATTTACGAAACTCGATATAGTTACTATATTCTATAAGATCTAAATAGCCGCCGGCTATAAGGCAAAGATAGTATTCCGAACCCGGTTCGGCTCTATTAAATAGTTAGTATATCCTTTCGGACTTAGTAACGCCCCCGTATCCTTTTAACGATATATTAATAAGACGCTATAGCGTTACCTTAACGATTTTATTACCGCTTATATCGATAATATCCTGATTTACCTAAGTAGATCCCTACACGACTATAAGGAAAAGTTTAACCTAGTATTATGATCACTAAGCAACGCAGGGTTAACGCTTAACCCGGCGAAATACGAGTTTAGCGTAAAGACTATAAAGTACTTAGGGTTTATAGTCACCGCCGGCTAGGGCGTTTCGTGTAACCCCGATAAACTAAAGGCGATCCGAGAATAGAAAGCCCCGACCTTAGTAAAGGGAGTCCGAAGCTTCCTAGGCTTTATAAACTATTATTATATATTTATAGAGAACTTCGCTTATATCATAGCCGCCCTAATAAGGCTAATAAAGAAGAGTCGAGTATTCTCCTAGGGTCCTAACAAATAAGCGGCCTTCGAAGAGGTTAAGAAGAGGTTCTAGGAGGAACCGATTCTACGATAATAGGTTTTAAGTAATAAGACCTTCGTGGAAGCCGATTACTCGGGATTTATACTAGGAGGTGTATTAGTTTAAGAAGATAAACAGGGACGTTGTTATATAGTCGCTTACTACTTGAGGCGACTTATAGGAGCCGAGTATATTTACCTTATCCACGATAAGGAGATATTAGCTATTATAAGTTACGTGATATATTAAAGAGCAGAGCTCCTAAGTTATAGTCGCTTTATAATCCTATCCGATTATAAGGCCCTAGAATACTTTATAATAAAGAAGATACTTAATAAAAGATAAAGCCGATGGGCCGGCGAGCTCGCCTAGTTCGACTTTATACTAGAATACCGTAAGGGTGCCGATAATTATAGTACTAATACTCTCTCGCGAAAAGAATAAGACGAACTAAAGGATTTCTCCGATAAATAGGAATAGACGCGATATATATAGTTAATCCTAGAGACCTTAATCCCCCTAAAGATCCGCCTTCTTCGCGAATATCTATAAGTATTCAAAGCCGATAACGAATTATAACGGCTATAGGACGCCACGGTAAAAAAAGATAACTAGTATCGCTAAGCTATATAAGCCGTATCTAAGGGCGATTAATAGTTATCCCCCTTATTAGGTCTTTAAGCCTAGATTACCGAATACGGGATTACTTCATAAAGATTACTAATATTCCGAGATCGCCTATAGGTGCCGGGAGCTTAAGAAAGGAGTATATTACGAACACGAGTAATCTAATCTGTACACGACTCTACGATTAGAGGCTATCCGGGGCTAGATAATATAATTACCCTTATAGCGAGACGCTTCTTATAGCCGGGAATGAATATAGATATACGTAGGTTTATACCTTATTATAACGTCTATAACTAAAGGTATATATAAAGGAATACTCGATAAGGACTCTTAAAACCGCTCTTAATTCCTAAATAAATAAAGAGTAACCTATTAATAGACTTTATAACGGATCTGCCTCCCGCTAAAAAAAAGAAGTATAGGTACCTATAGGTTATAACCGATCGACTTATAAAGGCTATTACCCTTAAAGCGATAGACTTTATAGAAGCAGAAGCGTGCGCGAAACGGTTCCTATACTATTACTTTCGGTTCCACGGTATACCTTATTTAATCGTAAGCGATAAAGATTCTAACTAGATAAATCGCTTTTAGTAATACTTTTATAAATTAGCTAGAATTAAATAACGATTAAGTATAGCTTATTACCCCTAGACCGATAGAGCTACCGAATAAGTAAATTAAGAAGTGTAGGCGTACCGCTAAGCCTTCGTTTACTACGCCTAAGATAATTAGGATGAGTTACTGCCCGCCGTATAACTAGTATTAAATAACCAGGAAAGCTTTACTATTAAGATACGTCCGTTTTTCCTTAAACACGGATACTATATCGACCCGATCTAGATCTATAAGGAGCTAAGCAGTAATACTTAGGAGTTCGTAGCCTATAACCTGCTCCGCCGCCTCTAAGAAGCTATAGAGTTCGCCTAAGCCTTAATAGTAGCTATATAGCTATAATAAGAAGAGTTAGCGAATAAGCGTTATATCTCTGCTAAACGGCTTTGTAAAGGCGACCTTATATAACTCTTACTCGCGAAGTACTCTACCCTATAACCATTACGTAAATTAAGCTAGCTATACTAGAAGTATAGGGTTACTAAAGTTATTAACCCGTATATTATAGAACTAAACGTGCCTTCGAATATATATCTAAGGTTCTATATAGACCTCCTACGATATACGAGTAAAGACCCGCTTCCTAGTTAAATCCTATATAACCCCTAACCCGGACCGATTCGTAACAGTCTAGAGGAAGACGAATAGATAGTAGAAAAAATCCTATATACGAGGAATAGGAAGGTAGGTAGAGGCGTGGTAAGGGAGGCGTTAGTAAAGTAGGAAGGATACGCCTGGATATCTTAGGAACTAACGGAGTCCTTATAAGAATTAGCCGCCCTAGACCGCTATAAAGAGAAGTATAGCCTGATTAAAGTTAATAACGGACTATACGAATATTATAAAAAAAAGGGTTATAGGAAAGACGGTAAGTATTAAATAAAGCTTAGAATAATAGTAAAGCCGTCCACGTTAATTAAGTTAGGGCGGATAAGCCCCGCCCCTAGCTACCGGGTTTAGGCATTAAGATTAATATTATTACGAATATCCTCGCGACTATTAACGCTTTCCGCGATAATAGGAGATAATATAAACGCCGCGACCTTAGCCTACCTATCTATCTTCTTTCCCTTAAAGGACTTAATATCCTTTACCTTAACGGCTATAACCTCCACGATATTCTTAACTACCTATAGGAACCGGTTAAGCCGGTATAGGCCCTCTACCCCTACAAAGGTGATTATTATACTAGGAATAGGCGTAATAATAGTAGGAGGCGCCTCGATAGGTATAGGTCCACCTACTATAATATAGGAGACCCTATAGGGGGGAGGCGGTGGCTTATACTAATATACGAGGCTTACCGGCTCCCGAGTTAATAAGCATCGAGATAGGCTTATCCTTTTATAAAGTGCTAGAAGGCTTTTTTAAGACCCTAGACGCCTTTTAGAAGGCTAAATAAGCCGCTATAAGCGCCTCCGTCGTCCTAGGGCTATAAAAGGGGTTATTATTAACCACCTTCGCCGCCTCTAAGAGTATTACCGATAGACTAGTTATTCTAGACGGAGGAGGAATATACCTATAACCACCCTTTAAGTAGTTATAGTACTTAGGATCGGGTATCCTTACTCCGGGTCCTAACTAATCGCGGTAGCGCCGCCTATCCTAGCCGTTAGTAATTACCTTTATATACGCGAAGTAAAAGACCGAACGGGTCCCTCTAGGAGGATATTTTATTCTATAAGCGCGCTTCGCGGGGCTCTTAACCACTATAGAAGCTTCGCCCGCGGAACGCTTACCCTTAGCATTAGCAGCTCGGGCTAGATAGGCGCGGCAGTCTATAGCTAAGGCAGGAGTAGTGATCTCCTTACTAGCCAGGGCGGGAGTAGGTGTCTCCTTACCGGTATTATTATTATTATTATTATTAGCCCCCTATATTATATATATAAGTTAGTAAATATTACGCGAGGTTTATAGGAAGAATAGGAAGATATACCTTAGGGGCCGGGGATAATCCTAAAAACTTAAATATCTTCTAAAAAAAGGAGATAAGAGGTTAACGTGATGGTATAAGGTATAGAGGAGTTATAGTTAACGTAAAACGTACCGCGGATAGTAATGGATATTATTAAAGAAAAAAGAAAAAATAGATTTATAAAGACGGCGGCGAAGTTAGTATTATTATTATAAGTAAGTTACTCGGTTAGGGAAGGCACGCTACTAGGGCTTATTATATAGCAGGAACGACCCTATAACCCGACTACGAATAATAACTATATCCCTACACGGAATATTAATTAATTGTATAACTATAGAGGCTCGCCTTAAGCGCTTTTTAACGAATAAAGAGGTTATTTATAGCAGAGGTCGTTATTTAATTAATAAAGAGGCGTTATTTAACTAATAAAGAGTTATAGTTTAATTAAATAATAACGTTTTATAAACCTATACCGAAGGTGAATGACTTACCGAGGGGGGAGGGGGGTAATATTACGGGTTAACCCCGTAGAGATAATCCGGTAAAGTACTGGATCTTCCGACTAATCATAGCGTGTTCTTAGCGGGTCGCCGCGATATTATATTTA
Organism: Sodiomyces alcalophilus JCM 7366; assembly: GCF_042370955.1. Classification (NCBI taxonomy): domain Eukaryota; kingdom Fungi; phylum Ascomycota; class Sordariomycetes; order Glomerellales; family Plectosphaerellaceae; genus Sodiomyces; species Sodiomyces alcalophilus. Next base: position 5,240,638 of record NW_027263535.1, on the reverse strand, counting down.
GATCGTAAGCACCTATAGTGTTTGCTCCTTTCCTTCTTTTCTCCTTAGCTTTAGATAATTTAATTATTCGGCCTTACGCTATAAACAACTTATAGCCAGCCGCTTATAGTGGATAGATAAAAGGATCACCGAAGCTATTAATACGACGCTTAGTCTCTTATAGGAATAAATAGCTTAATAATAAAAGCTACTCTAACGACTTATAAACGGCCTCGCGAATACCTAGGCCCCGTAATAACCTACCCCTAACCTCGCGCCCCCCTCGGAGGGAGCCCTTATAAACATACCTACTAAGTCGGTAGCAGGTCCTCCGACCCCGGCAACCTCTACTCCCCCCTAGATTATAGTCCTATAGGAACTAAGCGAACTATATCCTCTATATACTAAGCCCCTACTATACCCCGCGAAGTTTAGTAAAAGGCGAATAGAGTACGCTACCTAATCGTAATAAATACACGGTAAGCTTCTACTAAATAAATACTTATTTAATAACGGAGCCGAAATATAGTATTATATTAACTTATACTTAAAAGGCAGTGCCTAATAAATAGTATTAGCCTTTTACGCCGTTAGGGGGCCGGGAGATACCCGCGACCTAGAGTCGTTCCTTACCTACCTAGACCGTATATATAAGGACTAGAACGAATAGCCTTGCGCGGCCTTCGCGCTATATTCCCTTAGATAATATAAGGAATAAACCTTCTCGTAGTTCCTACCGAAATTTAAGAAATAGATCGCCTAAGCAGGTAGTAATAAGTAGGTAGACTTAGCGAAAATCACTTTCCTAAAGGAAGCCCTAAGCTAGAAGCCACGTAGCGCCTTAGTCACTACGAAGTTACTCTATAACTATATAAGCTAGGTTAGTAAGGTCTAGAGTATCGCATAGAAGCTAAAGGGTCTGCGCCTAACTAGCCGGAACACTTATATACTAAACTAAACCCGGAACTAAGAGACTAATGCTAATAAAGACGTTATAATAAGCGGGATTAATTAGGTCCGGCCTAATAGGACTATAAACCGACCTCGTAATAACTAAGAGTACTAGGGTTATAGGAAAAAAGGATATATCCGTATAAACTATAAGTCCCGGGATAAGGGCTTAAAGGCTGAGGGCGCCCGCGTAGCGAAGGTTTAGGCCGGGGATAACGATATTACTATAAGTTCGGATAGTTCGGATAATAAAGATTCGGGAAAGAAATAGCTCTAATATATAAACGGGCGTTAAAGCCGATAGCCGCTCTACGGCAGGAGTAAGAGGCGGTTAAACACCTAGCTAATAGCGACTTAGCTTTAATAATAACGCGAGTAAATAAACGATATATATATACTCTTATAGATACGGGTTATAACTACTACGCTACTATAAGTAAACGCTTTACCTAAAGACTTTGGCTACCGTTAATCGATAAAAGAACACGACTATTAGAAGAATTCTCGGATATATCTAAGCTAGCTATTAGCGCCCGGATCGCCGCGTTTAAGCTCGAGATTAGGGGCTATATATAATAAGTCTTTGCCTATATAGTAAAAGGACTAGATTAGGATATATTCCTAGGGAAGCCGTGACTAGAATATAACGATATTATATATTACGCAAAGAATCGTAGGTTATACCACGGAGTCGTCGATATTAACCTACGACTAATAGGCGAAAAAGAACCAGCTAACGTATAAGCTATCTATAAGGCGAGGCTAGTCTCGGGATCGGTGTTTACGGCTATAATATAATAGATAATTTTGATAAATTGGGCTACGAGTAATAGGCTGTGCGAGCGGAAGAGAGGAATATCAAGCAAATAACTATTGAATTCGTAGATCCGTAGGATTACTGCTTAGGATATTGTATGCGAAAAAGCTTGTAAAGAGCTGACTTCTAGGATTTCTTCCTGAATCCGGGGCTGGCAAAAGACCCTGAAAGATTGGGTGGCGACTGTTACGTCAACAGCCTACGCGACGGTTATCACGCCACGTTATTAGCTTAAGTAATAACCAAGATATTGTATTTACGATACCTAGTGTATTTATATTATATATATCATAAGCCAAGTATATATACACGTATAATACGTATAGTATTATAGTATAGGTTAAGCTGGTTATAAAGTAGACGTCTAGTTATATAGCTATAACTATATACTGTTTATTTTGACTTAGATATTATACTTATTATTATTATTATGATTATTACTTGTTATGAATATAATATTAACAGATAAGAAAGGGGCTAAAGGAAAAAAAAAGGGACGAGTTTAACGCCTTAATATATACTATTAGTATATAGAATATCGATAAAGCCCTCTATAAAAAAGAATTACTAGACCCTCGGGACTATATCCCTACGAATATACTATAAGAGTTCGGCGACCTCTTTACGCCTAATAAGGCTAATAACTTACCCCCCCACCGACTAGGCGTTAACCACGAAATCACCCTAAAGCGAGGTTCTAATAGACTTAAGCTAACCCTACTATAAGGGCCCCTCTATAGTATATTAAGGGAGGAGCTGGTAATACTTCGGAAGACGCTTAATAACCTAATAGATAAGGACTTATATAAGCTAGTAGCTTAGCGGCGGCTACGCCGGTCCTATTCGTAAAGAAGCCAGGGGGCGGGTTACGCTTCTATTATAACTATAAAGCCTTAAACGCGATTACCTAATAAGATCGCTACACCCTCCCTCTAATTACTAAGACCCTACGTAACCTGGCTAGCACTAAGTAGTTTATAAAGCTCGATATGGTCGCTACCTTCTATAAGATCCGTATAGCTCCCGGATATAAGAGTAAAACTGCCTTTAGGACGCGCTTTATTACAAACAGCGTATAACTTAATTATATAAAATAAGCGATCGATCTATTAATTTAATTAACTCTATGGAAATCTCTGATCGTAGTGCTAAATTCCTGCCCTTATTCCTACGGCAGATCCACTCCCACTTTCGGGCCCGGAATAACCCGTTCCGGACCTGCTTTAGGCTAGCCTATACGATACACCCTCCTAACTAAATAACTATACGATAGTTACTTAGTTAAAGTTATTTATAGGCTCCTTCTATCGATATATCCCTGTTACGGGCTGACCCCGTGGAGATAATCCGGTAAAGCACTGGATCTTCCGACTAATTATAGCGTGTTCCTAGTAGGTCGCCGCGATATTATATTTAGGTCGTAGGCATCTATAGAGTTTTCCCCTTTCCTTTTTTTCTCCTTAGCTTTAGATAATTTAATTATTCGGCCTTACTCTATAAATAACTTATAACTAGCCGCTTATATATCTAAAGCTAAGCGAAACCCACACGCTACGCTAATAAAGATAGACTATCACTTCGATCCACCTCCCGGCGCTCCGTCACGCCTAGCAGGCGAGTCGCCCGAGGCTACGGAGTGGAGGAGGCAGATTATTAACCCTTTATAGACTCAGGTCGTGACCTTAACCACCCAGATCTAAGAATAACAGAATACTATTAACTAACTACTATAAGTAATATAAAACTAATAACGTGTAACCACGCCTTATCTCGCTATATTATCGGAAAAGACTATATAAGGCCCTTAGCCGCCCGTTACTACGCCTATACCCGATATAACGCTTATTCCGAACCTTAGGACTAAAGCACTTCTATTACCCTAGAAGTTTAATAGTAAACGCTCCGAGTACGCGAGCTGGTTATCCGAGATTCCCGAAAAGCTCCTACTCGATTAATATCTTTTCTAGAATAATCGCGAGAAATAATATTTTATTAACGCCTACTTAGACGAAGCTCCCCGCCGCGTCGTCGCCTCCTTCTAGGCCGTAGGCGGAACCGATAGTTAATACAACCCCGAAGACTTCCTTAATTACCTTAACCGTATATATAAAGACGTTAATAAATAACCTTACGCGGCTAACGCCCTAAGAACGTTACGCTAGTATAAAGACTAAGCGTTCGGAAGCTTTGTACCCGGTTTTAAACGATAGCTCGTTATCGCCGGTAAAGGTTAATAGGATAATACTACGAAGATTATATTCCTAAAGGGAGCTCTTAATAGTCGCCTCTATACTGCCCTTATTACCGCGAAACTACCGAATAACTACTATACTTAGGTAACTAAAGTGTAAAGCATCGCTTAAAGACTTAAAGCCCTCGCTATAAGGCCACGGTTCGGCTAAGCGCCACCTAATAATAATAATAATAGTCACGCTCGTGATTATAACGGCGATATAAAGATAAGAGGAGTTAATCGAGTATAGACTAAGAAGAAAAAGATAAGAGAGTGCTATAACTATAGAAAGAAAGGATACCTTACTAAAAGATACCGCTTAAAGAAAGAAGACGCCGAGGATTATAAAAAGAACCGTGTAGCGAAGGTCTTAGTAGCCTCGGATAATAAAACGATTTATATAGGAGTCACGGATAATAATAAAGACTCGGAAAAAAAATAGCTCTAGTACAAAAACGGGTACTAAAGCCTACTATAAAGGAATAAAGGGATTAGAAAGAGTTTATATTATAGTCGCGTAGTAGTTATTCAGCTCTTATATAAGCGCGGATTAATAAAAAGTTAATTACCGCTCTTATAGATACTAGATATAACTATTACGTAGCTATAAGCGAACGTCTTATAAAGTCCCTCCGCCTCCTATTAGTCGATAAGACTAAAAGACCCTTCTCGGGGTTCTCTAATACTATAGGGTCTATAAAGAGTTCCGGTATCGCCGTATATAATCTTAAGATCGGTGGATATATATAATAACTATTCGCCTATATAATACTAGGATTAGATTATAATATATTTCTAAGGAAACTATAAATAGAATATAACGATATTACTTATTACGCGAAGAGACATCGCCTTTACTACGGAGTGGCCTGGATAGATATTAGACTCTAAGGCGAAGAAGAACCCGATAATACTAGAGCTATCCGCGGAGCTTAAGTAATAACCGGGTCGGTATTCGCCGGTATTATACGGCGATTATAAAGGAGATAACGGTTTAGTAAAAAGGAACTCGCGCTCTATATAGTTAGTATTAAGGATATCGATAAGGCCCTCTAAGGTAAGTCCTTAGTCGACCCCCGGAAATATATCCTAGAAAAGATACTATAATAATTTCCGGACTTATTCTCCGACTTATAAGCAAACCGCCTTCCCCCTTATCGACCTAGAGTTAACCACGAAGTGAACCTTATATAAGGGCCCGACGGTAAGGAGCCAGAACTACCCTAGGGCCCTCTTTATAATATATCCAGAGAGAAACTCTTACTAGTATCGGTTTAGCGGTTAGCGTAGGAGTAAGAATATCGATAATACTCGCCACTTTATTAATAGGCCGCCCGTCGGCTACCTAAATATCTTCTGCCTACTCCTTTAATATATCCGACAGGTTATAATACCTATATAGTCGGTCCTTTAGGTTAATAAACTCATACTTTATCCGGTTAGCGAGCTATATATTAATATCTCTATATAAGATAGCGAGGAAGATATCATAAAGCTTATAGTCTTTAATAAAGGTACCGCCGACTTTATTAGCTCTCGACTTCTATACTATAACGCTTATTAATAGCTATTTAACTTATTAGACTATCTTAACCTTCTTATACTTATAAGTAAGCCGTAGTTAGCGTACTTTATCGGATAGGTTAAGCTACTAGTCGGGGTCTAGGTAAGAGTATTTATTAATAAGCCGCTACTTTAGGTTCTTTTATCGGCCGCCGGATACTTTAACTAGTCGGATTATCTTATTAACCGTAGGACGGATATTAGCCTCCGTGAATAGGCTAATATAGGAGATTTTATCGGCTTCGCTAAGGCAGTTAAGCTTAGCGTAGTCTTAATAATCCCTAAGGAAGGTAGATAGGGCCGTCCTATTAAATCGAGGGGCTCCCTTAATAAAGGGGTTTAGGGGCGCGTAAGATATAATAGCAGTTTTATCCCTTTTATTATCGTATAGGCTAATATACTAGTAGATAGCCGCGAGTATCTCTAAAGTAAGGCTCGCCCTAAAGTTCTTTGGGACGTTGTTAGGAGGCGCGACCTCTTTACTAGGAGCGTAGGCCTATTAGGGAGCGCTCGGTCCGGGGGAAATAAGGGGAATAAGGGGAGCTAGCCCGCTATTAGGGTTCGGGTTACCTTAACTAGGCGAAGGGGAAGCCGATACGGCTTTATAGCCGGACGCCGGGACGCCCTAACTATAAGAGATAGTCGTTAACGGGCCGATACCGGGGTCTACGTCCCCTTACCTAAGCGAGGCGGTTATAAGAGGAGGGTTAGCCGTAGGAGCGGCGTTACCCTAATTAGGTATAACTATAATCGCTAGGGTTAGGATAGCTATATATATACTATTATTATTAGGCTTAGAGTCGCTATAGACTATAACCGTAGGGGGAGGGTTATAATAGTCGGTCCACTATAAAGCCGTTATATTATTAAAAGGGGGGGGTTAATCTATTATAGTAACTGGTTTAGGTAGATTAGGGGAATTAGGGTCTTTAAAAAAGAAAGGGTTAAGAAATAAGAAGTAATCGTGTATTAAGTCTATAAGTCGGAGGATAATTCTACTTAGTAATAGGGGGTAGGAGGAGCCCTTTTTTTAAGGGCCTTAAAGGATATAATATAAGTATTCTCCGCTAAGGCTTAGGAGGGAACCTATTATAATTAGACTAACGGAGATACCTATAAGGAATAGGATAGGGTATTACTAGCCGTTATAAGAGATTAGTTTAAGTTATATCCGGGATCCACTAATAGGTTTATCTAACCGCCGGGTCTATAAGTGCGTGGTATCTTAGGGCTCCTTAATAGGTTCTTCTAACCGTTAGGGCCTTATATAACTAGATTTTCTTAAAATTCTTAGGGCTAGGGACTTACCGCCGTTTATATAGGCCTTTATTACCCTGATTATAGTAAGGTTAACCCTACGCCTTTATTATTTTTTATTTAAAGGGTTATAGTAAAAGGTTTTTTATATCTAGGCTTTATAGCCCCTAATAGTCTATATCCATAGCTTTTCCTATTCTAATAAGGGAGCGCGCCCTCTATATCTATATCTATACTATATCCGGAATCTATCTTATAGTTAATCTATTCTTTATTCCACTTATCGTACCTTTTTCTTAACTATTTTTTATTTTTCTGCCTACCTTTACCTTATTAGCAGTAAGGGCCTATCTCTCCATCTATAGCTCTTATCTTATTTTTAGTAAGGAGGATCCATTCTTATTTTCTAGTTATTAGGTTTTCGTTAAGGCTATATAAGGGCAGGTTTCCTAGACTATTATCGTAATCTTAATACTAATTTTAAATATTAATACTTTATTTTAATCTCGGCCTTATAGCTATATACTTCTCTTTTCCGTAATTAATATATAGTTTATTTAGGTAGGCCGGAACTCCCCTTAAGTGCTTTCGGTTACCCTAATTAGACGATTAGGACTTCCTAGGCACTAAATAAATCCGCCTCCAAGCACTAATTAAAAAAAGGCGAAGCCGTTACTATACAGAACGGCTTAGGTAGTATAATCTCGGATAAGTCTTTAATAATAAGAGTGCTTAAGACCACAAAGTGCTTATAACTAAAATAATATATATAATAAGGAGGCCTTTAGAAAAGGTTCCTGGAGGTGCGCGCTGCTCTGATTAGGGTAACATAGCTTAAACGAAGTGAATATAATAAACGTGGCAAAACTTAGGGTTAAAAGGATAATAATTATATAGGATAATAAGTATCCCCTGTGTCTAGGTGGCGTCGCCACGTATATATAATATATAAGATAAATAAAAAAGATACGCGCGTCCTATAACGTTACGTGATGTCCTAACGATATAGCACTGGGTCTCCGATCCACCCCTCTATAATAGTTAAAAAAAAAAAGTTACGATTATAGGCGGCTAGCACCGGCTATAAAAATAATGTCCTAGTCGGAATAAACAAATGCCCTAGTCGGAATAAACGTACTTATAGATAAAGGGACTCTCTAAGGAGACCTTATATTTCCATAGACAGACCTTACACGTGACTTTTTTATAGGGCTATAATAAAGCAGTAAAGCCGCTTAAGTACGACACCTCTTTTTATATACACACCTAACTATATATTATACTATTATACTACTAGGTACTCGATATTCCCTAAAGTCAGTGTTTTTTTAAGGCATAAGCAGCCTAAAACTAGCCCTTAAGTTATCTAGTATAGGGAAGAAAAGGGGCATAGGATAATAGTACTTACTAGTAGATTCGAAATCGTACCTAGCTACTAAAGTACTATGGCCGGGCACCGCAGGAATAATCTAAAAAATATCCCTGTAAATAGAAATATTAAGTATAGGTATTTACTTAAGCTATATATATAAATTATATAGGATACTTAGGGAGCTTCACGGCTTTATTATAGCCCTATAAAATCCCACGAAGAAGTCACGTGTAAGGTCTGTCTATGGAAATATAGAGTACTACTATTTATAAGCGGCCTATCTACTATTTACAAGCGTCCTAAACCTAATTAGGAAGGTTACGCGAGCCCGCGCAGTAGTCTGTATACGCTACGATCTTGGCTGTAGATATCCCGTACCGGTATATATAATTATAATAGACGTTTTGTATAAAATTGGCGTTAATCACTATGACTTATACTTAATGCCTAAGACTATAAAATCGCAGCTATTCTGATCTGTTTTCTATTATGTTAAAGTACCCTAAAATATATAATGTCCTAGAGGTAGAAAAAGTGGTGAAAAAAAAAAGTGGTAGAGAAGTAGTAGAAAAAGTGGTGGAAAAGTGGTAGAAAAAGAGGTGGAAAAAGAGGTGAAAAATTTTCACGTATTATTATATAGATAAGGGCTTATTATTTCCTATAGATAAGGGCTTATTATTTTATATAGATAAGGTCTTATTATTTCACACAGATAAGGCCTTATTATTTTATATAGATAAAGAATACAGATAAGGCCTTATTATCACATAGATAAGCTTATATAACCACTATATTAAAAACTTTTCTACCTGCTTTTCCTACCTTATTTCCCACCTTTTTTCCCACCTCTTTTTCTACCTCTTTTTCCACCACTTTTTCTACCTGCTTTTGCCACCACTTTTTCTATCACGATAGCGTGTATTCTTCTTGACTAGAGCTTTATGCAAGGAGGTTAAAATAAGCAGTGAATTTATAGTAACGGATATTCGTAATAAGCTAAGGAGAGAAAACCTTATCCTGATATACCTAGGTATATATCTGTACAGGACATCTGCAGCCAAGATCGTGGCGTATATAGACTACTGCGCGGGCTCGCGTAACCTTCCTAATTGGGTTTAGGACGCTTGTAATTAGTAGACAGGCCGCTTATAAATAGTAGTACTCGGAAATATAAGGTCTCCCTAGAGAGTCCCTAGATAAAACAGGCTACTAGAAGGGGATTCCTATTACACCTCTACTAGGGTTTAATAGGTTAGCTCGTATACAAGTCCCACTTCCCTTATATAACTGGATAATATAAACAGGAGACCTATATAGGTATAGGTACTTCTTTATATATAGTAATATCTAATAAATATAAGTACCTATACTTACTCAGAAATCCGATTTCATTTCTTTAACACCATAGTCAATAATCTATGGCATCTCTATTTCTCTTAATAGTATTTAACGGACTAAAACTTATAGGAAGTCTCCGTCGATTGCCTCCTAACTGCTTTAATAGCTGCTTTAATAGCTGCTTTTATTTCGTCCCTGCCTATCTACTAAAGCCCGGGATATTAAAGATTAATCCAGCTCTTTATACAAACCAAATATATCGTGATGGCTTTAATTATTCTTCTTTCTTAACGTCAGTCTCGTGGCGATATAACGCTTTGTACCTCTCTATATAAAATTGTATGGGAAGGTACCGATCGGCAGCGTAATCCAATAATCCAATGAACGGTCGAGATATGGGACAAAGTCATAAACTAACGTATTAAACCCTGGTAGGGGTGTAGTTGTATTTAGCCGAGGCGTAGCCTATATATAGCTCAGCCTTTAACGAGCCTAAGGTGTGGAATCAAGGCAATTATTATGTCGATACAGCTCGGTTCGGTTAATCACAGCTTCACGTCACAGAACACAAGTAACACTTTGTACGATATTCGTGGTCTCACACACTCCATCCATGCGCTCCATCCATGCACTCCATCCATGCACTCCATCCATGCACTCCATCCATGCACTCCATCCATGCACTCCATCCATGCACTCCATCCATGCACTCCATCCATGCACTCCATCCATGCACTCCATCCATGCACTCCATCCATGCACTCCATCCATTCGCTCCATCCATTCGCTCCATCCATTCGCTCCATCCATTCGCTCCATCCATTCGCTCCATCCATTCGCTCCATCCATTCGCTCCATCTATTAATCTTTGCCTAATAGTTCCTCCGCCACCCACTCATTGTCTTACTCTCTTACGGGCCCGTTTCTCGCCCTGCTGCATCGTTTCGTTCCCTTTTTCCTGCGCTAGGTGAATAGGGTCGCGCGCTGCCATGGCGAGGTTCTTCGCGGCGATGTTTGTCGCTTTAAAGTCTGAGTAACAGCGTTGCACCAGGGCGCGAGTACTGTATAGGCGGGCCGCGGTAGAGTATCATATCGAAACCGTTAGCTGCTGCTGCCGAGTCAGATACTCGCTGTTGCCTTTGTTTTGTCTTATTGGCCGCGAAGTGACAGAAATCTGCTCTACACTCGGAAGATGCCACACCACCTTCCTCAAAACTCTCAATGTCGCGCAAACACCGGCGTTTCACCAGAGCACACAGCTGCTCGTTATCCGTGCCAATGAACAGCGCCATGTCCTGATGCCTTAACCAGGCATCCATGATAGAGCGCGGGTCGTGACGCGCGTCGATTATGGAGGTACTCTTAGCGTCGGTGTCGGTCTTGATATCAGCTTCCGTGTTATCCATCGTCGCGCCTTCGTAAACAGACGTTTCGCCGCCTCCCTGTGGAACCGCACTGCTGATCCCGCCCGATATCTGCGCCTAAAGGTCGGAGTGCTCCCGTGACGCCATGATGGTCGAAGAGCAAAAGTTTGATTTGGGGCAAAGGGGTAATAATCACAATAAGCTTCTGAGATAGGAGGCAGAGGCTTGACCAAGTAGGGGCAAACGGTATGGAGTCGATAGTAAGGAAACAGGAGAGTGCCTCACCTTTTATATACGTAAAACGAGGGGATGCTCTTCCTTTCTCTTACCTATCGGACTACCGACCATCCTCTCTATACTCGATATTACTACCCCTCCTCATTTTTTTTTCTAGTTCCTAAAAGCCCATTATTATAGAGTAACGTTAAGCGTCTCCCGTGATCTAAGGAGAGCCAGAGGTCCCCGAGGCGGTCCTTTATCTAGCTGGCGTCGTCGGGAGAGCTAAGACCTCGCCCTCTGATATTAGCTCAGGGTTGGCGATAAGCTGTCCCGATCTCAGATGATCCGCCTGAAAGGTGTTAACGCTATCACACGTAGCGTCCCAAAGGCCGGCCATGGGACGGCATCGAGATGTCCGAGTAATAGCTCTGAAAAGAAGTCTCGCTTTATCGTCCATAGTTGGATAGTTGTTATGGGAGAGCCGGATATGAAGCGTGTGAGTTAGGACTGCATTAAGTTTATAGGAACTAGCGAATGGAGGAATAAGCGGAAGTGAAAGTAGTAGCTCATAGATAGACCAGGCCGCCTATAGACATAGCGAAGACAAGGAGTTCAGAGTAGGCTGGTGAGCTTGGTTAGCATGATTTCCGGTGCGCCGGCCAAATCGAACATGGCCGTAATAAGTCGCCAGCGAGGCGTTTGCGACATTTTTGTTATTAGCTAAAAGAAATTACGAGGACGGGCGCCAGTAAGACAAAGAGGTAATTAAGAGATCCAAAATGAGATTAAAGGATATATATAGAGAGTAGGCAACAAGTTTGGCTGTCGCGAGGGTACTTTGATATCTCATGTCAGGTACGTCGGAGTGGAGTATACACGGGCCATCACGCTGCACGTGATAGAGAATTTAGAGGAATCAGAAAGCGGCCTCCATGGCAGCGACACACGAATTCCAGGCAGCAGTCGACTTTCATCGGCCTTCATATCTCTCACAACAGCTTCAACTCATCGCCCACCATGTCAATACAATCTACTCTAGCCGACTACTTCTCTGGCGTGCCGAGGGCACCCCTAAACAGGCAGCCAAGGGAATCCGACTCCTCGTCTCCATACAACCGCCCGTCGTCCCCCATCTCATCCTCATCCCAGCCCTCTCAGTCTGACCAAGAACCCCCAAGGGAAACAGGAGGAAGAGAAGGGGAACGTGGTAGATGGCGACGGAGAGGAGGCCGAGGAGGGAGAGGAAGAGGGAATGACAGAAGAAGAGGAAGCAACACTCGAAATGACTCTCATCCTGTCTCTCGTCGCGGCACCGCAGAACTCGCCGCCGTCTCCAAAGAAACCCGCACCGTCCTCCCCGGCATCCTCGCCCAACTACCCAACATCAGCGCCACCGTCTCGGAATGCCTCTACCTCGACACCCTGCCCCGTCTCTTGCCGCAAAACTGCCCCCGCCACGGCCCGACAACCATCCGCATCGTCAACGCCGACACCATCAACGCCGCCCTCGACCTGGCCGCTGCCCAGAACGGCACGTCCTGCGCCCGCGTCGCCATCCTCAACCTCGCCTCCAACCGCAGCCCGGGCGGAGGCTGGCGCAAAGGCTCCCTCGCCCAGGAAGAAGCCCTCTGCTACCGCTCCTCCCTCTACCTCTCCCTCCACCAGCGCCACTACCCCTTCGACTCCCCCCTCATGGGCCTCTACACACCCGACATGCTCGTCATCCGCAGCGACATGCCCTCGGGCCACAAGCTCCTCGTCCCCGACGTCGCCGTGTCGGACCTCCCCGTTCTCAGCTGCCTGACCGTCGCCGCCCTGCGAAGGCCCGAGGTGAGGGAGGTACAAGTCCAGACGGCGGCGGCGGGACAGACGGCCACGGAACGGCGGGTCGTGTTTGCGAGGCCGCAGGACAGGGAGACGACAAAGGGGAAGATGCGGCTTTGTCTGCGCATGGCGGCGAGTCGCGGCCACGGGTCGCTCGTGCTGGGCGCGCTTGGTTGCGGCGCGTTCGGGAACCCGCCGCGCGAAGTGGCGCTGTGCTGGAGAGAGGTGCTCGGCGAGGCCGAGTTTGCGGGGGGTTGGTGGGAGGCGATTGTTTTTGCCGTGTTGGATCTCAAGCGGGAGGGGAATTTCGACGTGTTCGAGGACGTCTTGGGCGGGATGCAGGTGTAGGTCGGTGTGGTCGTCATGGCACAACTAACAAGTTCGACGCGCTCCACCTTGAAAACGTATAGTTGTGATGGCGGATCAGGAGAATCCGTCGGAACTTGCTTGGTGGCTGTACACAAACCGAGGACAGGACCCAGGTGATGAACTGCATGGCACGAGACTCGAGTGTCTGACAGACCGAGTCCCCAAGACCTCAGCTCACCCGTCCACGTGTAAGAGACCTACGAAGTAGTCTATACCCATGATCAGGGTCGGGTCGACTGTGTCGAACCTTCCTTATTATGTATAAACGAGGAGCGACGAACTCTCTTTTCAAACTTTAGGGGCTTGAATCCAGTGTCTATCATTGTTGGACGTCCCTCGTAGTTTCGACTCTACTCCATCTTCAGACTTTCAGAATGAAGCCGATTCACGCCATGCTGAGCTGGAGCATCGCGATTCCCTTCATATGGGTCGCCCTCGGTCAAGCATTGGCAAGTCTCCCCAATCCTGGCACCTGCACTGGCACCTGCATCAATACACACGACCCCTTCATCGTCCGCCGACCCGACGGAGTCTATTTTCGCTTCTCCACCAGCGGGAGGATCACTATTCACACAGCCCCGGCCATCACGGGACCTTGGACATACCAGGGCGCGGCCTTGCCTCGCGGATCGAGCATCGATCTCCCCGGTAATCAAGATCTCTGGGTACGTGAAAGCAAGACGCTCCATGACCGAGTCATGTACAGGCTTGGATTGTCTGGTGACCCAGCTCTGCTCGTCGCACAACTCACAGGACCACGCACTCCTAGCGTGTGGCCTGCCGCTTAGCAACTGCCAACCCTTGCTGATCCCTCCTAGGCCCCCGACGTCATCCAAATTGGCAACACCTACTACCTCTACTACTCCGTCAGCACCTTTGGCTCCCAGACTTCCGCCATCGGCGTGGCGCAATCGTCCACTCTGGATGCCGGCAGCTGGACGGACCTCGGATCGACGGGCATTTCCTCCAACGCCTCCATGCCCTACAACGCCATCGACCCCAACCTGATCAACATAGACGGCCAGTATTACATGACCTTTGGCAGCTACTGGGCTGGCATCCACCAGGTCGTCATGCGGAACCCTCCCACCCGTACCGCCACCGGCAGCGTCCCGTACCAGATCGCCACCCATCCAGGCACCAAGGACGTAGAGGGCGGAACCATCTTCAAGCACAAAGGCTTCTACTACCTCTTTTACTCCAAGGGGTTTTGCTGCCGCTACGACCAGAACAGACCACCGCCCGGCGGGGAATACAAGGTGCTCGTCTGCCGCTCCACCTCCCCCACGGGGAACTTTGTCGATAGGGAGGGTACGCCGTGTACTCGGGGCGGGGGTACTGTCGTGCTCGAGTCGCACGGGTTCGTGTACGGGCCTGGCGGTCAGGGTGTCTACCTTGACCCTCAATTAGGACCGGTGCGTGCGTCGTGATTTGATAATGTGTTATTCAGGTCGTCTCTTTTTTCCTCTTCTCGTCAAAAACCCGAGGAAAAGGATAAGGAATTCTGTCAAATGCTCTAACGCGAAAATTGCGCATAGGTTCTCTACTACCACTACCTCGACACGCGCATTGGCTACGCCGACAGCCAGAAGCAGTTTGGCTGGAACACCATGGACTTTTCGAGCGGCTGGCCCGTTCTGCGCTGACAGTGAGCAGAAGCTAGGAAACCACGTAGCAAAATGGTCTCTCTGCATTGATAGACATAAGGGTAGGGAAGAAGTAGAAGTTGGGGAGCCTTGAAAGTATCGTTGGAGGAACGGTGCCAGCTCGGTAACTACTAACGGCGGATCCGTAGTGCCGGCGACAGTGGAGAAGGAAACGGTATTGTGGAGCTTCCATCCGGCGGACCCGGCCCGATACGGTCGGCCTAGAGCGGAGAAGACGGAGGCTACTGGATCCACCATGAGCAGCGCCCGGGGATGCCACCTGTTTACGAATAGACGTTACTATTATCTATAGTGGGTAAGCATTAATGACGAGTATTCGTAGTTTCTTAGCCACCTACGCGCGTTACTTACTCTTCACTTATGCTTCGTCACTGTACTATAGTAGGTCATATCGTTTATTTCCAATCCGATGTCCCGCATTTTGTCGTGGCCAGGTCAGTGCATCGCCGCCCACTGACAGCTCAAACTAAGCTCCTTGCATTCCGGATGCCCCATGCCACTTTGAATGCTTTAGCATGCTTGTCGACTTTGTTGCTCATCCACTTGTCTTTGCCGCTCTGGACCAGGTCTCTTATAAACACCTGTTCCAATGCTGGACATTTGAGGCCACGGATTTAGGTGTTAGTCGAGTCGTGACTGGGATGACTAAGGTAGGTCGGGATTATCTAAGCAAATCGCCGACAAGAATCGGGACTGTTATCCAAGTCACATGACAAAACACATGACCTAGCGGGACCGAGCACATGTCATCGCAAACATCCCCCTGTCTCAAGATCAGCTCCACACCAGCTCCTTCCGAGTCGTCAGCGGTGCATCGCCGAACGACCAGACAAGACGACAAGACGAACCAGCGACACGACGGCACGACGACACGCAACCATCTTCATCTTCCTACACATCAATCGTCGGCCCTCTCTTCCGCCTCGATTCCATCGCCCGCTTCCGTACCTACGATCATCACTCTCCAATAGCTTCACTCCCGAGAAATCAAAGATCTTTTCTTCCCCTCGACTCTTCGTCCGTCCCTGCATCCTCTTCGACCTCCGCTGAACAACCAGTATCCGCTCGTTACTACGTCTACCCATCCCGTTTCCTCACAGTTCTGGCCCTGGCCTCCGCGTCCACCGTCCCCCAGCTGCCGCGAGCTGGCGGCTCTCACTCCAGCTCCATTCGAATGAATGCCACCCTTAAATCCCTTCCTCGCCGCCTTCTTCCGGAGCCCGTTGCCCGCCCAGTGCTCTCCCGTCCATCATCATATCCTCCTAGTCCCGACCACCGAGGTCCTCCTCACCTCGCGCGAGGTGGAGAGCGGGACCTCCTCCGCCTCTTCACCGAACGATATCCTACACTCTGAGGAGTTCCTCGCTAGCCATGTCTTGCGAGCACCCGGCGCGGCTGTCCACCCTTCTGGCTCGAAGGAGGTTATTCTGAACCTCCGCGAAGTTAGAGGCAAGGCGAAGCAATACACCACCCTCAACGGTCGTAGCCTTGTCATCAAGGACGGGCAAGTCTATACCAATAAAGGTTTGCCGTTTCCCGCTTTTGTGTCTCTCCCCGTCTTTTCAGCCCCTTGTCGCCAGCCCCATCACGGACTGTCGCTGACATTCGCTCAACTTCATCTCCGTAGGCTTCAAGTCTCTCGCACAGGCCCAACTACTCTACGACATCCCCTGGTACCCCGATGTTCTCGAACCCCGGCAATGGCTAATCTACTACATCTCGCGGCCGCTCATCGGCACCTGGGAGGAGATCAAAATCACCCCGGCGATTCTGGTGGAGGGCGCGGCGAGGAGACTGGCCCTCAAGCAGAGCCATGCCGCCGCTGGCTCCAACGGCGGAGAGAGCACGACCCTTCCCCGCAAGAAGGACATCAAGAGCTTCCACGACCTGCTGAACCACTTCCCCGTCATAGCGCGCCAGATGGAGCCCGGTCTCGAGAAGCTGTTTCTCGAGTTCAGACACGTCTTTGAGCGACCGCTTCCGCCTCCCCCGTCTGCCGCCTCGATTCCGGATCCTGTCCCCGACGGCCCCATCACGAACGCCGTCAAGAGAGCACGGTCGGACAGCGCGTCCCTGCACAGCACCAAGGCGGAGCAGCCGGCGGCGCCGCCCGTCATGGCGGTCATGGACCACTTCTACATGGATGATGACGAGGACGTCATGAGGGCGTCGCTCGAAACCGCCGTGACTACCGCCATTGACCTCTTTCAGGGTGTAGACAAGCAACAGCTGTCCATGCTGGGGGCGACCACGGACCTGACGGGGCCCCTCGTGGAGAGGTTGATCGAGCGCTACGTCACGGAGAGTGTGCATCACCTCATTTTCCCCCGGTTAGCCTCCATCAAGCGGCCCTACGACCTAGAGCTCGAGGCCAAGATTCGCCAGATGGAGTACATCGACCTATCTCAGCTCGGCATCGGCATAGAAGGCGGTTCGAGAGTAAAGCACGAGCTGACCATTCACCTGGGCCTCGCTGTGGAAGAGTTCAAAAAGATGAGCCATGCGGCCAGTCCGCAAGAAATGCTGGAACTCTTACTCTCGACGACCAAGCTGGTCACCCAGCTGACGGACGTGTTCGGAGAGAGCGAGGGCCCCAACGGGGAGCGACAAGAAGCATCCTCGGAGAAGCCCACGATGATGGTCAACGCGGATACTCTCGTTTCGCTGCTGCTTTTCGTGGTGATCCGGGCCCAAGCCCGAAACTTGCAGGCGCGGTTATCGTACATTCGGCATTTCATCTTCATTGACGATGTCGAAAATGGCGAAATGGGCTACGCCTTGAGTACGTTTGAAGCCGTGCTGACATATCTCGCCATGGACTCTGGGGGGTTGCGAAAGGCAAGTCGGCGGAACAAGGCCCTGTGGGACGCTACGCGCAGCGGAAATCTAGCCGATCTGCGAGAGATTATGGAGCCCAGCGGGCGCTGCCACCACGACGACGACGACGACGACGAGAAGGAACCGGAGGAGGGCGAAGGGCAGCAACTCGACGAAGCAAGCGAGGGCCTTTCCCACTTCACAACAACAGCAGCAACAGAAACAACATCCAGCCACTCCCTCAGCAGGAGAAACTCGGCCAACGGACCGCCGAGGAGGTCCTCTATAAACTTGGCGTCCACCGATCGGTTCTCCCTCGGTTCCGGTTTACACCACGTCTTCCCTTTCCAGGCCGGCAATGGGACGTCGGCGGCGGCGGCGGTGGACGACGACCTCTCCCAGCTGCCCGCCAAGAGAGTGAAGAAGGTGGCGATGGACACGAGGAGCATGTCCAGCAGTTCGGAAATATCGTATCATTCCATGGCCGGCAGCCTACTCACCATGGGAAGCGCGCTCGAGGGCGACATTTCTGTCGAGCGACTCTCGCAGACGCACGACTCTTTCGGCGAGTCGGTGCTGATGATGGCGGTGCAGAACGAGCGGCCTGACGTGCTGCGCTACCTCCTGTCGCTAGAGGCGTACTACCCTTGCCAGGTAGTGCTCGACGACATCAACAACGAGGACACGACGCTCCTCAGTGCGGCGGTGCAGCTCGGGCACACCGAACTCATCGACATGATCCTGGACTTTGTCATGAGGTCGGCCAGCCCGGACCAGGTCCGGCGGTACCTCGCGCTGCAGGACATTTGGGGGCGCAGCTGCGCGCACTACATGTTCCACGCGCCGTACTTGATTTCCAGGATCGGCACGCTCGTCCCCTGGCGGCAAAAGGACAAGAACGGACAGACGCCGCTGTTCGCGCTGTGCCGGTCGTACGACCACGCGGACTACGTGGAGATGGTGCAGGCCGGGCTGGATGCGGCCGAGGCGGCGCAGGGGGACGGGTGGCCGCTGCACGTGGACGACCACGTCGACAATAAGGGGAACACGCTGCTCCACATTGTCAACGAGCCGCCGCTCCTGGGCCGGATCCTGCACGAGTGCGACGTGGACGTGAACGCGACCAACGAGAAGAAGTTTACGCCGCTCATGGTGGCGAGCAAGTACGGGAGGCTGGACATGGTCCGGACGCTGTACGCGGACGCGCGGGTGGACACGGCGGCGAGGGAGTTTCGCGGGCTGACGGCGGTGGAGCTGGCCAAGGACGAGGAGGTGCGGAACCTGATGGACGGCCTGGCGCTGTTCAAGCTGGCTCCGGGGACGGACACGCGGGTGTCCGGGGTGGTCCGGGCGTATTTCGTGGAGGACGCGACGGTCCGGCTGGTGCTCAAGTCGGCGGTGCCGGCCGAGGTGGTGGACTCGACGGTGACGAGCTACACGGTGACGACGACGCGGCGGTCGCTTTCCGATTTCGACCAGCTGAGCCGGCTGCTGGCGATGGAGAACCCGGCGTCGTGGATCCCGGCGGTGGGAGGACCGCGGTCGCCGTTCCAGATCCCGTCGCGGCCGTCGCGGACGGTGCTGCGGGACATTCAGATGCGGGCGGACTGGTTCCTGCGGATCATGCTGGCGCACCCGACGTTTTCGACGCACGAGATGCTGTGGGAGTTTCTGCTGGTGCCGGACATGCAGCTGGACATGATGGACCAGCGGAGCCGGCTCAAGGCGGAGGCGCGGGCGGAGAAGGTGCGGGAGGAGCTGGAGCCGGTGGAGGAGGTGCGCGAGGTGGAGCAGTTTGCCAGCCACGCGCGGGAGATGATACGGAGCCTCCACTATGCGACCAAGAGCATGGCCAGGAGGGCGAATGCGGCGAATGTGGCGGCGTCTGGTGGGTGTCCTTTGCCTTTACTTTTTCCTTCCCTGGCCCCAAGACGATGTTGACTGAAAGTTTTCAACAGACCTCCACGACGCGGCAGCTCTTTTGCACGGGGCGGTGGCGACACTCGACTACCTCCCGCAGCGGCACGTGGCAGCGTTGGAGTCGTACGTAGGGACGCTGGCGCCGGCGCAGCTGGGGCCGTGGGCGGTGTTCCACAGCTCGGTGGTGGCATCGCAGTCGGCGACGATGCAGGCGCTCCTCTCGGCGCTGTCGCGACCGGGGTCGCTGGCGTCGCAGATGGCGACGACGCGCAAGGCGATGGAGCGGAACCACAACTCGCTGCACCGGTCGACGCGGTGGCCGCTGGGGTTGCTCGACGACACGCGGCAGAGGCTCCAGGAGGACAGGGAGGAGAAGGCGCGGCAGTCGCAGGCGCAGCTGGACGACCTGGGGAGGGAGCTCCGGTACACGCAGCAGGTGGTGGCGGCGGAGCTGGCGGGGTTCCAGGAGCTGCACCAGAGGATGGGGCGGCGGGCGATCCGCGACTTTGCCAGGGGCATGGTGGTGCAGGAGCGCATGCGGCTGGAGGGGATGACGAGGTTGCTGCGGAAGCTGAGGGAGGGCGGGGGGCGGTCTGAGGAGGCTGTGGGCGGCGTGGAGGTGAGGGTGGAACATGGCCAGGGCACGGAGACGGAAGAAGGGGGAGGGTCGGCATCGTAGACAGATGGAGTGGCTGTCTCTCTACACTAACACTAACACCACGCATAAGAGACGACAACCGGCGTTCCGTGTACCCTGTCTCGGCCAGTGCGACGACTTTTTGTGTAAAATATGACCGACTAGACGACTGAACATAGATTAATGTCTTGTGTAGTGTCTGACCGGCGATTCTCCCTGTGTCGTTGCGACTGGGATGGGGAGACTGTTTTTTTATATGCCGTGAGGTATACGGCAGAGCTCCTAACTCGTCTGGGCAGTACTTTTTTTCTCCATCTGTCTTTATGGATGTTCGAATCTCTTGCCATGATCTTGGTCTCTTCAGAATTACAACTTGTTCCAATATCACCTCGTCTTCCATCCCTAAGACGAAGACGGGCTGCTTGCGATCGTAGGTACGTACCATGAGCTTATCGATAAGATTGACACCGTTCACGATAACGGCCCGGTACATTAATAATCCGTTACGCTAACCGCTTCGGGACAGCCACCACGGAGCTCAGTTGCATGTCTCAAAAAAGTGTCCCCAAGTGCCGAAGCAAGACACAGGGGTTCGACCTCCTTGACCCTTCACTTTGACTTTGACACCGTCTTGGTTTCTTGGTGTGAAAGCAAACCACTTTTGTGGTCCGACTTGTCAATTGCCTGCGTTTTCAACGCAAAGCAAAGGGAGCCAAAGCCTTTGCGATTCGATTCGAACCCATCTTTCGCGTTTCCATAGACGGGGCCTTGACTTTGCCCTCGAAAACCCCCTCGATGCGACTCGTCCGTCACCGCTCGACCCTTCCCACCACCCTGACGACTTGATCTCGACTCCAATTCCCTTCCGACGTTCCTTTACTCTATTCCTCACACAAGTAGCGCCGTCGATGCCTCGAAGCTGTACGGTTCTCCTGTCGTCATCGACTCCCCCGTGAGACCTACCCCCTCGTCCGCCGCCTCCTCCTCCCCCGAGACTCTCCTCCGCCGCCCGCCATGGCTCGCCGCATGGGATCCATCCGCCTCAGAAGGGCCAGTCCCGTAACCGTCGCGGTGGGCGCCCTCCTCTGCATCTTCATCGTCCTCTTTCTCATCTACCCGTCGAGCTCCCCCGGGGGCGGCAGCTCGGCGTCCCAAAGAAGAATGGCCGGTGCCGCCATCCACCCCCTCTCCCCCGTCACAGATCCGTACCGAAGGATCCCCGGCCTCGACGAATCGAGAGCGCCACCGATTAACCGCTACAACATGAACAACGTCACCGGCACGGCCGACCCGGAGGGCAACCGCGAGAACATCCTCATCCTCACGCCCATGGCGCGCTTCTACCCGGAATACTGGGACAACCTCGTCAAGCTGACGTACCCGCACGAGCTCATCACGCTGGGGTTCATCCTCCCCAAGACGAAAGAAGGCAACGAAGCCACGGCGGCGCTCCAGAAGCGCGTCTTCAAGCTGCAGCGCTACGGCGCCGAGCAGGACCGGTTCCGCAGCATCGTGATCCTGCGCCAGGACGACGAGCCGGCCATCGACTCGCAGGACGAGAGCGAGCGACACAAGCTGGAGAACCAAAAGGCGCGGCGCGCCGTCATGGCCAAGGCGCGCAACGCCCTCCTCTTCACCACCCTGGGCCCGCACACGAGCTGGGTCCTCTGGCTCGACGCCGACATCATCGAGACGCCGCCGACGCTGATCCAGGACATGGCGCGCCACGACCGCGCCGTGCTGGCGGCCAACTGCTTCCAGCGCTTCTACAACACCGAGACGGGCCGCATGGACGAGCGCCCTTACGACTTTAACAACTGGCAGGACAGCGAGATGGCGCTGGAGCTCGCCAAGGGCATGGGCCGCGACGACATCCTGCTGGAGGGGTACAGGGAGATGCCGACGTACCGCGCCCTCATGGCGTACATGACGCAGGAGGACAAGGGGGAGAAGTACGAGGTGCCGTTGGACGGCGTGGGCGGCACGACGCTGCTCGTCAAGGCCGACGTGCACCGCGACGGCGCCATGTTCCCTGCCTTTGCGTTTTATAACCTCATTGAGACGGAGGGGTTTGCCAAGATGGCCAAGAGGTTGGGGTGGCAGCCGTACGGGTTGCCGAATTACAAGGTGGGCTGTCTGTTCCTATCTTTTGTTTCATCGTATTAACCAGTTTCTTTGCCAGGTTTACCATTATAACGAGTGAAGAGTACGTCCCATCACGACCAGGACTACGACGCAAGACTTTCGAATAGTCGCTAGTAACCGAGTCTGCTGCTAGCCGACAGCAGACATCATATCATGATAGGCTGGCTATCAAGGAACGAGGAGAACAAGGCAGCAGGACGCAGGACATCACGTCTGTGTCCATACCAGACCGACGACCATGAACAAGGTGGTCGTTGTAGCAAGACATCTCAGCATGTCAGACATCACTCATAGGGGTCCCGGAGTTCAGAGTGGTGGATTTATTACATGCGTCCGGGTGAAGAGGCCCTTAATTTGTACTTTGATTCCCGTTTTCCGGCCCAGTCAACAGAGAAACTGAAGGAAGACGGCCCCAATATGAACCAACGAGATGATATCGTCCCTCTTCCATCTATTCTATGGACTCAATGCTCGCTTGACCTCCAGAAAACCATTATATATGTACACGTACAGCTAGACAAACAATCATCACTCACTCCCCGTCATACCGCCCCCCCTCCTCGTGACACCAAAACTCCACCAGCCCTCGCGCGCCCCGGACATCTCCCGCGCGGAGCAGCGCCGCCACATCGATATTAAACGGGGAATCGACCTCCGGGTAGGCGAGCAGCGAGCGCACGGCGCGCACGCACTCGAGCACGCTGTAGGCCGGCGTCCATGCGCCCTTGAGCAGGTCGAGGCAGATTTCGCCCGAGTCGAACGCCACGTTGGGGTGCACCACGGTGGTGACGAAGCGGATCTGTGGCGGGTGGAGGGGGTATGTCTGTGGGATATCGATGGCGAGGAGCCAGCGGCCTTCTATTGCGTGCGCTCGTTAGTGGTGTGCGAAGGAAGTGGACGAAAGGATGAGAAAAGAGTGAAGAACCAACCATCGTAGCCGCATCCCACGCCCCGTCCATTCACCACCGCCTCCCACCGCAGGAGATCCTCATCTCCCACCGGGCCCAGCCGCTCGATCCCCGTCTCCGACGCCTGCTCCCCGCGCCATCGGTCCAGCTCCTTCAGTAGCCTGCGCGTCGCGCTGCGGGAGCTCCCTCCACCGTTTTCCTTTTCGGGAAGTTCCTGTATTCTCCACGACATGGCGGGAGCTGCAGGGTTCAATCTATGGTCGGGTCGGTCGGGTCGTCGGTCGTCTGGTTCGTCTGAAATGGAGGGAGAGCCGATGGGAGGGTAGTCGAGATTGGACGGACGTTGGATGCTCTGTAAAAGTTGGGCAATTTACCACAAAAGGATGTTTGGAAGCAATTAGAGAAAATGAACAGAGAGATAGGCTGTATGTAGACTGTCGAGTTTACCAGTGGCAAGTGATGTACGAAGTAGAAGCTCCGTCGTCCGCTCAGGTCCAGCTGAAGGTGAAAGGTCCATGCGTCACTAGCCGGATAATAAGGTACCTCTTACTTGGTACGCAGGTACAGGTACATCTACAGAGTCTTGAACCGAGGCTCTCGGCTTAGTCCTCCGTGCAATGCAAGGTACCGTATTATTGTACCCTCTCCGCTCTCGGTCACCAGTGTCCTCACCGTTATTGTACCATCTCCACTCTCGGTCACCGGTGGCCTCACCGTCACTATCACCATCACATCACGACAGCATCGTAGATAGCAGACAACCAACATCTCCCCATATTCATTACGCATTGTCTCCCGTTAAACAGCTCCTCTCGTCTGCCGTTCTAAATCAACCTACGAGACAAAACACAATCCCTCTAGTCCGTCCCTGATGGCTCCTCCACCTGTGTCAATATGTTCTGAGCAAGGGCAATCAAAAGCCACGAGATAAATGCCTTGCCTCCCAGCTCTGCCTTCAGACGGATAATCACCTCCTGCTGCGGAGAAAAAAATCCTTCGCCCGAAAATAATTCCAAGGCCCATGCTCATACCACGACTGCCCCTCATGCTGTCATGTGAACGCCGGCCGTACTCCCAGAATTCTGTTGCAGAAATATCAAAACAATAAACAACGACAAGGACGAAATCAAAATCAAAATCAGAACCCCAGTCAGAGTAGAGAGGCAGTAAAAGCATCTCGTCTCCTCCTCCCATGCTATGCTAACTGGCGACTTGCAAAAGTGATCCCCAAGTGGAGCGTTCGGTATCGTGTCTCCCGAGTCCTGCCATCGAAAAGGGCATGCTCTTGTCGAAAGTCCGTCGGCCAGCGCAACATGGGCCGTGCCCAAAAGAGTACAGGTCAATATTTGTACAGCGCATCCATGTACATTCGTCATCATTTTCATATAAACAGCTTCAGTCCTCCCCCTTTACCGTCTTTTACGTCTTGGTCGAGTCTTTCGATTCCGCCTTGGGCTTCCAAAACTGCATCAGTCGGCTCAGACGCTTCGCCTTGCTGGCTTTTTGTTTCTTCTCCGTCTCGCTCTCGTATTGCACTTCGGTCGACAGCTTGCTTCGCTCGCCGTGGGAACTGTTGATGAGCCGGCTCAGGCTGGCCAGGCTGGACCGACGACGCCCAAACGCCATCGACGACACCGACGACGGGCGCTGATCCGGCCGGAACGGTAGCTTCGCCCGCGGCTGGGGACCGGGGATCCACGCGCCGTCTCGGGTCATGGTCGAGTTGCTCGACGCCAGCGACGGCGGCACGTCCATCGACAGCCGAACTTCCGGCCCGGGCTCCCCGAGCAGAAGCGACTGCAGCGTGTTCTCGCCGCTGACCGACGACGGCGCCGTCGAGATTCGCTGTGCGTCGTACGACACCGGCGACCTGGGCGACGGGAACGACGATGCCTGGCTAATCGCGTAAGGGCTGACTGGCATGTGGTTGGGTGTCGGCAGTTGGAGCGGGCTGACGTCGTCCAACGCCGCCGAATCGCTGCCGGCCAAGACGCGCGCGGGCGACGGCGCCACCGAGCTGGTCGAATCAGACCGGTTCTGGTTCTGGAAAGGCGCCGCTACGGGAGGGACCGCGTCGGGTGCCTCCTCGACAATGACCTGCTCGTGCAACGACGCCGTCGATCGTTCCGACTTCATGCTGGCTGTCTGTCGTCGTCGATCTGTCGCGCTCGTATCCTGTAAAGCCGGGCCGTCAAGAGCAAACGTCTTGGCCGCCGTTGTGGCAGGCGGCGTTTCGTCCTCGCTGCCGGGTTCTGTAGCTACAGGCGTCGAGTTGTTCGAAGAGTCGTCCATCGGCCGGGACGACGTTGTCTTATGGTCTTCGTCCTCCTCGTCCTCTTCAAATACGTCGGCCATTGTGGAGCTGCTGCCGAACCGGGTGATACCGAACCGCGCAGCCTCAAAGGGAACCATTTCTGGCGCGCTCTCGGCGCGTCGATGGTAGTGCATTCCGGGCCCCGAGAAACCCCGCATGCCCTGCGCACTATGCAACTGACGCTTCACAGGACCAGCCGCCTTTTGAGCTGCTTCCCATTCCGGATTGTGCGGCAGCGGCGTGTTGAAGGGGCCGAGCGCAGCGTCAAGGTCGATCATCGGGAATGAGGAGTCCTCGTCGAACGCCATGGATCGAGGCCTCTGCCGCTGTGGATCATACGTTGGACCGGACGAATCCGTAACCGTCACCACCGGTGCGACAATTGACGAGACCGCCTCCGCTGGCGTTGGTTCCAAGGCAGGGTCATCCGGAGGTAGCGACGATGACGCCGCCTCCTCCATTGGATCGTCGGCATGCGTGATCGAGGGGCTGGGTGATCTCTTGTTCTTAGGCTTGGACTTGCTCTTTAATATCGCACCGGCCCACGACTTCACCTTTCTCTTGTTCTTCTTTTTCTTCTTGCTCGAAGCTTTGCCCGTTTCCTGCGGTTCCGATGCGCCCACATCTCCAGGGCCTGTGGAGGGCTCGACCGTGGAGTCGGAGGCATGGTCAGACGATACCGACGCCCAATCAGCAGGTTTCCGGGGCATTTCGCAAGATGCAGAGCGGGAGGATGTTGTATCGCCCGCTGGTGACAATGCGCTGGCGAAAGGATCGAGGCCGAAGAAGGACCACCTTTTAGGTGTCTTGGTGGGACTGGGCTTGGTAGGCATCATCGTCGGCGACGGGTCCGTCAACGTGGGCAGGGACGGAATCGAATTTCGTCGGTAAAGAGACGGCCCACTGTGACTAACCGATTGAATACTCTGGGAACGCTCCAGGACCGCCCCAGCCGTGTTGGGCCGTGAGTCGGCCGCCTGGCGCGTCGGGACCCGCTCCAGGGAAACAGGCTCTTCCGGTTGCTTCTCGGAAATCGTCATATCGAGCTCGGATATGATGGACGATAGACTGCCCGAAACAGAATGTCTCCCTGGACGCGCGGTTGCCGTGCTGGATCCGTCGCTTGATACCAGGGAAAGGGGTCTGGGGATCACCTCGACCTGGTCGGAGAACCCGACACGCGCACGGAGGGCTGGCCTGACCCGAGGTGTCGTCGCCGTGTCCGCCGAATCCTTACCTTCCTGGGAAGTAGGCTCCGGGTTGTCCGTATTGGTCTTTTCGGGTTCGGGAGTCCTGGGCATTGCGAACTGCTCCGACGAGCTGGTGCGGGGATCTTCGAATTCATGACCAAAGCCGGCAGGGCTGGCAGGCGCACTGCTGCCGCGGCATGAGGAGGAACCGGGGGGCTTTGGTGGCTGAAGGATCAAGGTCAGATCGTGGCTAGAGAGAGCTGCCGATCGCCGATGATTGTGTCCTCTTCGCCGGCCGCCGGGCGATGGAGAGGGAGCACCAAAGGACGGTGGTGGGAAACCGGGCGAGGCGAAGCCGCTTTCCGTCTTGGTCGGGCTCGTGCTCATCAACGTGATGGACTCTCCGGTCCGAATGTTCCCGCCGACAAACTCACTCCCTCCTCTCCTGTGGCCGTGAGCACCGGTCAGTGAGGGCGATGGACCGTGTCGGGGCGAGCGGGGCGTCAACGGAGGGGCCAGGAAAGCAGGTGTTGGGTCGGGAGGCAGAGAGGCGCCGGGATTGAAGGTGAAGCTCGGCAAGGCAGGGCGTCCAGTTGGCTTGGTGGTCACGTTGCTGCTTTCTTCCGCGTCGGCCTGGGTCGCAGCACTGATGTCGGCCATGTCGATGACGACAGACCTCGGCCGTCGTCCCGTGGACTTGGAATACGACGGTGGGCCAGAGGCGTCAATCGCGCGGGCAGGAAACACGAAAGGCGGATTCGGAGGCGGCATACTTCGAGAAGGCTGGGGGATATCGGATGTCGTATCGAAGTGGTTTGTGTGGTTGGCAGCGTCCATCGAGAGTACGCTCGGCACATGACGACCGGACGACGGACCTTCCAAGGAATTCATGGGTGCAGCATCCACGATGCGCTTTGGTCCAAACGTGGTGGCCATGTTCATCCAGCCGCTCGGCGGCACCAGGGTCGATGAGCGGCTCGTCGGTTTATGGGGACATCAGTAAGATGCGGTCGAGGGTGAGGCATGCAGTCTCGGCTCGAGATGTTGATTCGAGTCGGTAACTGATGTATGTGAGGATGATAAATGGTAGGCGACTGGCAGATTCCTAAATAAAGGAACCTGGTTCAAGGCGAGCGAATAAACACGACGGTTTCTCTGGTGACTTCTAAAAAAGACAAAGTCAGTATTGTGCTTCGTGTTAACCATCACGACCCGACGGGCAGCACGGAAAGCACGGGTGGCATAGGACCAAGAACAAAAAATGGGGATAATTCAATTGAAAAAATTAACCAGGGAAGGAAATCACATACAAACTTGGAACGGTCAGAAGATGTCGCCGTCTTGAGACTGTGTCGTCGGATGAAGTCCTGGAAAAAAAAAAAG
Organism: Sodiomyces alcalophilus JCM 7366; assembly: GCF_042370955.1. NCBI lineage: Eukaryota > Fungi > Ascomycota > Sordariomycetes > Glomerellales > Plectosphaerellaceae > Sodiomyces > Sodiomyces alcalophilus. The sequence goes on along the minus strand of NW_027263535.1, from coordinate 5,212,371 downwards.
CAAAAATCAAATGAACAAGACAAAAATGCCAAATGCCAAAGTTGTGACCCTGAACAGGATTAACAAACAAAGGCTAAAACGATTCGCTTTTTGCAAAAGGAGTGGACGGTCCGGAAACAGAAAATCTGACGATTTTGCCGGACCCCGAAGTCAACGCAGGTTGCTTCGGCTGAGAATTTGCTCGAGGTGAGGAGTGAGGGTTGAGAGGATGGAGCACGAAAAGAGGGTGAGTAGGAGGAAGAAAGAGAGAGAGAGAGAGGAAGAAGGGGGGGTAAGGAACACGGATAGGCCAGAAACGTGATCCATGGATGGAGACGCGGTACGCAGGTACAGAGCAAGTATCTTTGATAGAAGAGATAACGGACAAGGCAGGTAACGGCTAACAGGCAGGACCTGATGAGGACATGTGGGGGTTGATCCGTACCAAGTTGGGGGAGCAAGGCCGTCTTTTCGGTCCTGGTGGAGACTGGCCAAGGCCACCCCGGTAGCAGGCCCCCTGTTTCCGTACTGGGCATACGAAGTACAGGACATTAGTAGTTGGCGTCACTCGTACCTGCATTGTACTATCTCCAAGGATATCTGTGAGATTTCTACACTGGTACATTGTACATTGCGTTGTACGTCGTAATGCCGCTTTCCGGACTTTGATCAGGAACAGAAGAGACTACTATACCGCGTCTGAACGGCGTTTGATATAGCAGGACCCTATGCTTGGGCCGGAGAGATTCGCAATTCACCTGGTGAACCCTTTCGGCGCCTCACACCATACTCCGTAATACTGCAAGGGAGATAAGATCAAGAGTACAGTACATACTCAGTACGTTGTAGTGTAACACACGACATATAAAAGCAGGGGTTCAAGCCAGATTAGTGCCCACATCAAGGGTTCGCGCCCCGTTTACCCTCTCCCTGCAGCAAGGCAGCCGCTTTCTGGATGGAATGGTAAATTGTCTTGGGTTTCTATGGTTTCTACTCTTTGCTTTTTCTAAGCTTTGCTTTCCGGCTATAAAAGCTACTGGTACTCCATCTTGTGTAGACAATATTGTGTCGAGTTGCACATTACAACATACAACGTACATACAGTATAAGGTACAGTAGGTGTTGTGATTACCGCGTGGGGGTAATTCAGCAGGGTTCCCCGAGTTCATCCGCCCCCGAATCTGGGCACTCGCGAGAGAAACAAACGCCAAATGGAGCGTAAAGGAGATCAGCATCCATGTACAACGTACATACCGTACACTACATTGACCACTCCTCCGACTTTCTTAATAGACGTATGGAAACTCAATTGCAAGTGGTAACCGTGACAACTAACCTCAGTCTTGCCTAGGCGCCCAGCTTACATGCGGGTGTTCTGGGAGCTGTACGAAGTACGTTGTACATACGGACAAAACTTCCGTGCAGCCTACCGTTTCCTACCTGGGTTAGGTGCGAATGTCCCAATGTGACTTGCACCAATACAAACCCCAGGACCCCACTGAATTACCTACATGCGTTGTACGTTGTTGTATATTTGTACGGAGAAGTGCGGAACAACACTCGGGGTGCCAAGGACATCAAGATTGCGTGCATAAGCGCTTCATTTGCGACTGCTGTCTGCTCAGCGATACAACTGCGCGTAAGATTGTCTGCCTTCTTATGGTACGGTACTCCAAGTTGAATCTCCTACAAATCAAACAAATCTTGGAGACGAAGCATACAACGTACGTGTCACTCCAGCACACGTACATGTACGAAATGTACATACATACTTCCTACACTACCCCATCGAAGATCCGTATCCTGTTCGTCCTGTACGTGTACTTTGTCCCCAGAGGTTACATGGTTTGTGGGGGCCCGACCTTGGCTCGCCCATTGGCAAACTGTTCCTGGCGAACGATCAAACCTCGGAACATGGAGCGGCGCAAACCGTCCGTTGGACGACTGACACGAGCGATCCTCTCCTGTAAGGGCAGCGAACGTTGAGCGCCGAAAGGCGCCCGCACACCCCGCCCGCCTTCAATCCGAGGACTGAACCGGACTAGGAATAGTCTTCCTTCCTTCTTTGCCGTCCTTCATTTTTCTGCCTAGACGGAAGAGATGGAAGCGCACAGACCGGCCTGCTGGCGCCACATATCTCGGTTTGCCATTGGGTTGGATAAAATGCCTGACTATTAAACGCCTTTTCACTGAAAAGTGAACGGGAATGAGATGAGCCGCTTTGTGACGAACGACTGGGAGGAATAAATATGCATACCTAATACGGAATATGCGGTGTCAGCCGGGCTTCGTGGGTTCACGTTACATTACTCTGTCGGTTACACTGTCGATCCCACCCATGTTGGAGTGAGCAAGCAGCCAGTGGCCTCCTTCATCGTGCATCTTCTACGAATTGCCGTGTGCCGTCCTAAAACACCAAACCGTCGCATAGAAGCCTAGAAACACCATTGCCATTTCGAGCGAAACAAGCATGACTAAAAGCCAGAAAGTCCCTGCAACAGCCGTGAGACCTCGTATCGCATGCTTACGTTTTTACCATCTCATTGTGGCTGAGTCACTCGTAAACGATGAACGTGCACTCGAAAGCCGAGAACAGAAGTGGTGATCACCATCTGCCAACGCACCCTACGAAATAATCAATCAGCTCCCGAAAACATGACATTGTTGGCACGAATCATGTCGCGTGAACACGTCTGAAGCATCAACCTAATTTCACCGCGTCGACGCGGCCCAGTACGTTATAGATCCACCCAATGTACAAAGTAATCAAAGAGCTCCCAATCCGCTCCGTGTCTGTCATCCCAGGGCTGAATCCTCGGGTGGCCGTAGGGATGCAGGGCCTACGTCGTAGATATCGTCAACGGAACGAGAGCATCGTGAACGTCATTCTTCCTGAGGGCCATTGAACCACTGCAGACGATGGCTGCCTAGTTGTCTTTCCTGACGGGGATGACCCTGCCTGTGGAGCTTTGAAGAAAAGAAATTCTGCTGAGACAGGCCGCCGGGGTTCCAAATCGGCGCCGGTAGCTTGGGAGGCCGCTTAATCTCGATGTTGAGTGGACGCGCCGTGGGGTCAGATGGAAGAAAAAAAAGAAAACAGAATGCACTAGCAGCCGGCGTAATCATCTCGAGAAATGAACATGATGACAGGAGGAACATGATCAGCCTACATGGATGGGAAATGAGTCGGAGATCACGGTATAACGTGACTGGGGTATCCTTCGAAGAAGACTCTAATTGCTTTGAATTTTTTGGTGGTCATTTGATTCACCGGGCCACGACAGAGTACGTTGTAGAAACGAAACAACAAACGAGCCATGATGAATGAGCAGCCAAACCAAACGATTATCGCGAACCTTGAGATTGCATTGAACGGCCACCATCGGTCTTAAATTGGGGATTTGATATGAAGGGTCTGCGGGGAAAACAGGGGGATGGAAGGATCCAGGTTCAGCCACACTTGAGGTGGGTCCCCGCCACATTCACCTGTGATTGATTTCTGCTGGGTCTGCCAAACGCAACATTTTCTACTGCATGCTGTTAGCCTTGCCCGCCTTCTGGATTCGAGGCCAAAAAAAGAGAATATTACCAAGTTGTTACCGGCTCACCCGCATCACGACCCATTCCGAAATCGCGGCTACAATTATACAGTCCCGATTTCGTCATGTCTGCAACGACAGCAGCAACCCCTAGCCAAGCGCCCGCGGCGACAAAGCCGCTGGGGATGCGAAAGAATGGTACGTGCCCACATCGCCAGAAACCTGCGCCCTCGCGCGCCGAAACGATACTTTCTAACCTGTCCAACAGGCAAGCACTGGCTTGAGCCGAAAAAGGCGTTCCGGCCAAAGGCGGGATTGACCTCATACGAGCAACGGACGAAGGAACGAGAAGCCATAGCCGCCGCGAAGGCGAAAGAGAAGGAGATGAGGGACGAGAAGGAGGCGGCGCGCCAGGTAGGTTTCTGGGACTTTTTTGCTCTGCCGCCTAGCTCGTAAGACTGACTGTTTTCCTTTCCAGCAACGGATCCAAGCGATTCGAGAAAAGAGGGCCAAGAAGGAGGAGAAGGAGAGATATGAGAAGATAGCCGAGAAGATGCACCGCAAGAGGGTGGAAAGGTTGAAGCGCAAGGAGAAGCGCAACAAGTTGCTCAACTCGTGATGCACGAGTTCTTTTTTGGGAGGGGCATTCTTTGTTGCCGAGTTTTATCACGACGACAGGCCAGACTGCAGAGCGCGCCACTTCGTTGTCGCAGAATTCCGAATCGAATCACGGTACGGGCGGATACGGCCGATGGACGACACCTATGCACGACCTGGTATGGGCGACGGTTGACGATTAGAGATTCTCGCGGGCTCTTGAGGGACAAAGCGGAGGCGCTTAGTCGTTTCTTCGGGAGATATATTCCCTCGGCGGCGTTCACATCAGTATGGGCGCGATATAGGGATTGTGTTCTTGACAAACCTCGTACGGAACACGCGCGCGCAGCGTGCCCACGGAGCTTGTTACAGTGGATCATGAGTTTACGTTCCAAGGATGACTCTCCAGGTTAGATTACCACTATGAGATTGCATCGGATACTCCCACATGTACTTAGGGAAATAGAGTCTGTGGTCGTGTTTATAGGGCTGGCAGTCGGTATAGTATGGAGATGCAGTCGCAGCCTTGCCATTCAGGTTCCCCCCAATTCTCCAGTCCAGATTTACAGGTATCCGGAATCATTCAACCCCTCGCGGAACGCCAGGACTTCGATTCTTTTATTTATTGCTTGACGACATGGGACAGGTGGACAATAGGGGAAAAAAAGATGTCGGCGGTGATTGTCTTGATAACTGCTAGTACACCAAGAAGTTCAACCGTTCCGTGCTCTGGACGATGCCGTTGATATCACCTCGCATTCTGTCGATATCGGCTCGCATCTCTCCAATTGGTTGGTAAACTCGGCAGGAAGGCCGTGAATCTCGTCGAGGATGTTGGCTCCCACGTCGTGATATGAAACGTACTGTCCAACATTGAAAAGGGGCCCGGGCTGTTCCCCGGAAGCAAAGTTCCATGAAATAGACCCAAGGGCAAGAATTAAATGGTTCAAATAGAAGTAAATAGTAGTATGCGAGTAGTAGTAGTAGAAAGAGCAGCAACAATAAGGGTAATAGCAGTTGTAAGAGGAGGAGCTGTGCAGCTGTTAAGCCAAGAGGCCAAGAGGCCCAAGTCGGTAGGTAAAGTACATATTCGCACGTACTTTTTGACGTCTGACCGCGACGCACATGCAAAGTAAAGTCGACGGATAGGCCCGGATAAATACGGGGTACGTCACAAGTCACCAGGACCAGAGTTTGGTTTGATTCAGAGACCAACCATCGGACGGCATAGCTAACCAAAAACATCGAACTCGCTGAAAGTTAAACAAACGACGGCGGGACCCACGAAATCCACAGCAGGTCTAGGGGGTTCTGTAAGGGCCTTTAGGGAGTCTTTAGGGAGGACTACAGCCGTTCACAGCCATGGCCTCGCATCAACCACGCACCGTCCCCAGTCGCGCGCAACATAAACCCACTCGTTCCGTAACCTCCGAGTCAGTGCCCTCGACCTTGCGACGTCAGAGGCAACATCGCTCAATACTACAGCATCGTCACTCTCATTCGACCCATCACCGACGGGAGTGGCCGCAGGATGACAGGGCACCTATATCGGCGGATGCGGCGGTGCAGCAAGGAAGACACTCGCTCGACGTGACGCGACACGAGTTGGGATCGCGGCATCTACAGTTCAATCAGAACACGAGTGGGAGAGACAGAAAGGGTTTTGCGGGACTAGGGATTTCGAAGCGAAAGGGCAACGAGAAGAACATCTTACTTGGCCCGCCGACCAGCCATATCACCATGTCTCGCAACTTGGAGGAGGATCTACGGATCGAGAAGGACAGGGCCGCAGCGCGCATGACGTAGGTCAATCTTTTTTCCTTTTCTGTTGTCGTTCTGTTCTCGCTCATTCACTTCTCATCCGAGAGCGAGCTGCTAACTCATGCTACGCAGAGGTCTGGGACAGTCGCTCGCCGACCTCAGCACGTTTTCCAACAGCACGACGAGACGGCTAGACGAGACGTACTACGCGGTACTGGAGAAGACGAGCGTGCTTCAGAGCACCATCACGGCGATGAAAGAGCTGGCCATACTGTCCCGGGAAGTCAAGGACGAGTTTGAGAAGGAATCGGGCGAGATGGTGCGGGACGTACAGGGCCAACTGGAGGTGCTGGGGGGATTCGAGGAGCAAGAGAAGCGGATCGCGGGACTCCAGGAGCGGATCCAGGCCGGGAGGACCAAGATCCACGGGCTCAGCGAGCGGGTGGACGTGGTGCGGCGCAGGGTCGAAGGGTGGGAGAAGGCGGACCTGGAGTGGCGGCAGAGGACGCGCAAGAAGCTCCGGAACGTGTGGATCGTCATGTCCGTCTTGGTTGCGGCGGTCGTTTTGCTTCTTGTCGGGGCGAGATACGTACCTCCTTCGCCGGGGATGGCGGGTTTGGATGCTCAAGGTACGGCGCCGGGTGGTAGCGACGTCGATGGGCCCTCGTTATCTTTGCATCGTCAAAGCCTCTATGGGAAAGACGGGAACCGATCGAGCGTACGAGTCGAGTTTGACGGGCACGTCGACGAGAGGCCTGGATTGCCACTGTGGAAGGAGAGAAGGAGAGCAGATGGGGATGATCGGTTGCGATTTTTGGATGAACTATGAGGGTCCCATTCCGCAGCTATTGATACGTATTTCCAGGCCGATGAGGGGAATACAGGTGGATGGATAGGTAGGTAGTGTACATAGAGGATGATACCCCATTGTTTGAAGCGCCGTGTTATTCCCAATACTCAGAACCAGCCTAATACCGAGATGGATGTGCTCAACGGAGGTTTCCTGCCACTTCTCGTCTACGTCCCGTCTTTAAGTTTGGGAACGACGAATCCTAGGGGATTGCACACATGACATGACCGCATATGAGAGGAGTAATTAATGCTTCGTACCACCATGGCGGCCGCGTAGGGGCGGACTCTAGAGTGCTTGCGCGTCCCTTCTTGGCACTAACGGTCGTGGCGGCCTCTCCTCTTCTCTTGGAAACATCGATCGGATCCTTTTTTTGTCTCGGAAATCTGATCACGCGTCCCTCGAAATCGTGGAAAGGCGAGTTAAAAAAAAGCAAATTAGATGGTGCCCGTGGCCTCCTACTTATGGTTGTTATTGTGTAAGTGTGTGATACTGCTGGTGAGCCACTGTAGCAGAGCTGGGAAATCGTGTACGACAGTTGTACGTGTACAACGTAGGTACTGCGAATGATATAATATGTACAAGTACGGACACTGAGAAGAACCTGCGACTGACGAGTCCTCTCTTGGCCCTACCTTGGCGATGATAGAGAGGAGACTTTTAGGTCATTCCAACGTACGCGCCGACACTTTGGAAGGACGACCTATCCCGCCCTACGGCGGACTCGCAGATTGCTTTGCACTTTAGACTCGTTGACCAAGAGCCGAGCCTCTCTGACTACCGGCACGGTGAGTTCGCATTACGTTCCTATACACTATTCGGTACTGGCGCCGGTCCCCTGAACGAACCAGCTAACCAACCAGTCCCGTGCGCTGCAGTTGACGGAATACGTACATACGTACATGTACAGCCACTGTACCTGTGCTCCCTTACCAAGTACCTCCAGTATCACTCAAGAGGGGCCCTGGTCCCCAACCAACTGAATACTTCTCGCGACTTCACTTTCATCCCTTCCCTATCTTTTTTCTCCCTCCTCCTTCCCTTTTGATTTCCGTTCTTCTCATTTCTCTCATACTCTTATTCTATCTTTGATCCGTGCACCTCGTTTCTTCCACCACCATCACCGTCCTCCCTGCTTCTCGTCAGCCAGTCTGCTTCCTATGACTTCGTCGGCAGACGATGGGCCCCAGAATGGCTCCGCCCTGGCTCCAGGCTCTGACGTAGCGCTCCCCGCGCCGCAAACCGACTCTTCGTCCCGTCCTCCTGGACATGCATTGACCGGCAAACAAGAGCATTGTAAGTCGCAGCTTCACTTTCCTTGCCATTCCCGGGCTCCTGGCGACCACGGGCAAGGGAATTGTTTGATTACTTATATGTTTCTTTTCTGTCCAACTGACCCTACTTCTCCATAGACCTGAAGCGCGAACTCATATCCCATCAAGTCAACTACGAGATACACGAACTCAACTCTCCAACCGCACTCAGACGATTCGGCGCCCCCTTCAAGTCCGACTATGGCGAGGTCTCCCCCCTGGATTCGGAGCTTCCCATCCTCCGCTACATTTTCGTTCACCATATTCGCGACTTTCCCTTTCTCGATAAAGCTAGGGAAAAGGAGTTTTGGCAAGACAAGCTGCAAGTTGTACGTGGGACATGAATATGCCCCCTTGTTTTTCTTGTTATTTGTCTATCGGCGTACCGACTGACATTCACGGTGCTGACCGCCCATGTTCGCGCGTCCAGTTTCTCGAGTCCTTTGCTACCAAGCACATCTCGTCGTCCGAAGACCGCCTCGAGGAGACCAAGCGACGCAAGCTGGCCATAAAATGTCAGAAGCTCGTCGAGCTCATGATGGTATCCGGTGTCAAAACCTCGTCTGGCTTCGAAGAGCGCATTCGCTTCTCCGAAATGGAGGTCGTCGACAGCAATGCCATCGACACGGGCGTTATGAATACCCTGCCCGAGGGCAACTACATCAACGGCTGGGACGTCAACGTGGCTGGCGTGCGCATTGTGCAGACGAAGGGAAAGATAAAACACCATAAACATGCGGTGAGTGCATACATGTCAAATACCGACCTCTGGTGTCTACTCGGCCCAAGAAGAAGAAGCCACTCCTGCTCACATTTCTCCCAGGAGTACCTGCTGCGCATCAAGAGGAAAGGTCAGCTCGAGTTCTTCGTCGGCCGGCGCTATGGCGACTTTGTCAAGTTGCATAAGAGATTGCGCCTGGAGATACCCGGGAAAGTGCTGCCCTCTCTACCCAAGAAGAACAAGTCCGACGCAAAGGCATCTGGTTTGCTTTCTGGCGCCTCGGGTAACGGGGACGATGATGCGTCGTCCATATCTTCGGTGTCGACGCAGTTGACCAACCTCGGAGTTGGCGGCGAGACGTCTCAAAACCTAACAGTGCAGGGTGAGCGGGAGTCCCTCCCAAACAAAGCGAGAAGTCGCAGCATCTAGTCGAGTGGCCGACGCTGACCGTATACAGACCATCGACGGCCTGGATCGATTTCCTCCAGAGCCTCGCCCCGCGCTTCGTTCGACAGCAGGAGGAGTCCGGTGCCGCTTGGCGGGAAGAAGAGCGAATCCGTATCGCTCCTGCGGGAGGCCCAGAGAATATCCTTGAGGGCGTTCCTCCGCTCCCTCCTCTCCAACGAGCAGGTGGCCCGGAGCAAGGCGATGGAGGAGTTCCTCACGGGCGAGCCCATCACGCCAACCGATGCCGACGTCGAGGACATTGCCAACCGCAAGGCGGTCGACGAGCAGCGGATAGAAGAGCAAAAGAAGTTTTACGAGATTGCGAGGAAACGGGCCGCCGAGCTTGACATTTACATGGAACAGTGAGCCATTCTGTGCCCGTCCCCTGCTGTGGCAAGGGGGTTACTTGCCGTGGAAAGGGGGTTACCTGCTTACAGTGACTAACAACAAACAGATTCCGTCGTGACGTCGTCGAGCGTAACGGCCTCACCAAGCTTTTCAAGGAAATCAAGGAGAAGCGGACCATCGCCGACTTGAGCATACAGTACCGCAAGTTTGCCGAATGGCTCAGGATCGAGGTGGCCGCTACCATTTACCACCTCTTCCTGGCCGAGGACAATTCTCCCGAGCTGTTTGCGCAGGCCAAGAGGGTCCACTCGCTCATCCCGTACACGGTGATGAAGAACGTCATCAAGATTGCCAACCCGGCGGCGGTCATGTCCAGCGTGCTCGACATTTTCCTCGCCCAGCCGTTCGGCACGCGGTCGCTGATGCAGCGCATCTTCACCATGACCCTTCACGACGGCATCCGCAGCTTCCAGCGGTCCATCGACGGCCTCTCGGCCCGGATCGGGGACGACGTGTTGGTGCGCAAGCTCAAGGCGTTCACGGATGCGGATGAGAGCGTCAAAGGGCTGATCCGCGAGGAGTCGGCGGCCGAGGACATTGACATAATTGTGGTGATTCTGCGGTCCGAGCACCTGCAGCCGTCTCTCACGTCGGCGCAGATTGGGAGGCTGTACAATGCATACGTGGCGTTCAACAGCGCGGTGGAGAACGTGGACGAGGAGCTGAAGCACGGCGCCCAGCTGTTTTCGTACCTCAAGCAGCTGCTGAAGCTCTATCTCCGGCAGCGGGACAAGGCCATGATGCTGCAGCTCATCGAGGAGCCCGTCACGCTGCAGCTCTTCCGCGACCTCTTTACCATCTTTTACGAGCCGCTGGTGCGGGTGTACAAGTCGGCCAATGTTTACAACAGCGTTACGGATTTTGCCGTTTTTGTTGACGACATGATTCGGGTGGGGTTTTTTTTTTCTTTTTCTTTTCTTTTTTTTCCTGACCAGAGCTAACCACCACCCCCAGGTCGTGGAGAAATGCCAGGAGCAGGATGCTTCCGCCGACCCGAACCAGACGGTCCAGAGCTTCATAGACCTCTGCCAACGGCACGAGGACAACTTTTACAAATTCGTGCACGAGGTGCACACGCACGACAACGGGTTGTTCGACCAGCTCATGGGGTGGATCGAGGGCATCCTGGAGTTCCTCCGCAAGGGCCCGATCAACGGGACGCTGGACATCAACGCGCTGCTCGAGGGGGCGGTCAGCTCGGGGCTGGTGGACAAGGACGTCCTGATCGACGAGACCAACCGGCTGCTCGCGTGGCAGGAGGCGCGGAAGAAGTGGCACCAGGACAAGACGAGGCAGAAGATGGCGGCGGACGGGGTGGGATCGACGGACCACATGCCCGGCAGCGGGGCGTTCAAGTCGTCGGACTTTGGGCTCGACCAGACGGACCTGGACGACATGGCGTACGACTACGACTCGGAGGAGGAGCTCGAGGCCGAGCTGCAGGACGACATGGACCCGATTGCGGCGGAGAGGCAGCGGCGGGCGAAGAAGAGGGAAAGGCTCCGCAGGCGCGCGGGCGAGCCTGCCAAGCCCGAGGTGTCGGAGGTGTATAAACTCAAGGACAACTTTTTGGTCATGCTGCGGCACGTCCTGGCCGAGTAGGGGGGCCGGCAGGGGGCGGGTCAGGGGACGAGGTCTGTATAGAGGCGGACGTGTTTTCTTTTCGTTTGTGGTACAAGTACATTGATCGTCCTGACGTTACACCAGACGCGTTGGAATTATTAGAGTATTTTAATGTGAGGGTATTTATTGAGATGACTGCCATGGTCTAAAAGATGGTAAAGAGGCCTTAACGGGTCGAGGTGTATAAGGCATCTGTCGGCGGCCTGGTGATGCTTTGAATCAATGTGGATGGGGTTGTAAGGCTGCAGTGACGTAGTTACAGTACGTACAGTGGCTCGGCAAAGAATTCATGCAGCTGATTATTAAGAATCCGTCGGGAGTGTACGTACCATTCCCATCTGATGCATCCCGATGACCGACCGAGGACATGTGGCTGGTGAGATGCAAAGGAGCGTGTGAGGGGCTCGTGGATGTGGCGGTGACTGTGGCGCACCGGCAACGCCGGCTAATCATAAATTGTCTGATTGGCTGGAGATCACGAGCCAAAGTCGGGCCGGGCGAGCTTTCGACTCGTTAGTGTCATGAAGACGAAGCAAGAGCAACCGAAGGGCTCTTTCAACTTTCCCGAACCTCGTCTCTCGCTTCCTTTGACAATACCGCCAACTCCCTTCCCACTTCCCATCATACGCACTTTCTCTTCTCCTCCATCCTTTCTTGTTGATGCTCACAATTGAGCGATAATTCAATTGACAATGACATCTTCAATGGCGATGAGGAGACTCGCCGCCACCCACACGGTACGTTTTGTCTTGCGTCTTTGATCCAACCCCGCCCTCTCGTCAGATGGACGACGTGCTTTACCTGTTCTTTGCTAACCGGGGATTCCTGTCGTAGTTCGCGCGGACAACAAGGGGACAATCGAGGCTCTTCTCGTCGACGCGACCAGTTTGTATGTTTAACCCCGTCTTTGGTCATCGACAGTCAAGGCGGCAGTCAAGTCAACATGGGCGAGATATCGACTAACCACCGTCATAACAATAGCTCGAGTCATTGCAAATGGTCCTCTACGCGCAAAGGAGGCGTCTCCTTTTGTGAGCAACAAGTACGCCGTTATTGTACGTCAAACCGAACCGTCACACGTAGCCCGCTTCTCCGAGACAAATGTATTGACGGGTTTCCACTTTCACAGGACCACGAATACGATGCCATCGTCGTCGGTGCCGGTGGTGCCGGTCTGCGAGCGGCTTTCGGTCTGGCCGAGGCTGGGTTCAACACGGCCTGTATCTCGAAACTCTTCCCCACCCGCTCTCATACCGTGGCTGCCCAGGGCGGCATCAACGCCGCGCTCGGAAACATGCACGAGGACGACTGGAGGTGGCACATGTACGATACCGTCAAGGGGTCCGACTGGCTTGGCGACCAGGACGCCATTCACTACATGACGCGGGAGGCTCCGGCTTCCATTGTCGAGCTTGAGAACTATGGCTGCCCCTTCTCTCGGACAGAGGACGGTAAGATGTAAGTACTGTTTCTTTTTGTCCTTACAATCGATCGGGAGGAATGGAAAAAGGGCAGTCAATGGACGAGGCGAAAAAGACTAACAAATGAATAGCTACCAGCGTGCCTTTGGCGGTCAATCCAAGGACTATGGCAAGGGTGGCCAGGCCTACCGATGCTGTGCTGCCGCCGACCGTACCGGCCACGCCCTCCTCCACACGCTCTACGGCCAGTCTCTGCGCCACAACACCAACTACTTCATCGAGTACTTCGCCCTCGACCTGATCATGCAGGACGGCGAGTGCCGCGGTGTCCTCGCCTACAACCAGGAAGACGGCACGCTGCACCGGTTCCTGGCCAACAACACCGTCTTGGCCACGGGCGGTTACGGCCGCGCCTACTTCAGCTGCACGTCGGCCCACACCTGTACCGGCGACGGCATGGCCATGGTCGCCCGTGCCGGCCTGCCCAACCAGGACATGGAGTTTGTCCAGTTCCACCCTACCGGTATCTACGGCGCCGGCTGCCTGATCACCGAGGGAGCGCGTGGCGAGGGCGGCTACCTGCTCAACTCGGAGGGCGAGCGGTTCATGGAGCGGGTCGCGCCTACGGCCAAGGACCTCGCCTCGCGCGACGTGGTGTCCCGGGCGATGACCATGGAGATTCGCGCCGGCCGCGGTGTCGGCCCCGAGAAGGACCACATCTACCTGCAGCTCAGCCATCTGCCGGCCGATATCCTCCACGAGCGCCTCCCCGGTATCTCCGAGACGGCCGGCATCTTCGCCGGTGTCGACGTCACCAAGCAGCCCATCCCCGTGCTGCCGACCGTGCACTACAACATGGGCGGCATCCCGACGCGATACACGGGCGAGGTGGTCAGGGTCGACGAGAAGGGCGAGGACCAGGTGGTGCCCGGTCTCTTCGCCTGCGGTGAGGCGGCCTGCGTGTCGGTGCACGGCGCCAACCGGCTGGGCGCCAACTCACTCCTCGACCTGGTCGTTTTCGGCCGCGCCGTGTCGCACACGATCCGCGACAACTTTACGCCGGGACAGAAGCTGAAGCCCATCCCGGCCGACGCCGGCGCCGAGCACATTGAGGTTCTCGACAAGGTGCGCACGTCGGACGGTCCCCGGAGCACGGCCGATGTCCGGCTGGCCATGCAGAAGGCCATGCAGAGCGAGGTCAGCGTCTTCCGGACGCAGGAGAGCTTGGACGAGGGCGTCCGGCTGATGAAGGAGATTGACGGCATGTTCCCCGAGATTGGTATCAAGGACCGCAGCATGATCTGGAACTCGGATCTGGTGGAGACTCTTGAGCTGAGGAACCTCCTCACTTGCGCGTAAGTTTTGTGTCTTGATGTAAGGAGACGGATGAAGCTAACGAGGGCTAGGTCTCAAACTGCCACGGCGGCTGCAGCTCGCAAGGAGTCTCGTGGTGCTCATGCGCGCGAGGACTACAAGTCCCGTGACGACGAGAATTGGATGAAGCATACGCTTTCATACCAGAAGGAGCCCCACGGCAAGGTCGATCTGGCGTACCGCCGGGTCATTGGCACCACACTAGATGAGAACGAGTGTGCTCCTGTTCCTCCCGTCGAGCGTACCTACTAAGTGTGCTGGAATACTCAACCAGTCATAATATGTGAGGGGAAGAGACGAAAATGGGTGTGCTGTCTAGGTACTTAGGGACGCAGGGTAGGCTTTGCGCTACCTTCTGGCCTGCCACGGAGTCGTCCACGATACCACGAAAGGGTCGGGGCAGGTAAAGGGTAGCAGAGCCATGCAGTGGAGGGTCAGGCAAGGGTCACCACGGCCTGGCATGGGATTTGGCTTGAGCAGACGGGAGGCCAAAGTGTATCTTAAGAGTCGTATTTTCCATTGGCTCTCTGGTTTAGATCCAGTGTAAAGAAAGGAATTCAAAGTTTTAGTATGAGGGTCAGTTGACGCAAACGTGAGTCTTTTGTTCCGTGTTAGCATCTCACAATGGCCCAGGATGTTGCTGTTGGTCTAGAGGCACTGAAGAGTGGTCCTGATCCAGAGTCAGGGGTAAATAACTAACACGGTGAACAACACAACAACATAGCAACGGCAACGATAACGGCATCGTGATCAGGAGGCATATATACCGGGCCTGGTGACTCGTATGCCCGTGCCTGTGACCATCTAATTCGGCTCTTGCCTTTTCTCACTCCAGGATTCATCTTTCTCTTTCCTTTATTCTATTTCCTCCCACATTCTCATCTTTTCACCCTACATTTTCTCTGGTGAGTGGTCTTTGTTAAGCATAGCCAACTTGTAACCAGGAGCCTACACTAACCAGCTTCATCTTCTCCAGAGCTGGTGAAAGAAATAAAAATAAAGAAAAAAACAAGGAACAAATACAGACAACACCACACAGCCACACGATGACACCCAGAACCCTCGCCAGAATCGCCTCGGACTCGACTCACTTGAGCCAGTCTTCCATCTTGATCCCGCCCAAGATCGAACCCCCGGACATCGTCTACCTCCCCGCCATAGCAACCATGTCTCTCGGCGCACCAGGCGTGCACGCCCTTCCCAAGAAGCTCTCGGCCGCAGCCTTCCACGGGTTCCGCGCCGTCGAGCTCTACTGGGACGACCTCCTGCACTTCGCGCAGGCCACCACGGGCGGCGTAAGCCCCGACGACCTGCGCCGCGCCGCCGCCGCCATCCGGACCCGATGCATCGACCTGGGCCTCCGCGTCCTCTCCCTCCAACCCTTCCGCGACTTTGACCTCCTCACGGACCGCGCCGCGCGGCATGACCGTCTTGAAGAGTTCCAGGTCTGGCTCGACGTGGCAACCATCCTCGACACCGACGTCATCGTCGTCCCCGCGTCGTCTCAACTCGGCGGCGACCTCGCCAGGAACAACACCACCGGCCGCCGGGGCGGTGCCGGCATGAACAACGTCATGTATACGCGGCTCGCGGTCCGGAACCTGCGGATCCTCGCCGATGCGGCTCGTGCGCGCACCGACCGCGCCCTCGGCTCGCCCGTGCGCATCGCCTTTAAGAACCGCTGCTTCGCGCGCCACGCGCAGTCGTGGGCCGATGCGTTGACTGTCGTGGAACTGTGCGACCGGCCCAACGTGCTCTTCCTCCCGGATACGTTCCACATTACCGCTGCGGACTGGGCGGACTCTTGTTCTTCTTCGATTCGTTCGTCTTCAGATCTGCCGCGTCCTCGCGACGACGCGGATGACGGCGGCGGCTCGGCCTAGTTCGCCGAAAGCCTCGCCCTCCTCCGCAAGCGCGTGCCCCGCCACTGCATCCCCTTTGTGCAAGTCTCCGATGCGGCGCGGCTGGTTGCCGATGACCCCGTCGTCGCTGCGGCGGCGGCGCGGGGGGAACCACCTCGGCTAGGCTGGGCGCGGAAGCGCCGCCTGTTCCCCTTTGAAGGGTACCTCCCGATCGACCAGGCGCTGTGGGCGCTGACTTCAGAACCAGACGAGGTGGTCGGTGGGCCGGCGGTGGGGTACAAGGGGTTCATCTCGATGGAAGTGTTCAGCGAGGACGGGGACGAGGTGGATGAGGATCTGGTGGATCGGCTCGCTTTTCGTGCGCGGAAGGCGTGGGAGACGACCGTTGTCAAGATGGGATGGGCCGGGCGCGCGGATGTGGTGCATCCGGTTGCCAAGGGCCAGCTGGGGATTGCGCTGCGGCAGCTCCGGCGGGAGCAGGAGCTTGCGGAGCGGGCGCGCCAGGTGGTGGTTGCGGAGTTGCAGAGGCGGGGCGTGATTGATGTGGACGAGCAGTTTGTCGAATCCTTCTCCAGCCGGGTATGGAGTTGCCGGCACGACGTTGCGATTGCCGACCCGGTCGAGGAGCGTCATGCGCAAGAGGCCGTGAGGCTGCGCGCGAGAGAGGAGATGGCGAAGCGGACGCTGGCTAACTGCGAAAGGACGTTTGAGCCGCAGAACGGGGAGTACTTGGGTCAGATTGGGGCGGGCGATAGCAGTTGCGACGAGGCTCTTTCGTCCGAGGGTGAACGAGGAGTGGGCCGGAAGGCAGACGACGAGAGAACGAAAAAGAAGTGGAAAGGAATGAAGATGGCGGCGGCAGCACAGGCTATGGAACCGGTCCTCCGGGCGCGATACGAAGCGTCGGTCCAAGCGGCGCGCGAGAAAGCGCGCAGCAAGAGGGACAAGCAAAAAGGGCCAAACAGGTTCAACCAGGGCAACGATCAAAAGCAGACGGGAGAGCCGCAGTGGACTGACATGGTCTCCATGCCAGGGTCTCCCGTGGACCCGGACGTGGCGCGGGCCTACGACGAAGCGGCGACCAGGGACGTGTTGAAGCGGGCTCTGGGGCGGCGCATCGCGGCGGGTTCGGGGTTCTACGGGCTCCGATGGGAAGGGATCCAGGAACGAACCAGGCAGCTCGCGGCCGCCGTGGCGGTTCCCCGTCATGAAGATGCGCGGTTCCCCCCGCTAGGGGTGGAGGCATCCCTTGCCTCGTCCGAGTCGACGGATCTATTCGACATGCATCTGCTCTTCCAGACGGTCGAGGAGTCCCCGGAGAGTTCGGGGTCGGATGGTTCTTCTACTTGTTCATCCAGTGCCATGGATACTGGTGGCAGTAGTGGGAGTGAAGGGGGTGAGGTCCCATCCGACAGCTTTGCCGAGGATGCGCCTCTTCTTCCCAATGCACAGGTAGCTGGATCGAACGCGCCCTAGACCTACTCCCTCTTGACGCCGGGGTTCTGTAGTACTGATGCGGCTGGGATGGTTGATATGTCAATATAAGGGGGCTCAGAACAACATAACATGCGAGGTACGGATGAGAACCGCTCAAGAGGAATGAAGTGGTTGCGTGGCTATTTACTCTGAATTTGTCCTGGTAAAGGGGAAAAAGAAGAAAAAAGTAAAGAGGAAAATGAAAAGCTGGGCGCAAACCAAGAGACGCGAAAGGGTATCCTCCATGTAGAAAAAAATAAAGTGCCAAAATCATCCATGCCGTTGTCATCCTCTCGCGGCGTCGTCTCGTCGTCTCGTCGTCTCGTCTCATCGCCATTCGTCATGTGTTTCGTCGTCGCACCCATCGTCCTCAGTAATCCTGATACAGTCTCATAATGCCAGCCCGCATGTTCGTCCGCGTGTCTCGCTCGGCCCGGAGCTTGTTTTCCAGCGCCACGACGCGGTCCTGCAGCTGGGCCACCTTCTCGTCCTTCTGCCTCAGGAGGTCCCGCACCGCGTCCCGGCCCTTGGCCAAGCCGCGGGCCCGTTCGACCTGGCGATCCAGCGCCTCGCGGACGGAGCGGGCCACGGCTGGTGGGATGGGCTGACCTTGGAGCAGGGCCATGACCTCGTCCCGAAGCGCCGTGTCGGCCGTGTCGTGCTTGTGGTGCTCGTGCTCGGGACCCGCGGGCGTCGCGACTTGCTTTCTGCGGTTGGCCGTGGGCGTGGCTGTGGGAGACGGGAGGCCGGTTTTCGCAGGGGCGGCAGAGGCGGCCGAGGAGGTCGTGGGAGTTATCTGGCTGGTGTTTTGCCGCTTGGTGTCAGGGCCGGCGAAGAGGGTCCGCGCCGTAGGGGGATTCGGTTGCCTAGGCAACGCATCCTCTCCGCCCGAAGTGGCGGCCATTGTCGTGGACGAGGATGTAGCAGTGGGTGCCGTGGGAGTCGAGACGGGACCAGCTGCGCCGGTTCTCTGCATTTTCCGGGCGCTCCGTTCGACGGCCTCGAGTAATTGTCGCTCTTCGTCGGACGACTCATCGCCGATATAATCCTCCTCGAACTGGACCCTCTTCCTCTTCTGGGCGGTGGGCGGCTTGGGAGACTTGGGAAAGAATTCGAACATGGTCTTGGCCTTCTTCGGGGAGGGCGTGCGTCTCGTCGCGGTATCTGGGGTCGGCGCCTGGGACTCTGTCACGGGAAACTGGGCTGCATCTTCGTTCCACATGAAAAAGTTGCAGTCGTGGCATCGCAAAAAGGACTTTCCCTTTGTAGGGCCCGGCTTCTTGACGGTGTACGAGCTGGGCACTTTGCGGGGTTCGCAGTTGCAGTACCAAGTTCCGTTATCGTAGAGGCCATTGGGCCGCTTCCTCCGGGACGGCGTGAAGGGCTTCGACGCTTGAGATCTAGAGACAGAGAGAAGGCGACCTCGGGCCATTGGACTGAGATGAGCGATGCCAGGTGGAAGGGAAGGTAAGACGTGGGATCCCAAGATGCGCCCCTAGAATAATGTAGAGGAGTTGAGGGGGATAAGGTAGAGGATAAAATAAAAGTGAGGCAAAAGGCGAGTGAGTGGTGATGATGGAGATGAGGAGAGGAGGAGGAGGAGGAGGAGGAAGACGTTGGCGCTAAAGGTCGTGGCTGGTGGCTGGTGGGTGGCTGGTAACCATGTGTGCAACGTGCGTACTGTACAACGTACAACGTACGCACACTCTATTTACACCGTAGAACGGGTAATTGTGGAGAGGAGCGACCGTATCGTGCCGTGTGCCGTGTGCCGTGCCTTATTACGCCTTGTGGGTCGTCTACCATACCGTAGTACAAGTTCAGTGCGGAAGTACAGGATACTCCCGTACCGATTCGAGACTAGGGCTAACGCCTAACGCACGAACCATACGCTGTATGATGTACATATACAAAGTACAAGCCCACTCCACGTGTCTCTATAGAAACACCGCCTTGAGAATTCTGCCGAGCCCCTCTCGCATCGCATCTCCATCTCTTACCTTCCTTCACCTATCCACCATCACCATCCCAATGCAACGTCATTCCGCATTTTGACCCCCTTTTCATCGTTGCTTTTTCGTCTCTTCTCCATTGTCCATTGTTGGGTTGTATTCTATTCAATGGTGAGGTAAACGCCTGTATTAACCACATCATCCAAGACCTACCTCACTCGAGCTCGCCATTGACCGTTTCAATTTCAACCACCAAATTCTATCTCCCGGTCAGCTCACCATCATCGATTAGGCTGCGGTTTCTGTCCTTGGCCTGTTGACTATCTGCCATCTCTCATGTCCTCACTAGTATAAGGACAAGTTCAAGCAAGAGAGACACGAACGGCATGCCGAGCCATATATAACCAGCACATCGAACACATCTCGAGGTGGACGAACATCAGCGTCGGCAACCATAACCAGCTTGCCATCGATCACATAACCGCAGTTGGCCTATTACACCACTTACACCACCGAGTCCACCGTCTTACACCTCACCCATGGTCGACGCGAGACCCCAGTTAACCCCCGACATCTCCATCGACGACCTTACCCCCGAAGAGGCCAACCGAATCATCCATTCGCATCGCAAGGTCCGCTATGGTACCGCCTGCTGGCCCTGTCGCCAGCGCAAAGTCAAGTGCGACAACCAGCAGCCATGTGAAAACTGCGTGAGGCGCGATCACCCCCAGCTCTGCTCCTACAAACCGAACCGTTCCGCCTCGTCCAAGAACCAGCACCAGCCTCAGCCGGTCCACCCTGCTTCCGCCCCTCCTACTACCGCTGTCGCCTCTTCCTCAGCTCCTCCTCCTCCTCCCACCATCACTACAACTACGACCGCCACGGCCATCGCCTCATCCTCTTCCGTCGACGACCATGCTCGCAAGCTCAAACGTCCGCATTCCCCAGACGCCCAAACCGACTCCGCCACCACTCTCCCCCCTCCCCACCGCCATGCCACCTGGCCGCCCCCTACCATGACCGTGGCCAGCGTCGACGATGACGCCGACGCCCCCGAGAGCGCCACCCGCTACCTCGGCCACAACAGCATCCCCTCCCTCCTGCGCGAGCAGTCGTCGTCGCATGACCAGCAACACTCCAGCGACATCCGCCAGGACATGCGCTCCATCCTCGGCCTCGACACCTCGGCCCCCTTCCCCCTCATGTCCTCGCGCCACCTCGACGCCTTGACCCGCGACATTTGCTCCGAGCTGCCCTCGGACCGCGAGGTCATGAAGCTCTTCCGCACCTACAAGGAGACCCCGCAGCAGTTCTGGGGCTTCGTCGTCGACATGGACGACCTCGAGTCCAACCTCATGATCTACCTCGAAGACCGCGCCCGCAACGCCGCCCACGGCGCCCCCAAGAACACCCGCCCCGTCTCGGCCTCGTGGCTCGCCATCCTCTTCGCCGTCCTCGCCGTCGGCTCCCAGTACCACGACTCGCCTTACCACGTCCGCACCCGCGACTCGCAAAAGTACATCCAAATCTCCTTCCACTTCCTCCGCCTCGGCAACTTCCTCCTCCGCCCCAACTTTGATTCCATCCAGGCCCTGCTCCTGACCAGCTTCGTCCTCCTCAACGATATGAAGGCCGAGGCCTCCTGGGCCCTCCTCGGCCTCACCTGCCGTCTCGCCCAGTCCCTCGGCCTCCACCGCCCTACCGTGTCGTCCCACGACGACAGGGACGACAAGCACAGGGAAAACGGGGAGAGAGACGAGGGCAAGGACAAGGACAGAGACAGGGACAGGGACAGGGACAGGGACAGGGACAGGGACAGGGACAGGGACGCCGCCCTGTCGCCACACGTCAAGTCCCGGGACTGGGTCCGTCGCAAGCTGTGGTGGACCTGCGTCTGGCACGACACCCTGACCTCCCTCTCCTTCGACCGCTCCCCCGTCACCAACTTCCCCTGCTGCCCCATCCCCACCGCCGCCCCGCCCGACGCCGGCAACTTTAGCTACCTCGAGACCATGTACTACCTCTGCCAGATCATCTCGAACCGCCTCAACCCGGACATCACCACCACCGTGTCCTACGCCCAGATGGTCGACAACTACCAGGCCGTCGAGTCGCTGCGCTCCAAGGTCGCCGCCCACCTCCGCTGCAAGGACCACTGCAAGTCGGCCATTGACCGCCTCCAGTTCTACGGCATCCGCCTGCACACCGCCTTTGTCATCTCCGTCTGCTGCCGCCCGGCCCTGCACCGCGACTGCCACCAGCTCACCCCGGCCCAGAAGGACTTTCTCGCCGAAAAGTGCCAGGCGAACCTCATCGAGACGGTCCGCATGTTCCTCGCCATGCACCAGCTCTCCGTCATCCCCACCCGCAGCTGGGCCTACACCTACCACGGCCTCTCGTCCGCCCTGCTACTGGGCATCCTCGGCGAGACCAAGGCGAGCCCGGACGTCCGCCAGCTGCAGGGCGACCTCATCGCCGCCCTCTCCGCCACCGTCGTCAAGGGGGGGCAGACGTCGTCGTCGTCTTCGGCATCGTCCCCCGGCCTGCGCGTCCCTCATACCGACAAGGACATTGAGCTCTCCGGTCCGCTGTGGCGCGCCCTGACTGCCCTCAAGAACATTTACGAGCACGGTTCCGTGGTTGGTTCGTCGGCCTCGGCTGCTGCAGCAGCAGCTGCTGCTGCTGCTGCCGCTACCGTGAAAAGAGAGCCCGACACAGGGAGCAGAGATCCGAGCGGTGCCGGGACGCCTCTTCACCAACACCACCAGCACCTTACCACCGGCGCGCCAGCACTGGCACTGGCTACGCCAGCTCCTTTCTCGGGGCTCCAAGGCCAGCAACCCGGCGGCGGAAACAGCGCCGTCCACAACATGACACCCATGTCGCATCGAGCCGCATTCCAGAGCCTCGACCCCCACCAGGACGCCGCCCTCGCCATGGCCGAGATGCAACAAAACGGCACCCCGTTGCAGCAGCAGCAAGAACAACAACAACAACAACAACAGCAAGGCTTTGGGCCGTACCAACCCCCGCCGCCCAACCTGTTGAACACCACCGAGACGCCCGTCGGCGCGATGGACACCAACATGGCCAACATTGACCCGTCGTCGTACATGTCGCCGCTCGACCTGTACGAGTCCATCTGGTGGGAGTCGCCCGACCCGTGGAACTCGGGCCTCGACTCGTTCAACTTTGAGTTTGCCGCCCATCCGCCGCCGGGCCAGCCGCAGCAGCAGTATTACTTTTGATCCGCTTGGTCGATCACCAGGACCAAGCTAGAGGGGGGGTTTCTTTCGTCTGTCTGTATATATGTAGCAGGGGAGGTTCACGTGTCACGGATTTATCGACTGTCGCTATATCATCTTCTTATACCTTTAGATCTTCCAAGTACGGTGTTAGGACGGGGAAGGAACATTATACAGGGGATGGGGGAGTGAGGACATGATTGTTATTTGTTTGTATTTTCCACTTTTACGCCTATATTTACCGGATGGGCCAGCCGTCGAGAGTAGACAAGAAATAAAGGATCGCAAAGTAGCCTCCCAGGCCTTTCCGTCCCAGGTATAAAACTACAAGCCAAAGCGAGAGGGTATATGAAGCCAGACATACAGAAGAAAGTCGAGTAAATCAAATCCCAGTAATAGACAAGAGACAAAGAAAGCTGCATCTCACACCTCATAATAATAATCCTCGTCCAAGCCCTCCCGACTCGGCACGACCCCCGTCCCAGGAGGGACGCCGGCATACGCCGCGTCGACGCGCACATTGAGCAACCTGATCTTGAGCCCATACTCGCTCACCAGCCCGACGAGCTTGTTAGTCTCGGCCGTGATGGGAGCCTGGTTCAGCAGCATGAGCAGGCCGTCCAGCCACTCGGACGCGAGGCTGTGGTCGAGCGGGAACAGCGCCAGCACGGGCACCTCGCGCGACTGCGGCGACGTGGTCGCGTCGGCACTGTTGTCGCGGGAGGAAGAGTTGTTGGCAGTCGCGTCGGAAGGGTCGGCGTAGCTGAAGATGGTAATCTTGGTGGACGACGCGGGCGGCAGGGTGGTCACGGACGACGAGGGCGCGGGAGCGGCCTTGTTGAAGGTGCTGTTTCCGCTGGCAGCGCTGCGGGAATCGGGCGGCGCGTCGTCGCCGGGGGCGGTGACGTTGGAGACGACGGAGCTGATGGTGGTGAGGTCGACTTTGTCCGTGAGGATGTCCAGGCCCGGGTCCTGCGGCGTGCGGGTTGGAAAGTCGGCGTAGTGGAGGAAGCGGCGGTTGTGGGAGAGTTTGGCGAAGCGCCATGGCGTGGGGGTGTAGAGCCGCCTCTTGGGTTGCTGTTGCTGTTGCTGTTGCTGTAGGGATGGCTTGCTGGCATTGCTGCTACCACCGACGCCATTGACCAAAGTGGAATCGTCGCGGTCAGTCGTGGGCTGGGTGTCGCGACGGGGCAGAGGCTTGGAGAACCACGAGCCCTGGAGAAGACAGCGGATCCTCTGCTCCTTGACAAACTGCAGGGCTT
Source organism: Sodiomyces alcalophilus JCM 7366 (assembly GCF_042370955.1). NCBI lineage: Eukaryota > Fungi > Ascomycota > Sordariomycetes > Glomerellales > Plectosphaerellaceae > Sodiomyces > Sodiomyces alcalophilus. Next base: position 5,188,541 of record NW_027263535.1, on the reverse strand, counting down.
CCTGTCTGAGGTCGTCGCGGACGCGGACGAGGTGGTGGCCCCACTGGTCCTCAAAGGAGAGCTCGAGGAGATGCATCTGCAGGTCCCGGAGGCGGCCGCAGTCGTATTCCTGCAGGTCCTCTTCCACCTCGGCGACGTCTCGTGTGCGCGGGGCGTGGCCGACGACCTGGTCGACCAGGATGCGCACCAGCTCGGCCACCTTGTCAAAGTCGGCCTGCTCGGCGCCCGTGGCCCGCCACACGCGGAAGAAGGCCAGCAGGGTGGCGGTGTGCAGCCGCGACCACTGGAGGAGCAGCGGGCGGAAGAGCTTGTCGCTGTCCTTGGTGGACCCGTCCAGGCCTTGGAACCCCTTAAGGTCCTCCGACTCGGACTTGTCGACCTCGAACTGCTCGTACAGGATCATGGTCACGGCCAGGCTCGCCCTGGCGACGGGGCACCGCTGGTGGAGCGGCTTGGTCGACTGCTCGAGGAGCATCTTCTGGAACCGGTCCTCGTTCTTGCGCACGTAGTCGGTCAGGTCCATCATGCCCAGGAACCCGGTGACTTCGAATTCCTGCGCGGGGCTTTCCGTTTCGAAGCCCAACCTCCTCCATTTTTCCGGGTTATGGCGCCGGCTTCCCTTTCTCACGCCCTCGGTTGGTTCCTCTGGCTTTGGCGGTGGTGGTACCACTGTTGTCGCTTCTGTTGTCATTACCGTTGCTGCTATTCCTGCTGGGAGCTGTCGGTCCGGCGCGCTGGCGAGGTGCAAACCCTTGAGACCGCGTCGGTGCTCTGCCCGTTCCACGTCGACCCTCACCTCCCTCCACTTCCTCAGCAGCATCTTTGTCAACGACTGAAACTCGAGCAGCGGGTGGGCCAGGTCCTGCAGCGCCGAGCTCTGCAGCAGGTTATAGACCGCCTTGATGAGTCCCAGGTCCTGCAGCCGCTTGATGAACTTGGACCACTCCTCTGTCGGAGAGCCTCCTTTTCCCGTTGTTGTCGTCGACGTCGCGGTATCCCCCGAGACCACATCGCGTATGAGAGCATTGATGAGCATGAGCGCGTTGCCGCAAAGAGCGTGGTCGGCGGACTGCAACTGGGCGATGACGTGCTCGAAGAATTGGGGGTAGACGGCGACGGCGGGCTTGAGGGCGCGGAAACCGAACGAACTCGGGCCGGCAGGGACGGCGGCGCCTCGGTTGGTTCGGGACTGCGAATGGCTGACGAGGGCGACTAGGATGGACATGGCGCCGCGAAGGATGTTGACGAGCGGGTTGGTGACGATGAGCTCGACGATGCGCTCGACCAGGTCGCCGGCGGCGGGGCCTTCAAAGATGTCCCATCCCATATCTACCTCCAACAGCCTCGTCAGGCTCTGGAGGGAATAGGCCAGCGTGTTCCCGGCGTTGACCATGATGAGGCGGCGAAGGAGGACGAGACCACCGGAGGAGATGAAGACGTCTGCAAAGGCCGGGTCGTTGATGGAGGACTGGAGTTTGAAGACTGCCATTTTCCGGGCGACATCCTCGTCGCTCGCGAGACGCGACAGGAGCGCGGGGATATCTGCCTGGTCCATGGCAGGCGACGTCCCTTGACCGCTGTTGTGTTCTGTGATGTGAACCGATTTCGAGGGAGTGGGATGGCGTTGATAATATTAGGCGTTGGGAGGTGTCGTCGCAGAGATTGTGCTAGTTGTTCCTTCGTCGGTCTTCTTGGGTGGTACAGGGATGGCGTTGCAAAAGAAATACGATTGTTGGCCACAGGGGCACCAGGGAGAGGTTGGTTGTTGATTCGAGGACGAGGGTGGACGAGGGCAGACGAGGACGAGCGAGGACGAGTGATAGATACATGATAAAGTACAAAATCACAGTCCAGGGGTAAACGTGATAACGATAAGCCAGCTACTGTGATTGGTCAAGAAACCCCCCGCGTTTTGAGTGGAGTAGGTACTCAGTACGTTGTACTAAGTACACGCAAGCCACAAGTCCTTTTCCAGCCACGACTGTTACTGGTTATGTAATCAAGGTGGCGTGAAGCTATGAATTCTTCCATGCAGCGAGTCGCGAGCTTCAGTCTTGGACTTTGCCTCCATCTCCATCACCCATCCCAGGCAAGTTCGCTCATTCAGCCGCGCACGATTTCTGCCCTTCGAACCCGATACGAAAGTTGAATCGATACGAAAGTCCTGAAACCCGGCAAAACTCCATCCACACTCCCAACATGGCCAACTTCCTCGCGTCCATCTTCGGCACCGAGCTCGACAAGGTCAACTGCTCCTTCTACTTCAAGATTGGCGCGTGCCGGCACGGCGACCGCTGCTCGCGCAAGCACGTCAAGCCGTCGTACAGCCAGACGATCCTCATGCCGAACCTGTACCAGAACCCGGCGCACGACCCCAAGAACCGCATGAACCCGAGCCAGCTGCAGAACCACTTTGACGCGTTTTACGAGGACGTCTGGTGCGAGCTATGCAAGTACGGCGAGCTCGAGGAGCTGGTCGTCTGCGACAATAATAATGACCGTGCGTTTTTTTTTCCCGTCTCTATTCCCTCGTCTTCTAACAACGTCCAGACCTCATAGGAAACGTCTACGCGCGGTTCAAATACGAAGACTCGGCCCAGAAAGCCTGCGACGACCTCAACTCGCGCTGGTACGCGGCCCGCCCCATCTACGCCGAGCTGTCCCCCGTCACCGACTTCCGCGAGGCGTGCTGCCGCCTCAACTCGGGCGAGGGCTGCGTCCGCGGCGGCTTCTGCAACTTTATCCACCGCAAGGACCCGTCCGAGGAGCTCGACCGCGAGATCCAGCTCAGCACCAAGCGCTGGCTCAAGGACCGCGGCCGCGACGAGCGCAGTCCCAGCCGCTCGCCCACCCCGGAGCCCAGCAGGAGGCGGCACTAGAATGCATGATGCGATGCATTCAGAATTTAGTGATGCTACCACTTTTGTTCTAGGGGACGGGAAACGGGAAAGGAAAAAAGGAAGACAATGTGTTGAACTCACATGGGGACGAAGAAGAATGGCCCGTCCCCGGTCGATCTAATTCTCGCCGCGATTCCTCGAGCTATTCGAGGCGAGGTCCACGTATTGATACCCGCGAGAAGTGGAGGAGCGACAAGTCGGTGTTGTGGATGGGACGGACAATGGCAAGGAGGAGGCGTTCAGGGCGTTTTTCAGGCATATCCTTATCAATATCAAGAGTGAGAAGAAGACTAGGCCGTGAAGATGGATGAAACTCCGTTCAGGTCCGACGGTCTTTTCTAATAAGAAAAGAAATAAAAATAAAAACACTTATTTCCCTTGTATGCTTCACATGAGAACAGTCTAATGCAACGATATGCATGTCACTCGGCATGCCCAGGAGATGGCCCGTCGCTGCCGACTGGGTATCGCAGTGTATCCTCATCTACCTTAGCAAGTACGCTACCTACAACGTATCAACACACCAGCCTATCCAGTGGTTCGATATTGTCCCGCCCGGCGACATCTTTCAATGTTTGCGCCTCTTACCATTGGCGTCGGTATGCCCGCCTATACCCTCAAACAACAGACAACGCCGCCCCATGATGCTAAGTTGTGGGGACAGTAGATATGCATAGGGTCTCCGCTGAAGACATTTTCGATCATTTCGCTAATCAACTCGTTTTCGTTTTCGTTTTTCTTTTTTTTTTCTTTCCTTTTTTTTTCTTATTTATCCAATGTGTTCGCTTCCCCAGCCAAGTCGATGAGGGGCCCATCGGTTTGTGCGGTCCCGGTCTCACCCAACATGTTCTGGACCTCCTTGGACGCATGTGCTCCCGGGGGCATCGCTCCCGTATCGGCCTCCATATCAACGTTGGCGGGCTTCGCCGATGCGGCGGGATTGTGCGGCGGGATAACATTCACCTGGGAAAAATCCTGGCCTTCCACAATGGGGTAGATGTTCATGATCTGGTCGGCGACTGCCTCGGGCGTGGATCCGTCACTATATCCAAGTCAGCATCCATCTTAGTCAAAGAGGTAGGGGATCGACAGGGGCTGCGCACATGTTCGCGTTGATGATCCATTCGAGTTCCTCGACCCCCTCCTCCGAACCGCCCGGTCCGCCCCTGACACGTCGGAAGAGGCGCGGGTGCCACTCGACGCCGTCCCGGGCGCGGAGTTCCCGCTCTCGGCGCTGCCTATCCTCCACCTTTGTCTTTTCTACCGTGGCGACATCGTGGTCACGCTCCCTCACAGCCTGGGCGGTCTTCTGCCATAGCCTCTGGGACTCCCGCTCTCCCTGCTCCTCGATGGGCCGCACGAGGGGTTCGCTCGGTTTCGCATCCGTGGCGTTGAAGAACATTTCCCTGCGTCCGGTCTACTCACTGTAAGCTGAAGGAAAGAGAAGGGAAAACCTGGAGAAATGCATGGGTCGGACAAGATACACACCTTGACGTCTCGGATGAACATCTCGCCGCTCCACAGACCTGACAGCTCGTATAGGATCTCGCCGGTGCTTTCCCTCTTCACGTAGCCGCCGATGGCGTTGTAGGTGCCTCCGACCCAGCCTTTCACTTTGAACTCAATGTCGGCGACCAGGTCGAGCTCCGGACATCGTACATAGCTGTGGTCGCCGAGTTCGTATTTCATCTTGCCGAAAAGGATGCCTCGCGCGTACATGTTGGGTTGTGTCAGGATACTAGGTTCAGTGGTTAGACGAGGTCCAAGAACAAACAAAAAATAAGGGAAAAAAGGAGAAAAAAAGGAGAAAAAAAAAGGCAACCCACTATCTCTCTCCCTTCTTGTTCGCACCCCGGTTCAACAGGGTCAAGACGGCGGTGCCCTCCATCAGACTGGCGGCGGAATTTCCGAGAAACTTGCTTCGCGGCTTGAGGGTGCCGTCTACACGGATGTGGTGGTGGGGAACCATGTAGAAGTAGCTCGACTTTGGCGGATGGTGGGAGGTCTGTTCGGAGATGTAGTAGGCTCTTGTCTTGTCGGGCAGGTCCCAGCTGCAGGTGAAGATTTCGCCGAGGACGGGGTTCAGGGGTTTCTTGACGCCGCTGTAGGATGTAGGACGTCAGTGCATGGCCTTGATGGCGCAGCAAAAGGAGGGTATTGGAGAGGCAAGTCACTCACGGCGGACGGATATGCCAGCCGCTCAGATAAAACTTGACGACTGAGACGAATCGCTCGACGGGGTCATCGATTCCGGGGATGGGGAGGAGCATCTCGGGATGGCACATGAAGCTGTGGAGAAGAAAAAGTCAGAATACTATGTTTTGGGATCTCGAACAGACAAGTGTAAGGACAGGCATGTTCTAACTTTGTTATTCTTTCGAGCATACTGCGTGGTTCCAGAATAAAGGTCGGCAGAGTGACTCGACTCAGGTCGGCACCCGGCCGAAGCTGGGAGATGATGTGGGTGAGGACTGCAGCCAAGGCATCGTCAGCTATGGGATGTATTGGCGGGGGCGTCTGACTGACCATTGCCCTGTTCGGGCTCAACCACGAGGGTATCATCCTCCTCGGAACCTGCAGACTTGGAGTCGTTTGCGCTGGGCCCGGCGCTGGCTGGGTAGGACAGCCAACCTGTCAGCATTGCCGCTTTTCGAGACTGATGACGTCGGTAGATGGAGGGGGTGGGTAGGAGGGGAAACTCTGCAGGCTGTACGAATAATGTATGAATTGAAATGAATGCACGACGAGGGTATAAAGTTGGTGGGCAAAGTAATGGTAAAGTGAATTGGTTCAAGGTATTTTGGATGTCAAGGTAGAGGCAGAGGTAGAGGTATGGTGATGGAGGGGCAAGACTCAACTGAGCGAGAGTGCTCTGAGTCGAGCAGGCACATGTACCATGATTGCAATACGTTGGTTTTTTTTTTCTTTTTTTTTCTCAGTAGTACAAACACGCTGAGGCTCTGGACTAGGCTGGCTGTCACCGGAACTGAACCGTCGTCCTCAGAAGCGGGGGTAGCTGTAGAGACGCGGGGGTCGTCGATGAGATTTCTGGTGGGTGTAGACAGGGCTGATGGACGGTTGTTGCCAGCTGTGATCCGTTAGGTTGTCGTGCCGCGGGACAATTAGATGTATCCGTAAGTAGAGTATTCGTAAACGGTGTGCTGCAAATTACCATGGACAAGTCCCACGGAATCAGAAAACTCAAGACTTTTTCTATTGAATGAAAGGAAAAGAAGAGATGTGAAATAAAGGCCCAGTTCCATCAGTCAAGCGAATCTGGCGAGCCTGTGGATCGTTTGCTGACGTGCATGGATCGGAATGTTTTGACGTATACAAGACGACGTACGACGAACGTATGCCGAGGTGGAAGACAGCCAGTCACGTCATAGCACAAAGGTGGACGAATTGGCAGGGGCAGCAAGAGACAACCCGGGAGAAGCAGGACGCTTAAATAATTGGCATCTCTGAACACAGTACAAGTTTGTATAGTTCAAGAGGCAAGACAGTAATGCATCCGGAATAGGAGTCAGGACAAGAGCCCCGCCTTAGATTGGCGAGGGGAGCATGTTGCGTCTGCCGTGGAAGGCTGTAGAAGGTCGCGTGGGGAGCTGGCCTATTCGTATATGTAGTCGCATACAACGTACGCCAGTCACAGAGACAAGACGGGGCAGATGGTTGGGTTGGCAATCATGGAAATCATGGAATGAGGGACAGAACTAGGACGAGGGGCATTCAGCCTCGATAAGCCTTGGTCTCACGTGTGGACGAGCTGCAGGTAGGTACTTATACATAGGGATAGAATATCAGAATGTCGAATCGCACCTCATAACTGAATGCGTACGTTGTATAAAATAGGCGCTACCCAAAGTACCTAAACTGCTTACTACAGTACTTCAAAGACGTTCAGGTTCAAACTGCTGGAATGCTCAACTGGAAGTACTCAAAATATTCAGTCCAGACTCCGGGAAGTACCCAAGTACCTCGCTAGGACTTTTGTAACCCCGCAGTCCGTTGTGGAATTGTGGGTCAACGGGAGAGTCATGTGACTCTGAAAGCAACGTATTCGAAATCACATCTCGAATATATCCAGACTTGGACATGGAGTCGACAGTCGACAGCAACACTACGCCGGCAGACTCTCAGACTCTTTATGCGTAACTCCATCTCACGCCTACATGAACCCAGGCATCAGATCGGTGACTTGGTCGCGTCGCTCAATCAACTGCTCTTTTATGCTAAGCCATTCCTCTGACGCTCCAGTCCGGTCGAAGAGGCAAAGACATCAACGTGACGCTCATACGCCATCAAGTCCATCCCCTAGACGACCTCAGCACCCAGAATCACCTCCGACGCCTTCTCGCTCACCATAAACGTCGCAATGACGGGAAACGACCCCGGCGTCCGCGGGAACACGCTCGCATCCACCACCCGCAGCCCCCGGACCCCCCGGACCCGAAACTCGGAATCCAACACGGCCATCTCGTCATCGTCCGCCCCAATCGGACACGTGCTGGTGACATGGTGCCCAAACGTATCGCTCCGGATCCACTCCTCGTCCGCCTCCTCGTCCGCACAGCCCCCATCCGCCCTCGGCCCCGCAGGACACGGCGGGTGCGTAACCTCCACCGGCCCCGCCCGTCCCCTCACCCTCCCGAACGCCCGCCGCCCCCACGCCACCCCGTCCTTCATCGCCCCGATATCCACCTCGGCCCCCTCGGCGAACAAGTGGAAATGAATCTCCGGCATCTCCGTCGGGTCCGCCGACCGCAGCTTCACCACCCCGGCCCGGTTCTGCGGCCGCATCTTGACCATGTGCATCCCCCACGTATTCGCCGGCTCGCGGAAATCCTGCCCCGTGGCCGGCCAGAACCCGCGGAACGTAAACGGGCCCGCGAAGATGGTCAGGTCCCGCTCGCCGTCGGTGCTGTGGTTCGACTTGAGCAGGAACGCGTTCGTGTTGGGGCCCGCCCGCGTGTACGGCCCCTTGCCCTGCAGCCAGAGGTCGTAGCACGGGTCGCCCGGCGCGCCGCGCGTGCAGATGGGCTCGGGGCCGCCGGGGGGGTCGGCAAAGGTAAAGTTCTCGGCTGTGAGCCCCACAATGGCAATCTCCTGGCTGTCCTGCATGTTGGTGCCGACGCCGGGGAGGTCGACCACCACGTCGATGCCGTGCTGCGCGAGTTCCTCGGCGTCGCCGATGCCGCTGAGCTTCAGGAGCTGCGGCGTGTTGAACGCCCCGCCGCTAAGGATCACCTCCTTCCGCGCGTACGCCCGCCCCGGCGTGCCCTTGTTGGACGGGTCGTACCGCCTGTCGCCCTGGTAGACGCTCTTTCCTTCCAAAAACTCGACCCCGATGGCCTTGGGGTCGTCCGACGAGTCGAAGAGGACGCGCGTGGCGAGCGTGTTGAGCTGGAGGTGGAGCGGGTACTTTTTCTTGCTGCAGCTGGACTTGCCCTCCCGCGCGTTGAAGGTCGAGAGGATGTAGTTGCGGGCGCTGACGCGGCCCCACGTCTCGTTGACGTGGAACGGGAGCGCCCACAGACCCTCGGTGAAGTCTCGCTCGGGGTCGAGGTAGTTGGCGTCGGCTGTGAGGAGGTCGGCGAGGTCGGCGGGGTCTTTGCCGAGCTCCTCGACCATGCCGGTCATGACGTCCACCGCCTGGGGGGAGGAGAGGTACTGGCTGCCGTCGCCGATGGACACGTCGACGTAGCCGTCGAAGCCGTGGCCCTCGGTCCCTTCGGGGAGGTACGTGTTTCGCTCGAGCTTTGTGAAGATTCTCCGCATGTTTTCCGCACTACATCATGTCAGTTCTGTGCACGCACACATTCATGGTATGGACTAACCTCCACGTGCTGTCGCCGGTAATATTTCCCACGTGGTCCCAATCGCTATCGCTCGGGAGCAGGACGGCCCCCGCGTTGATCACCGAAGACCCTCCCAGGGTGGCGCCGCGCGGGTAGTTGACGCCGAGGATCTCGGCGCCCTCGGGCTCGGAGCCGCCCGGGCCAACCCACTGCGAGCCATCGGGGAGCCGCCAGACGAGGTGCTGGAACTTTTTCGTCTGCTCCACGTCGTCGTAGTGCTTGACGTAAAAGTCCCAGTGCAGGTTCTCCTTGATGCCCGTGGTGGCGAAGAAGGAGGCCACGTTGGTGGCCGGGTCGGCGATTTCGTTGTCGCCGGCCTCGATCAGGAGCGTCTTGAACCCGGCCCGCGCGAGGTTGCTGGCGAGAGGTCCGCCGCCCGGGCCGCTGCCTACCACGATGTAGTCGTAGGTGGCCGCCGCGTCGTCGTCGCGGGGTAGTACCTGTGCAATGGAGGCAGACGAGGCCGTGGTGGCCGCCGCCGCGAGTAGGGCTAGGAACCGCAACGGGCGATTGGCGCGCATGTTGTGCAGTGCAGCAGCGATTCCAGGGTTTGGTCGGTATGGTCGAGTGTGTTGTCTTGGTATGTGAATGTAGCCCGACCTACTGTGCCGCGGTCCTTCACGTAAATTGTAGGGAAAGGGGTCGTATAGTATTTGTATGGGTTGCGCGCATCCATGCCGATCCATATATTGGGACTTATTACCCACATCGTGCAACATTGCGTCGATCCTTCGGCCCGGACGAGTGTTGCATCAACTTGGCCTCGTCCGGACAATCTTACATGTCTTACATCTGTAGTCTCACGACGGCAAAGGCGAACGACGAGACTGTGGTTGGAGGGAACGGTTGCATCGTCCTGGTTTCATCAACTCCTTTCCGCACTTGGTAATGGCCCGAAGCCAGCAGAGACCAACAGACCTATGGGAAGCAGAGAATAACAAGACGGCATTACCTGATGCGGGGCCCATTCCGTCATGCAGCTGAAGAGGCCGGCAGTTGTGTTCTGCAAATGGAATAGGTAGTAGAACCGAGTGCCACTTGACCGAGGTGACATTTCAAGCAGACTTCAGGGGCACGGAGGAGGAGGAGAAGAAGCACCAACCAATGCAACCCTACGGACGCAGGTCCATATTCCCCGTGAGTGAGAGCGCGGTAATATATACAATACACTGTAATATACAACGTAGATTACTTTAGCCAAGGATAACATTGCCTGCTCTTTACCCACCAATGGGTTGCTGTGAGGCCCGGCGGCTTACACCTCAAGGCTCAGGCTCAGGGGTAAGGAGGGTTAGTTAATGAGAATTCGTCTTTTTTCCCCTTACTTTTTCCAGCATGCACATGCAATTCTACTCGTTGGTCATATATCATTATCCCGCCATCTCGATCGCTATGATGTGCATGGGAACATCACGGGAAATGAGCCATCGCCCCGTAAGGATGAACCAACGTCTGTCGATACCCTCGGCTTCTTGGCCCGAATAAAGATTGGCTATTAAAAATATATTAAGACAAGGTACTGCATTTTATATACAATCTAAATACATCTTGATCCTTGTCAAAGTGGGTTGTGTTGGTATAATATAGGCATCCAAACCTCTTCGCTCAGAACAACCGCTGCCAACCCCTAATCCCTAATTATTGCCTTCCCGGCTCAAAAGGACTGACATGCTGTGTAACCACCGTGGTCGCCTGAATCCCCTCGACACTACTCGACTCCCTCGGCTCGACTCCCACCTCCCGGGACCCCAGCCCCCTCTCCACCTTGCGGCCGGCGCTGACGCTGATGGTGTACCCCCCGCTCGGCGGCACGAACGGCGGCATCTTGGCGTCGTTGGCCCCCATCTCGATGCTTTCCTGCTCGTGCAGCGACTTTGTGCTGTCGGACCTGGTGAGGCCGGATTTCCCGGACCGGGTGGCCTTGGGGTTCGTGGCCATGCTGCTCCCGGCGTGGACGTAGGGCCCGTGGCCGTAGCCGTAGCCGGAGCGGGGGTGGCTTCGCGCCGAGGAGCCGCCGAAGAGGCGGGGCATGAGGCGGGAGAAGAGGGGGCGGAGGGTGGGCAGGCTGGCGGCGATGGCGGCGATGGTGACTTCGAGGAAGGACCATGTTGCGGCGTCGACGTTGTCCCAGTTGGGGTCGTCGGTGGAGGCGGCGACTTTGAGGGTGCGGATGCGGATGATGGAGATGATGCAGGTGCTTATTTGTTAGTAGGAGGGAAAGGGAAGAAGAGAAGAAGAAGAAGAATGGAGACTGGACCTACAGCAAGCCCAGACCAAAGACGCCCACCAACATGAGCTTTTGCCGCCGCGGGAGCTGCAGCGAGCGGATCACGGGCAAAGGCATGAAAAAGACGGCAAAGTCGGTGGCCACGTTGATGGAGGCCATGGTATACCAGATGGCGAGCGAGTCGAGGCAGCGGCCGGGGATGGAGGCGTCCCAGAACTTGGCGACGGGTACGCAGACCAGGGGGAGGAGGAAGCAGAGGGTGAGGGCCCATGCTGAGAGGAAGCAGATGCCGTAAAAGGTGATGGTCTGGATCATGCCGACGGAGAAGATGCGGCGGTATTGGAGCAGGACGGAGATTTTGACGAGACACATGGAGACGTTGTACACGATGACCGAGGCGTAAAAGGCCTACGTGTGGTGTTAGTTGGGGGGGGAGGTGGAAGAAACGATGTGAAGACAAGACGGACCTTCATGTAGGGGATAAAGTGCTCGTCGGGCTGCATCCACGTATGTGACCCGAGGCCATATTTGCTTTCTAGAACGAGTCAGCATACTCACTCGACCACATCCAACCTTCCATCTCGCCCTCTCTCACCTAACCCAATGGCAACGGCCGACGCAAGGGCCAGAACCTGAGCCACCAGCATAATGGCATCGTCGAGCCCAAAGGTCCGGAGCAAGACCAGGCGCGTAAACGTTCGGAGGCTCACAGTCAGGGTCGACAGGAAGGCGCCGACGACCAAGATGGCGCAGATTTCGGGGAAGCGGGATTCGTGGTCCAGCGAGTGGTCGACCACACCACCGCCGCTCTCATTCGCGGCCATGGCGATGAGTTTTCGTGACGAGAACGAGCGGTAGAGTACAACGTAGACGGACGGTTTCGACGACGGTTCGAAAGAAGGAATAGGATCAAAATTACGCCATGGTGGTTGTCGAGAATCACCCCCCAAAAGCAACTCTCTCTTTCTAGATGCGGTGCTGGGGAGGACCCATGGGGAACATGCTGCCCGGCCTCCCTTATTATCTATACTCCGTACGTTGTACATGAGTGCTAACAAACCAAAGTCCACCGAGTCTAATGCCGACTGGGTTAGGTGTCGATGGAATACAGAGTTAGTGGTGGTGTAGTGGCAGCCCTCACATGGTCCATCCCAGATTCCCGGGCGTCGCACTGGGAGGCCCGTGCGGGATTCCAGGAGATCGGCAGGCCGGTGGATGGTACGTGTGGAGATTGGTCCGTGGAAGACCCGCCCACAGCGCTTGGACCAGATGGACGGACGTACTGGTACCTAAGTATAAGTACCTACTGTACCTTGGTACAACCTCAAAGTACCTAGTACACACGGCGATAATAGTGTACCCCTGACCTATAAGTGCACTGACCTTTGACAATGCTCAAGTCTAGAGTCGATAGCGGTCTTTGGTTTCTTGTTCTTTGTCCCTCGACTTTATTACACCCTCTAGCATCACATCAAGATGGATAGAAAGGCCGAGCCACGATGCAACTGGGATAAGACAAGGGGCATAGCTTGCGTGGATCGGTCGATCCAAGGCGGGGTGAGCAGAGCTATGATACGCACCGCGCACCGGATCACGGCGAAAGCATTGAGGTGGAGGAGGCGGTAAGACAATCATCCAGGATAGTTTCTTCAAGCCAGACGGGGTCTCAGAACCAAAGCGGTTGTGCGGAAAAATAGCTTGGAATGTTACCGAGTAGACATCTTCCTGCCATACCTGGAGGCCCAACTCCCCTTTTAGCGATCACATAGGGAAGACTGGGAATATTTCATGCACCAAATACTGGTTAAAGACTGAACGTAGCGAGAGAAGGGTGTCTTAAAGTGTGGTTCGTAATGTACGTTGTATACCACTGACTCGTATTAGTCAAGATCGCCAGTGAGTCTCTTCATCAAGATTGGCCGCCGGCTAAAAGAGGCCAAGTCTCGCATAGACGACTGAGACGACCTGCATCTTTGACCGACTCGGCTAGACTAGCACAACGTTAGGTAGCGGCGTAGGGCTTCAAGGTCGTAGTGTCCCCGCTCGTCTGACAGCAACATGCCATCCGTCGTCCACCAAGCGACGGTGAACTGATTATCCGTTCCATGTGGACCGCCTTTACAGTAGGGCGTGGCCTTCGCCTCAGCCTCCTTAGCTCGGTTAGCAGCCTGGAAGGAGAGCAAGGATTTACCCCTGACAGTCGGTGCTACGGTGCCTCATGCTCCGGGGCACTGACTTGCACTGACTTACGCGTTTGAACAAGTCCATCGCGACCATCAACCATCTAGGACTACTGGCGATAGCCCGCCCCGGTCCAGATCCGATCTCTTGGATGTCGAGAAGAATGCCAAAGGGCTGGCCACAAGCCACGAACCAGCGTCTCGGATCTCGGCCTCATGGGGTTAAGGGTACTTGGGTTCCCTTCAGTCGAGGAACAATCAAATAAAGAAACTGCATGTGCTCGTCCTCTCGTCCTTATCCTCACATCACGGTCGAGCGGACCGATGCACACCGACAGACACTCACTGTCTGTCTCACCACAACTGACACAAAGACAAATCGAGGATGGACCGACCAGCCGCCAAGAGCCTAATCCGAGGTGAAATTGCGATAAACAATGAGCAGCAGAACCATGTGGGTAGTGTCGCAGTCGTAATTTGGCCTCAGCAACAACCAAAGGCGAGTCGAGTTTGTCGCCGTTGATCACAATCATACCCACGACGGAGTACTCCCCACGGCATCCCCAGAAACCAGACTTGTACAACACAACGCCATTGTGTTCCTCGGCACGCCAAGCTGTATAGATTGAATCATGCATGGCCTTGACCCACTGGTATCCGTACGTTGTAGATTCCATTCCGTAGGACCATCGGATAATTCTCCATTCATGTCACTGTTGTCAGGCCCTGGCCCGTCAGCAAGGACATTATCAAGATCCCCTCACGTTTCCTTGACCTCCATCTCTGCCACAACCATCCGTGCACTCAACCTGCAAGGCATCCTGGATAGTACCCGTAGCCTCCATGGACGCTGCTGAAGCGTCACACCTTTGCAGCCTTCTGCCTCAGACCTCACCATGGGTATCTCGATTCTCCATCTGTCCCGTCTTAGACACGTCTTCTCCAAGTTCTGCAGTACGGTATCAGCTCCCGCGGAACGTAATTCATATGACCCAGCCATGCCATGCCCTGATTGCTCTGTGATTTTCCTTTTCCTAGTACTTATTGTAGTACTGCATGTTAATCCGATCATGCCTCACCGCCTCGACATCCACTAAAAGTTCATCTTGCCCAGCCTGGACGCCCCCTTGACAGGCGCCGGCAGGCACTGGCACAGGCGATCCCGATCTACAGTATCCCCGTTAGTTTCATCACTCGTCATCGTCATCGTCATCGTCATCGTCATCGTCATCGTCATCGTCATCGTCATCCACTTCTTGCAACGTACCGGCCTCCTTCTCAAAAAGCAGCGAAATGTCATCGTGCTCCCCCGGCAAGTCCGGCAGGTCGAGGCACACCGTGCCCATGTCGTCCGTCGGCCCCTCCCCGTCCTGCGGCACCCGCGGCAGCGGAAACTTGGCATCCACCAGCCTCAGCCCCGCCCTGCCGCCGCGCGAGAACGTCTCAAACACGTCCGTCCCCTTGAGCACGAAATTCATGCACTGCCCGTGCTGGAAATCGGGAAAGAACGCCACCAGCTGCACCACCGTGTCCTGCTGCACCACCTGGATCCGCGTCCACCCGGCCTCCCACTTCTTGTGGATCGGCACCACCATGCGCCGCCGCGAAATCGCAAACGCCGCCGCCAGCCCGTCGAACCGCACCCGGAACCCCGTCAGCGCCGCCTGGAAGCTGTGGAGGTCCTGCAGCTTGGCAAACTTAAACGACCGCACCGTCTGCATCGTCTGCAGCATCTGGAGCGCCTCGCCCACCTCCTTGGCCACCTCCCGCCCCACCTGCGCCTCCGAGATGGCCACCGTCATGTCGAACTGCGGCCGCCGCATCACCGTCAGCGTCTTGGCGTCGCTGACCTCGAGCCGCACCCGGAGCTCGCCCGTCTCCACGTTCACCCGGTCCGCCATGGTCCCCACCTTGGAGTCGATGACGAGCTTCAGCTTGTCCGACAGCACCGTCGGCGCCATGTCGTCCCCGCCGTGGTCGTCGTTGATGACCCGGACCATCTTCCACGGCAGCTTGTTGATGCCCGGCAGGCTCTGCGCGTCGCTCAGGGACCGGCCCAGCGAGAACCCCGTCAGCGGCACGTCGGCGTAGATGGTTTCGTCGTGGAGCACCGCCGTCCCCGTCAGCAGCGTGTGGAACCGGATCCTCTCCGTCTCGTCGTTGAACGAGAGCACCATCGATCCCTTGTGCCGCCCGCCGTCGCACTTGAGCAGCAGCGCCGGGTCGCCGCCGTCCCCTCGCAGGAACCCAAACGGGATCGGCTGCTGCGGCGCCCACGTCGGGTTCACCCCGCTCAGCGTCCTCGTCCTAGGCCCGGAAACCACGGCCAGGCGGAACCCCCGGTGGAAGCTGCGAGGGCCCGTGGCCGACGTCTCCTTGAGAATCTGTTCGAACAAGGCCACCTCGCTCGACGGGACGGCTTCCTTGGGGAAAGAACGCGCCTGCGGGTCGGCGTCGAAGTACTGGAACGTCCGGAGCGTCGACCGGAACACGCACTGCTCGTCCGGCCGGGGGTACAGCGTGGCCTGCGTCTTGGACCCAAAGTCGTACATGTTCCACAGGACCCGGAAATCCTGCTGCAGGCACTGGATGGCCAGCTTGAAACCGCGGGGCAGCAGCACCTCCAGCACGCACGTGTCCGTGATCCACCGCACATCCTCCCACGTGGGCCCGGCGTTCTTGTTGCTCTGGATGCGGAGGTGCACCTGTCCGTTTTGGCTCGCCAGCACAAAGACGACCCCGGATTGCTTTTGCGGGCGGATCATGGACAGGAAACAAGGAAAGTGGAACGACTGCGACTGCGACTGCGACTCGCGGCCCTGCTCCATGAGAAAGGCGTCGACGAGCACGCGCCCGAAGCAGAACACCTCGGTGGTGTCGCTGATGGGGAACGCCTCCAGGGCGTCGGCGGCCGAAGGGGGCTCCAGCACGCCCGAGATGGCCGCCGCCGCGTTCCCCGTCAGCAGGGCGATCATGTCCTGGCTAAGCTTCGGGTACTCGATCCAGATGGACTTGTCAATGACCTGGGGCAGAAACGCCTCTTCCGGGGGCAGCAGGCCGTTCTTCTTCATGGATCCGGCAAGTTTCGCCAGCCCCGAGCTCAACGTCCTTCGCACCTCGTCGACTTCCGCGTCGGGCGGTGACTGCCTGTTGGCCATGATTTCGGGGATCGCCTCCTCCAACAGCCAGTGGCCCTTGGCCAGGTTGGTGTGCGCTTGTTGCCTGTCAATCTCGCTCTGCATCTGATCCTGCGGATTCGTCGGCCGTGCGCGGATGGCAACCTCCAGCCCCAACCTCCCGCGGAGAAACCACCAGAGCGCCGCTCTCGCGAGGTCGTGAGGGTCGCAGGCGGAAACGGGCCGAACCGTCTCGGCGTGTAGTCGAAAGAGTTCGTTCAGGTGACGTGTGCGCTCGATGAATAGACGAAGCGCGTCGTCCCCGCTGGGTGTGGTCACATCGTGTGCTTGAAAGGATCCTAGCCGAGAGAGGCTAGAGACCGACGTTGCCGAGGGCGGCACGGGGCTAGGGTGGTGGTGTTGTTGTTGTTGCTGCTGTTGTCGTTGTTGAAAGCTGGGCTGGCGGGAAAAGTCGGGCTGCGGTGGTGGTTGCTGGTCGTAGCCGGTGCTGTTCACAGAGTAAGTAGAAGAGGACGGGCTCTGGTCACGCGCGGCCGAGGCCCTCGTTCGCTGGCTCTCGGGCGACCTCGGTGCTGCGCTCATGGGCGCTGTGGGTCCGGTTGGTGGTGGAGGCGCGGTGGGTGCAGCAGGTGTATAAGGTGCGATGGGTTCGCGAGACGTCCCAAAAGGCGAGTGCCTGGCTTCCTCCCATTCTCGATGAGGCACCACACTAGAGCGTGCGGCCTCTGCAAAGGCCTTGCCTTCGGCCTGACGCATTTCGGCCTGTTGGATTTCCAAGAAGGACCTCCTATTCTCGTCCTGAACCCTGTTCATAGACGAATCCAAGAACCGCGTGCGTGCGGCCGTGCCGGGAATGACCTCTTGCTGCGGGTTGACCCTGTGCTTGACCGGGTTGCCGGTGTGGCTGTATCCCGTCTGCGACCGACGTATCGGAGCGGGGACGAAGGTATCCGGTTCGAACCGAGACGCATCGGGAGGTCTTTGGGACGCATCGGCGGCGATGGGAGCGACGGTGTTGGGACGGCCGGACGAAGGGGGTTGTCGTAGCTTCTTCTGCCTGGAGATCTCGATGCATGGGGTGGAACATTCTTCACCGCCTTCGCCTATGATATCGGGTTGGGTATCGGCAAAACGGACAAGGAACCCTTTCCTGTTTCGCCTCGGAGATGGAGCGGGACTTTTGGAGCCGTGCCTTAGGGGCAGGCTTTGTTGTGAAAGGGCACTAATGTCGTGTGCCTGAGGGTAACGGGAAGCACTCCTGGTATCGAGCTTGGTGAGAGCCGGGAGGTTGGTGGAGGGGGGGGCAATAGTCGGATGCAGGGGACTGGCTGCAGTGTGTAGGAAGTCATTAACGGCATCGTCGGTAGCCGGTTTGCGTTCTTTTTCTTTAGGCCCAAAGAGCTTGCCCATCAAGCGGCCCCGGCGCGAGGAGCGGCCCTCCTCGGCTGGGTCATTATCCATCGTAGCTCGTGCACGGAGGGGTCCGCATAGGTGTCATAGGAAGGGATGTCGGGATGCGCGCGTTGCAAGCTGTAATGGATTCTTTGTTAGTATGCGTTACTTTCCAGGTGCATGGTATGGAATTTTGGGCGGTTTACCTTTGACAGACCTACGATCGTGAGAATCAGAATGGGTACCCAGCTCAAAAGCCAAGGTTGACAATAAAAGGAACAAACTCGGCCGCTCTTACGTTGTACTCAAGCGATGGGGCCACCCAGGGCACGCAAGTCGTAGCGCCAAGCAAGGGGAAGGATGGGGGGTCAAGTTGGCGGCTGGCCGGATTGGAAGGTGGAGAGTGGCACCTTGAGATGGGAGATTGGGCAATGGGACGAGAAATGAGGGTGCAGGATGGTGCAGTGGTGGCCTGGGCGGGCGGGTGTATGCATCACGGGGTTTTGGCTGCCAAACCGAGGCCCTGCAAGAAAGAAAAAAAGAACGAAGAAAATGAATGAACAAACCAAGGCCAGGTAAAGAGTTGGAAAGGAGAGAAGGAGGAGTTGGTGTTTTGGTGTTGAGAGGTTTTGGAAACGCGGAGTCCAGGTACCTACTAAGCTATGTACAAAGTACACATTCTCGCGCACCTACCAATTCTACATTTTAAGGGGGCAAGCCGGGGTTGTCTTTACGTACCTATTAGAGCGATGTATGGCATCTATAAGTATACCTACTCATCTTAAATACATATATCAATATTCTATATAATTCGATCTTAGTACTTTTTGTAAGCTGGCCTCTATATCCCCAGAAAATCCAAATATTGACCCCAAGATAGAAGGAAAATACAAATAGTGAAGGGAAAGGCATGTGCGTGGAGGTTTCAGGTTTTGGCTGATCCCCGCCGTGCCAGGAACAATCAATTTAGTGGCAGGGACTCGATATGGAGGTCGCAGTACGGAATACCAGATAGGTACGTTGTACAGTACATCACCACAGCATTTATTGCCAGCATTCTTGACGAGGAATGGTTTGTTCCGGGGCAACGTGACTTGCACATGCCCGAGATGTTTGGCCGTGGTAGATATGTCTTATGGACACTTATCTACCCACGTTGTATATACCCAGGCGACTGGCATGAAGTGTGTACTTTATATATAAATCCTCGTATCCCATCGTGTCTTTTAGTTCTTGACCAGCTATTAGTCACTAATCTTCGGAATAATCAGTAGGTACCTTGCTTAGTACCAGTGGAGTAACACAAGCGTCTCCACGTCCCTATTCCCAACTACCGCTTGTCTCCAAGATGACCATCTCAAAGACGATACTAAGGCATGTCTTGATCACACCGGACTCCTTTGCATATTGGTATCTGGGAAGGTGTAGTGGTTGATGATGGGCGCAGCAGTGCAGGTACTGTAGTACTCAGTACGGAGTACATAGGGTTCAGTTTCACCGTTTCAATTCTTTTGAATGTAAGAGTACCTCGGCGCTTGCGTTTCAGGTTACGACCTTGGCAAGGATGAGTCGTTCCTGATTGGTACCTCTGAATCCGTCGCGTGAGCTCAAGAATATTACTATGTACCTAAGTACCTACAACGTACATCGCATGCTCATTTCGAAAATACAAAATACCAGACTTGACTCGACTTTGGTGTTCAACGAACCTCCAAACGAAGACAAAAAATCACCCTCGAACAAGTTGCCGCAGCCTCTTTTCAATCTTCTTCCTCCCCTCGTACGTCTCCCACACCCGGTGCGGCGCATCGTCCACAACGTCCCAATGCAGCGTCTTCCCCGTCAAATGCGTCAAATCACGCTGCTTCCCCTCCCACCGCCGGTCCCGCCGCATCTTGACCCCCGAAGTGATCACCGTCACCGGCGTGTCCTGCCGCTGAATCGCCCGCGCGCTCTCCACCTCCCGCCGCGTCAGTGAATCCGCCACCAGCCCTTCCTGCAGCCACGCGAAGATGAGCTTGCTCCCGCCCCCCGCCGACCGGCCCCACACCCGGTCCCTGCCGCCCCGACCCCGAAACAGAGCCCCGGGCAGCTGCTCCAGCCCCAGCGGCGAAATCGCCCCGCGCAGCCACAACCCAAACCCCCTCCACGGCGACGCCAGCCGTCCCAGGAGGTCTTCGTGGTCCGCGTCCACCAGTAGGATCCCCTCCACCTCCTCCCCGTGCCGCGCCGAGAAGACCCGTGAGTAGTGCGCCCCCGTCCCGGCGCTCAGCAGGACCCATGGCCCCGACTCGCCCGCCCGGACCAGCGCCTCGCTCAGGGCGTCCGTGGCCATCCCCGCCGACAGAGGCGACGGTGCCGTGTCGCTCCACCCGTATCCCGGCCTGTCGGCGAAGCAGTACCGCGAGATGGACCCGTTCTTCACCGCATTGTCGGCCAGCTGCCAGAGCCCATTCTCGACGGGCCATTCGCCGCCCTCCAGGAGAACCGTGGGCTCCTTTCGGCCCTCGTCGTTTGTTTTTTCTTCGCCGTGGCAGGACAGGTGGATCTGGTACTTGCCGCCGTCGACCCAGTACCTCCGGCCTGGCGGGGTTACGCCGGCATCCAAGGCGCGTAGGACGAGCTTCGCGGTCATGAGGACGATGACGATGTTGAGGACGACAAAGGCGATGGTCGAGACAAGCACTTCTGTCCATTCGAATACGGAACGTCGGGTCTCGACTCGGCCCGTAAGCCGCTCTTCTTCCTCGGCCTTGCCCCATTCGACGGTTCGATCGGCGAGGAGAGTCCATAAACTCATAATCAATGCCCCTGTTATGACGATTAGTCTTACGTCTCAGTGGGGAAGGAACAAAAGAAAAAAACAAACGTACAGATGACGCTGGTCATGCCGACCCATCCCTCCTCATGTCGCGTCCGCTCGACCGAGACGGTAATGATCACGTTGACGAAGAGGAGCACGGCCATGACGATGCTCAGAATCCGCACGGCGCGCGACGGCACCGCAAAGAAGGCCAGCGTGAAGAAAATGTTAAACAGCGCCAGGCACGCGTACCCAAAGGCGAAGAAGGGGGACCCCCGCGTGTTCATTCCCGGCGGCGTCACGAAGATGCTCACGAGGAGAAGCACCCACCACACAAACGTGACGGCGGCGAACAGCACCGTCGCGTACCGCACAAAACGGACCGTCCACAGGTTGTACGGCGTGACGGCCGGGTCGTCCGGGTGCAGGAGCGGCGGTCGCTCGTCGGGCCTGTTGGGTAGGAGCCGCGTTCGCTCGGTGGGCGGCGCCGACGACTCGCCCCTGTCCTCGTCGCCGTCGCCGTTTCCTGCGTTTCCTGTACGCCAGGGGTCGGGCGACTCGCCGGCCTGGGAGTCGTCTGGTTTGTTTCTGCCCCAGAGTGTCGACATGACGTTTGACGACAATGACGGGGATTTGCAAGACGATTTTCTCCCCTTTCCTTTTCTTTCCTTTTTTTTCTTTTTTTCTTTCTTTTTGTCCCTCGGTCTGCTCTCTGGATTGATCTGGACTGATTAATCCAAGACTGAAGATGAAGTGGCCGGGGAAAGGAACAACCATGTGTTAATGGCTGGTTTATCACTTCTGCCGTCTGAATGCTTTCATCGCCCGCCTGTCCCCCGTAACGACAAAGGGCAAACAGCCATGATCAATCGTGTACGTCATTTCGACCATCCTTCCCCGGATGCCACCGAGCTAGACCTATCAGTCGCTAGTCCCAGACTGGGAGCTCCTACCCCAGCCTACCACTTCTCGGGGTTCGCCTCCGATGAGATGATCGACATCAGCACGACGTAGGTACTCGTCAACTTGATTGCCCGTTTGCAGAAGACGTACGAAGTACGTATACGTCTGCCATGTATTAACTCAGTATGCAACTCATGTGTTTCTTTACTTTTATTTTTTATTTTATCTTTCGTTTGTTTTCTTTTACCAGTCTTCGTGTCATTTAGTGATGCGCGAGACGCTGGAGATGAGCAGTGTAAATCCAAGAGGAAACTCCAGCAACTTGACACAACGTACTCTAGTGCAGCTCTCCCAAGTCGTAAACGTTGGTGATATCACCGCCATCCTCCCATTCGCATGATAATGTGATCATTCCATTGCGAGGGTGCCTGGTGATGTATACTTGTAACGACATGATGGTTGCTTGCTAATGGTGCAATGGAACACGAGGACATACTAATTCGACCGACCGAAGCATCATCCCATCCTCCTGCACATTGTTCATCGGCCCATTTAATCACTGCTCATCAGTCAACGCTCCGTTCCCGCTGTCAAGCCGCCAAGTTGCCAAGGCTAAGAGATCGATCCCGTCACAGGGATAAGACGGACGCCCGACCAACGGGAGCACGTCCCTTGGAGACGTTCCCCCACAATTCTTGGCGAGTCACAGCCTTAGGTAAGCACAGTGCAATGGAGCACAGTATTCAGTACTACGTACGGTTCTGTTGCCCAAGGTATCTATGTACAACGTACACCATTGGTCGCAGCTTTAGCTCTTCTAAGAACGCGTCAAAGTGGGGCAACCAGTACACGCCTGTAACCGTTGTACTCGCCCCTCGCCGTTTAGGCAGTTGCCTTGATTAACATCTCGACACCAACTTCCCAGGTATCGAACATCATACAGGCAAGGCTGACCACCTCTTGCTCTTCCCGGCACCTTCACGTCCAACATCAACGGAGACTTCGAGTCATATCCAGAGCTGGTCCCACGTCCATCCATCCCCGGTCCGCCTGTCAATCCGGCTTGTTCGCCCATCCCGTCGGACATGCCGGGCCTCACAATAGCCACCGATTCGGCATCGGGAGGTGCATCGGGAGGCCACTCGTCGGCGCGACAACCCCAACCACCCGCGCGCTCAGCCTCCCCAACCCGCCCTCCCGTTAGTCCCATCACGCCCACCTCACAACCCGCCCAACTCTCCACCGCCCGTTTTCGTCCAAATTCTCCACAGCCACGCCCTCCGGCCCCGTCACAGTCGCAGTCGCACGAACCCCCCTCTTTCGCCGCCGGCCGACAAACATACACCCAAGCCCGCCTCGTACCCGATGCCTCCCTCTCCGCCATCCCCCCGCCACCCACCATCCCCATCGACTTTGACGCCAACCCGGACGTCCTGGCCCTGCAGTCCGCCATTTCCATCCTGCAGATGCAGCGCCAGCGCGCCACCAACGACATCCGCACCCTCAGCGCCGCCAAAGATGCCGCCATCGCAGACCCGCCCGCCTTCCTAGCCGACCTCACCTCGGGCCGCCTCCGAAACCAGTCCGAACCCCTCTTCGCAGCTGCTGCCCCCGGTAGCGCGCCCAGAGGAGACCCCGACTCGTCATCCGCTTCCTCCGACGAAGATGACCAAATGGACGTAGACGGTCAACAGTCCACCTCCACAGCAACCCGCCAATCCGCCAAGAAAGAAAGGGAAAGGAAAGAAAAGAAACAACAACAACAGCAACAGCGCAGCAAGAACAAAAACACCGCCAGGCAACCAGCCGAACCCTCCGCCCGGCCCGCGCCACCGCCCCCCTGGACCGAGTTGCCCCGACCACAAAACGTCGTCCGCTGCCCACCCATCAACTGGTCCCAGTACGCCGTCGTCGGCGAGTCCCTCGACAAGCTGCACGCCGAGCAGCTGCGCCGCCCGGACCAGGGACAGCCCGCCGTCATGGGTCCCGGCGGCACCTATGATTTCCGGGCCTCTGGCGAGGCCAACCCGACAGAGTTTGTGGGTGTCGCCGCCCCCTACGCACCGGGCAGGGACAAGATTGAGAAGAAGCCGCGAGGGGACCCTAAACGATGAATAAATGAAAGGAGGCGGGGACGGACGGGGACCTTCTTCGCATGCCAGTGCGTTGGACTGCCGCTGCCCCGACTTTGCTACATGCTATTGGGGTGGCGTGTAACTACGAGTGGCCGGGACCATAAACGTATACATACGAGTAACGGAGTTATGAAGAACCACGATAATGCATGCGCTTCATGATGAGGATTATGGCGGGACGCGCCGTGCCTAACGGCTGTCATGTCAATGAGTCTCCCACTAAGGGGCGCGACTCCGTGGACTGCGGCTGTGGGAATGTTAATTAATCTAATTCCTCAAGTCTTGCATCACCATCCCAATTATCACCCCATCAGGGCAATATCGGCACCGAGGTCGCTGTATGGTGCCAAAACTCCGTCTAAGAAATCATGCCCTTAACCATCCCCTGATTTTCCCTCCTCTCTTCCTAGGTACTTTATCCAGGGTATGCAGAAGCCAGGCCTGAACGCCCCCAAGCACGATTCCTGATCCGAGTTGCTCCCTGAAATAATGACGCGTCGCGAATTTCTTGTACCAGCATAAAGGAAACGAAAAGAAAAAAAAGAAAAAGGAAAAAAGAAAGAGAAAAAAAACGAGAAAAAAAGAAGGAAAAAAGTAATGGTTGGGAGGAAGGGTCGCTGTTTGCCGAGTTGACCAAACCCCTCTGCTGACTGCTTCAAGACCCCGGTGGTTGCGCTGTACGATGAGCTCACAGCACCGCCGAGGTCTCTATCGACCGAATTCAGTAGTCCCTATATACGATTGTAAGCTGCGATCACCATGGCACAGGCAAAGAAATACCCAAAGAAAGAAAAGGAAGAAAGAGTAAAAAAAAAAAAAAAAAAAAAAAAACACTCACTCAACACTCTGCTGGGCCGACCTCCTAAGACGCCGGTTGTAAAGTTTCCTGCTGGCCGCCCCGCCCCAGTACAGATTATGCGCCTCGAGGTTGACTATGGTCCGAGGATCATAGGCGGGATCCTCTTCTTCTATGCTGGCAAACACGGCCTCCAAGTGCGACTGCACGTCCTCCTTTCGCATCGGGTTGGGGAAATAGCAGACGGTGCCATCCAGCGCGACGCGGTGGTGGAAAATCTTGGTCTCGAACCGGACCCGCGGCTGCTCCTCCGGGAACTGGGGGCTAAAGTACACTTTGATCGTGAACAGGCCCCCGTCGAGGTTCGTCATGGGTCGCCCAAAGTAGGTGAGCACCCATACGAACGGATTGCCGTCCTCGAGCCGCAGGTCATGGGGCACGTCCCGCCGCTTGAACCACTGCACCACCTGTTCGTACTGATGCTGCAGGTTCACGGCGACGGTGGAGTCTTTGGCCTTGGCTTCGAGTCCTGCGCGGGCCCACTGGTCCACTTCGGCGTCAATAGCAGCCTTGATGTTGTGCATGCGGCGTTCGAGATCGGTGTAGTTGAACCGACCCTCCATAGAGTTACTCGGCCCCTCGAAAGGCATCCGGACAAAGGTCTGATGGTCCTTAACTTCCGCCTTCGCCTTCTGGATGGCATCGAGGTAGGAATCGTAATACCACAGGAACCTCCGTTTGCAGAGGTCCTTGAAGGGCTCAAAGGCAACGGGTAAATCGTCTGCATCCATCAGTTCATCATCACCCTCGTCCTGGTCGGCCGCGGACTGTTGCGCGACCGTCTGGCCATCTGGCATCAATCCCAGGTAGTCCTCCAGGCGTTGGATGACGGAGATGCGGAGAGTCTCGTGGCGGATCTACACGGTTGGTAAGCTCGTCAGCCCAACCCATGTAATACAGAGGCATGCAAGCGCCACTGACTTTCTGGACGTAATCCTTTTGGTTCGTCTTGTCCGAAGGCTCGTTCGCGTCTTCAAAACCAGGTTCGTTCTCATAGGGGTTGCCAGACATCAGGCTCTGGATGGAGAGGAGAATCGATTCCAAACCTTGCGCGGCGGACCATTCTTCTCCTCGCTCACCGCGCCAGGTGCTACCACATGAATCAGCCCGCGAACTTGCACCTTGTTTCCTTCACTACTGATTTGCCACGTACCCTAGGATGGACCTGCGGGAAGATTAGCACGAATCCGAGACGGGGAAATAGAGGACGCGGAAGGCCTACAAGCAAACCTTGCCTGACGCGTAAATGTTGGGATTAAAACGACAGCGGCCTGAATTCGTCGTGACGCTCGTGACGTTTGGCGATTTTCCTGGGTAATCTGTTACAGCGTCAGCAGTCGAGCGGCGACCAGACTCGTGGTCAGTCGAACGAACCCTTGCCGAACTTGAAGGCGAACTGGACCCTGGTTAGCACATGGTATATCCACGATACACGCGTCCATCTCCCACGGACGACATACCTCAAAGAAGCCAAACTCGTACGGCGTATCATGAGGGCCAATGATCAAGGCACGAACATTCCGGACGTCAATATCTCTGCAGGCGACGGCGAGGGCTAAGCCGGGCAACCAAGTTAGCGCGCGTTGCACGGCGCAGTATTTCGGGTTCAGTGCTCGTACACAGATCACACGTTCGCTGGATATCACTCAGCTCCTATGGACAGAAAATGGTCAGCTTGGAATATCCTGGCTAGGCTGAAGGACATGCGAATAGAGGCGAACCTTGGTGATCCGAATGATTGATTGATCCGCCATGATGACCGCCGAGGACCTGGCTGTCGGCGAGCTTTGGCCACGTTGTTTTCAGGGTACGACGACGCGATGGCCCGACGTGTAAAAAAAACCGAAAAGTGTCGATGCTGAACAGGCGAGCAGTTTTTGCTGGATTTCGTAAGTAGCAGAGGTAGAGTGTTGGGTGAGGTCGTGGCAGGGAGAGAGAGAAAGAATGGAAGGAGTTGTTTCTCTATGGGAAAGTTGCCGTAAATTACGGTATCACCATGCTTTGGCGGGGTAGCAGGCAAGGCAGCAGCGGGGCTGAGAGCGCATGGGGAAACTTTGTGAAAGAGACATCTGAAGCCTGTACTGGAACCTGCACTGAGTGACGGGACATTTGACACGGAGGTGAGCAGTAGTAGAGGTACACTAGAGTGCAGGCCTTGGGCAAGTACCGAGACAATATTGGGTACGTTGTACCTCAACGTGGACTGTTTGCTTTTTTTTTCTTTTTTTTTCCCCAGGTTTATTAGAGTCCGTATGCAGCCAGAAGCTATGACAGACTTCTTCGGAAGTACCGAAGGTATAGTAACTACCTTAGGTACAGGACACGCTATAGCCACTTCGGGTTAGGAAAAGTGCGTGGGAGCATTCATTCACTTAGAAATACCACGTACGCCTATCCCCTTCACTTTAGCAAATCTACCCCTAAGGAAAAACCGTACAGAACTGTCCGGGGAAAAAAACCTAGAAGCCCCGGTAGCCCGCCCTATACGAGTACCACTATTTGCAGCCGTCCTGTCTGGTATTTGTAGCCCTCTCTATCCTATTCAGGAAGGTTACGCGAGCTCGCGTATCATACTAGTGTACTATACGCGGTCGCGTAACCTCCCCAATTAGGGTTGAGTGGATAATAAATAGTGAACAGGGGGCGTACAAATACCGGTACTCTTATCGGGGACCTTGGGCGTAAATGCCTGACAGAAGAAGATACTTTAAGACGCATAGACGATAACTGTATAATAAAGCTGTTCCTATTGTCCAGAAGCATGATCATATTGTCATTCCCCCACGTTCCAGCAACATGTTAGACCTGTAAAGACGCCTAACTCACAGAACTTAATGAATAGATGTTCTTGTGGGAGCGTCTAGAGATAGGTGTCTTGCAAACCCAATGTCACCGATTCGAGCACAGCTAGCTCTCTAGTCCCTTCTTCCACGGGGACCTTATCATCAAAGTCGTCGTTTGCCAAGTAGATGCCAATCATCCTCGCAGTTTGGATCGCAGCACGTACGTCCTCAGGCACGTCACCTATCTTCGCGTATAACGTTTCCCAGAACAGCCGCCTTAGCTCGACGTGGCGCTGATGGAAGCGCATGCCGTTTCCAGTCCGGACACCTAGGAGGTTCTCGAGACCCCAAAACTGCGTGCCGAAGGGGCCGATCTTAGCATCGCGCCAGTCAACAATTCCAGTAATAGAACCCGTCTGCACGTCCACGTGTATGTTATTCTCGAGGAGGTCCCAGTGGTTAATTACTATAGGAAAGTCTTCGCAGAAAAGGGACGGCAGCTGCGTCTTAAGCTCGTTTAGCTGGGGTCGAAAGCGATCAGGAAGTATCGTGGAGAGGCGCTCGAGGTGCGACGTGTATTGGTGCTGGATCGAGGGTATATCCGAACAGGACGCCGAGACAGTCCGACTATGCCATGCCGAGCTACAGAACCTGTTTTGTTGATATTATTAGCTTATATATCTTTCGAGAATCTGGTCTCTATAGTTATAAGGCTTACACAGCAAAGTCTCGTATAGTCCGCTTAATAAGATGGTAATTCTTAGGGTGTAGGAGATTATTCCGGGCAACATCGAACCCGACCCCAGATATATCGTTCATTGTATACACATATAGCGGGTCTAATTGCCCTTTAAGATATCTATAGCTCGGCACTAGCTCTCCGTACGCCTCTTGCGCGGCAAGGGCGATATCAACGTCCAATGGGTAACTAGGGTCTCGGAACTGGACGATGAGCTTCTCTGCGTTATCATGATAGGAAACCCGAACTGTATAGCTCTGCGCGCCTTGGCCAGCGGTGGGCGCTGCTACACCGCCTCCAGCAATAGCGACAGCCTTTTCGTGGCATGCTTGATCTGTAATAGGACGGTGCTTTTGGAAGAAGGTTTTGATCTGATAATTCGACAGAGCATTCATCTCGGCCCTTTCCTTAGCGATAGATGACAGTTGTCTGAGGGAGGTCCGAAATCAACGACCCGACCTGTTTAGAGGAAATAGTTTTCAAGGGAAGGAATGCTGCCTCGTCCAATTGCGATGAACACACTCCCAACATACCTATCCAAGACGCAGGCAGCAGGCAGGCCTGTTGCTGCCTGTTACAAAAGGAGGGGCTTCCTGCATGACAATCATGCTCCTTGCTTTCAAAACCCAACCCTAACCTATTATTGGTCAGAGACGATTTGAGTAAGTCGCAGCAGTTGTCAGAATGGTCACCAACACCCCCTACCATAACTGAAGGCAACTGCAGTATTTATACCACAGAGATTCCTGCAAAGAAACACATTTTCTTAATACTGGCCTTCTCTGCGCGAAAGCCTTCACTGAACTCGGCCCCTTTCCACACCCGATTCGCATGTTCGATACGGCTACAATGGCATCCGCTGATATCGCCCGTATCAACCCTTTGATGGTGTTGAAAATAGGAAGACGCGTTGGTACGCGTTGGTGGGTATTATTTACTCGTTACTTGCTAAGACCCACTGTACCGTACTCATTATTAGGTAAACTCCCGTGGGGTGTCGTTACATATTGTACCTACGTACTTCCAACACGACCCTCTTTCCACACGCGTAAATGGATTTCCAAGCGCGTCACCAAGTTGGAAACCGAATTGAGATTTCAGCGACATCCGGAATACACCCTATCCTATGACATTGAACCATAGATGACATTCAAAACGTACGAATAAATTTCCGAAACGAAGCGTTGTTCCGCAACAATGGCGAATTTCTTCGACGTTAAGGCTAGGAAACAGGCCGCCGCCGCTGGTATCTCCACGCAGAAACAAGATAAATCATCACAGCCACCAAGGACGCAGCCTTGGGTCGAGAAATAGTTTGTTCTTCCTTCTCCCAATGTCATGACATGCCCCATCGAGTTGCATCTGACAGGACGTCTGACCTAGCCGGCCGAGGACCCTCAACGATGTCACCGCCCAAGACCATACCATCACCGTCTTGCAGAGGACGCTACAAGCCTCCAACGTATGTCCAGCTTCTCATCGATCACACGACTCGACGCTGATCTGCAATAGCTTCCTCACATGCTCTTTTATGGTCCGCCAGGTAGGTCTTGACGTTGCCCCCGGGACCGACACCCGAAGCCACTTTGGGCAGCAGGCTAAACAAACGGACTGTTCCTAGGCACCGGCAAGACCTCTACCATCCTCGCCTTGGCGAAAGAACTATACGGCCCCGAGATGATCAAATCGCGCGTTCTCGAACTCAACGCCTCCGACGAGCGAGGCATCTCCATCGTGCGCGACAAGGTGAAAAACTTTGCCCGCATGCAACTCACCAACCCCACGGCCGAGTACAAGAAACGATACCCCTGCCCGCCGTTCAAGATCATCATCCTCGACGAGGCCGACTCCATGACCCAGGACGCCCAGAGTGCCCTGCGCCGGACCATGGAAACCTATAGCAAGATCACCCGCTTCTGTCTCATCTGCAACTACGTCACCCGCATCATCGACCCCCTGGCGAGCCGTTGCAGCAAGTTCCGATTCAAAAGCCTGGACCAAGAAAACGCGCGGAAGAGGCTCGAGGAAATCGCGGACAAGGAGGCCGTGCTTCTCGAGGACGGTGCCGTGGATGCCCTGATCAAGTGCAGCGAGGGTGACCTGCGGAGAGCCATTACCTTTTTGCAGAGTGCGGCCAGGCTGGTCGGCGCGGTGGCCGTGAACGGGGACGGGGACGCGGACCAAGATGGGGATGCGTCGATGGATGTGGACAAGAGGCCTGTCACTGTCAGGATCGTCGAGGAAATCGCCGGTGTCATCCCCGATAAGACCATCGATAGCCTGGTGGAGGCCATCCGGCCGCAGAAATCCCGCGATACCTACCAAGCCGTGGCCAAGGTCGTCGAGGATTTGGTTGCCGATGGGTGGAGCGCAAGTCAGGTTGTGACCCAGGTATGTTCATCCTAGGTGCTAACCTCGGTCTTCCCTCTCGCATTGCCTAACGTGGTGGATGCAGTTATATCAAGCCATTGTGTTCGATGAGATGATCCCAGACCTCCAGAAGAATAAGATTGTCCTGGTCTTCTCCGAGGTCGACAAGCGTCTCGTCGACGGCGCCGACGAGCACCTATCCATCCTAGATCTCGCCCTGAGGATATCAGGAATCCTTGCAGGTCATTAAAGTCTCAATGTCACGCCATACATCGGTCAAATGTCATGCGGGAAAAGGGGGCGGGGATTTGTATGTGGTCTTGCCGAAAAGCTGTGCAAAGGCGTTTTCGAGTTTGTGTGTACTTATTCAGGGGGTTAAATGGGGGGTTCGTTCTGCTGCTGCTTCACATTGCCTTCCCATCGCTTCCCATGGCCTTCCCATCGCTCTCCCGTTACCTGGTCGAGGGCTCATGGCCGATAAGGCCAAGCTTCCCATCCAGAATAGACCAAGGGTCCTCCAAAACAGCTGGCGCCGCTTTCGTGCGCTCAACATGCTTCCTCCGTCCTCGTTTACCATCGTGTTCGCCCGTCAGCCAGATATCCTCATCCCCCTCCCCCTCCCCTTCCGCCTTGCTTCCCTCACCCCCCCGGCCGAGTAGCTGGTCGATATCGTGAAGAGCCTTCATAGAGCCCTCCAAAGCCAACTGACCTTGCTCAATCTTCTCCGCCACCGCCTCCAGCGTCGCAATCTTGGCCGCGTCGGCCGCGAGCACCCAGGGTTTGACGAGGTTGGTGGAATCCGGCTTTTCCGCCGCGGTTGCGGCTGCCGATGCCGCAGCGATGTGGTCCCCAAAGCCGGATTTGGACCGCACCGCTGCTATCGGATTCGGGCGAGGCATGGCTGCTGCGCCGTGACTGGGCAGCAGTTGGCTTTCTTCGCTTAGATGGTCCAGCAGTTGCCGCGTGTCATTGACCTGCTTGGCCAGCGAGGCCTGTATGTGGGACTTGTGCTTGATCATGCCTTTCTGCTGTCGCGAGAGGTGCAGGAGACACTCGAGGTAGGGGATCATGAGATGCGTTGCTGGGGCGGGAGTGTCGTCTTTCTTGACTGCCGGCACCGGAGGGGCAGGCTGCTGCGAAATGGTTGGCTTCAGTGTCGGGGGAGGCTTTTGCGAGACGAGCGTCAGTAGCGACTTGCGTGCCGCTATGTATCGGGCATATTTCTCCTTGATTTCGGCCAGTTGGGCGGTTGTGTTGGTTTGTGGTCCTGCGACGTGTTCCCGGCGAGATTCTCGCTCGCCCTCCTCCCCTTCTTCGCCCTCCCCTGACGCCTTTCCTAGTTCTGCCTCGATCCAGTTGATGAGCTCGTTTCGGGTCAGGTTGAGCGCGTGTAGTTTGGCTTCGGCGCTGATGTTACCCGTGATGGGTTGTGTCCTGGCCCTCACATCATCGAGTAGTTGCTGTTCCCTCCGGAGCTGCAGTTTGGACCGAAGCACGACCTTTTCCAGTTGATCGATCAGACTAGATAGATCCTCTTTCGAAGCATTGGTGTTCATACCGAAACCTTCCATGATCTCCCTTGGTACATCGGGAAGGACCGGGGCGTCCATGAAGAGATGGTCTGGACTGAGGAATTTGTGCGAAGCAGCTGGTTGCTGCACCATCATGTTCACATACTTTTCGAGTGTCGACAGCTTCTCATGTTTCTGTCGCAGCTTCATCATGGCGAGATGATCTCGGATAACGTCCGTGGCATTGTCTTTAGGACTCGTACTACTATGTGGCGCGGTTCTCCTCCGAAGCTGGTCATATTCCTGGCGAGCTTTGACATTGTCGTGAGCGGCCCTTAGATATTCTCTCTGTAGACCCTGTATATCGTCTCTTCGCTGGACCTGGCTCGATGCGTCGAGAAGGGACAGTGGGCCTTGTAAGTCCTCGATCCGGCGATGCCGCTGCAGATGTATCGCCAAGACGCGTCTGATGTAAGCGACTTGTTCTCGTGGTTTGATGTACGGCTCAAGAGCGGCCTTTGTCTTTTGAAGTATTTCCGGCTCTGAGTCCATCGTACCAGTGGAAGCCAGTGCTGTTCATCTACAGTGATCGGATGTGCGAGGCGGTGAGTGAGTTGGCTGGCGACGGGCCGGCAGAAGTGATATGAGAGGCGACTTCCGAATGGGCCGTCGCAGCAAGAACTCGTAAGAGTCCGCCTACAATAATAGAAGAAACAAGACGGAGAGATAAGTTGGCGACATGCAGTTCAGTGCGGTGTACGAGGATCTTGGAAAAGGAGCCCTGGGTGCCTCGCGCATGCGTGCAACTCAAGAAGTACCTGGGTACTTGCCCTGTCATTCGCGACTGTCATACAGGAAGGTACCGATACAGGTAGGTGAATATCATCCAGAGGCAGGATATTCCGACTGTACCCTTTGGATATTCCGACTGTAGTTCTGATATGGGCCCACTTTCTTCCTATTTCGGAATGACAGACACAGCTACGTCGCAAACCACTCCAACGCCTTTTGACGCCTTTTGACGCTTTACTTCGTAGATCAATTTGATCGCTCAGACTAATTGAAGGCCGTAACTGAAATGATTTTTTGACTGCTTGATTGAGAACAGCGATTCCATTTCGTATCTATTTACCACCAATTAGGGCCTCTTTACAGAATCCAGTTCCCCGTCACTCATTCTTATACATCCAGCCTACTCCTGCTGCTGCTCCTGTTGTTGTTGTTGTTGTTGTTGCTGCTGCTGTAATTCACGGATAAGCGTTCGATTGAAGCCGATCGTAGAAGAAATAGCTCCGCGACCTCCTTTAGTAATAACAGCTCCACGACCTTTTCCACGACCTCTTCCACGACCTCTTCCACGCCTTCTTCCACGCCCTCTTCCACGCCCACGCCCACGGATATCGCCTTGTTGTTATTGTTGTTATTGTTGTTGTAAGGAAATAGGTAGTAGAAGCATAATCGCGTTGTTGATTGAAGCAGATTGAGGTTGCGCGTATGGGTTGAATTGGCGATCGTAACTTTGTGTGTGTGTGTGTGTGTGTGTGTGTGTGTGTGTGTGGGGTCTAGGACGTAAAAGTTGAATGGTCGGAAAAGTGGACCCACCGGAACTACAGTCGGAATATCCAAGTGGTACAGTCGGAATATCCTGCCTCTATCATCCAATGGCTGTGCAGCTTCAGTGCCATTTTGATGTACATGTGGCGTTCTGTGGCTGATGCGGCAATCAACACGTGATCAGGCGCCTCGCAGCCATGATGTAGGTACAACGGGGCAACCAATCTTTTTTCGACCTTCGATTCTCGCGAGCAACATCTCAGAATTGACCCATCTTTCATCATCACCGTCCCACCCTACACGTACATACACTTGGCTCTCGACACAGGGTTCGCCGGTTGAGCGAATTCCCTGATTCTTTCTTCTTTCACTCCAACCCATGGAAGACGGTGAATCTAAACATCAGCCATCATGTCGAACCAACAACGCGACATCTCCCAGTACAAGTACTCGGCCATGTCCAACCTGGTCCTCCAGGCGGACAGGCGTTTCGTCTCCAGGCGAAACGACGAGCCGACGGGCGACCCCGAGTCACTTGCTGGGAGGTTAAGCATTCGCGACATGGGCAACCGCGTCGCCCGTGACGCCGCCCCCAAACAGAAGAAGGCGCCGGGCCTGCCCCAAGTCGAGCGCGGCGGACTGCAAGAAGGTGAAGATGTGCTTTTGCGAGAGCAACGAAAGAGGAAAGGCGACGCTGCGCACATGAGAGGGACTGGCGTCCTGGGCACGGCAGACTTGACCATCGAGGGCCTCACATACCGGCCACGCACCCCCGCCACTCGAGCCACGTACGAGCTCATCCTGAAGATTGTCGCCGACAACCTCGGTGACGTACCGCAATCGGCCGTATTGAGCGCAGCAGACGTCATCTTGGAGTTCCTCAAAGACGACGACATCAAAGACAGCGAGAAGAAGAAGGAGGTGGATGACATGCTAGGCGTGTCTCTCAGTCCCAAGGAGTTCAACGAGCTTGTCAACCTGGGCAAGAAAATCACCGATTATGACGCCCAAGACGAGGACGAGACCATGCAAGATGGCACCGCAGAAGAGGCGGACGGCGACATGGACGACCGCCAAGGTGTCGCCGTCGTGTTCGAAGACGAGGACGAGGACGAAAACGCAATCACCCACGAAGTGCGCGACGAGACATCAGAAGAGGAAGATAATGAGGATGAGGACGAGGACGAGGGCAAACCAGATTCCACAGAGGACGCCGACGAGCCAGGACTGGGCGACGAAGCCATGGTCATCGATTCCGCCCAAACCAAGAATGAAAAGGAAGGAAAAGAGGCGAGGATAGTCCCGGCAAGGGACATAGATGCCTTTTGGTTGCAGAGACAAATCGGAAAGCTCTATTCAGATCATCACGAACAGGTCGACAAGGCGACGGAAGCGCTCCGCATCCTCTCGGGAGAGCCCGACGAAGCGGGGGGCGAGGAGAAGCCGCTCCGGGAGATTGAGAATGACCTGATGGAGCTCTTCGACTACGAACACCACACCTTGGTCCAGCTTCTGATCGAGAACCGGGAAAAGGTCGTATGGCTCACGCGTCACGCGAAAGCGGAGACGGACGAAGAACGCGCGGCTGTCGAACGGGAAATGGCCTCGGAAGGTCTCCAATGGATCCTCAACGAGAAACACGGTCGCAAACCGTCGGATCAGAAGTCTCGCAAGATCGACATCAAGATGGACATCGACGTTCCGCCCGAGGTCGCGGCCAAATCGGCGCCCAAGCCCGAACGCCCGGAGGGATTAATGGGAGGATTGCAACCGCGAAGGCTGATCAACCTCGACAACCTGGTTTTCGACCAGGGAAACCACCTCATGACCAACCCCAAGGTCCGATTACCCGAAGGCTCGACAAAACGGACGTTCAAGGGCTACGAAGAGATCCATGTGCCCATCCCCAAGAAGCCGGCCGACCGGAGCCAAGGACTGATCCCCATCACCGACATGCCCGAGTGGTCTCGGGTTCCGTTTGGCACGACAAAGGCACTGAACAAGATTCAGACCGAGTGCTTCCCCACCGCCTTTGAGGACGACGGGAACATGCTCATCTGTGCCCCGACGGGCAGTGGAAAGACCAACGTGGCCATGCTCACCATCCTCCGCGAGATTGGCAAGAACCGCAATCCTCAGACGGGAGAGATCGACCTGGATGCGTTCAAGATTGTTTACATCGCGCCCTTGAAAGCCCTCGTCCAGGAACAAGTCGGCAACTTTGGCAAGCGCCTCGAACCCTACGGAATCAAGGTGTCCGAGTTGACGGGTGACCGACAACTTACCAAGCAGCAGATTTCCGAGACGCAGATCATCGTCACCACTCCCGAGAAGTGGGACGTGATTACCAGAAAGGCCA
This sequence comes from Sodiomyces alcalophilus JCM 7366, assembly GCF_042370955.1. NCBI lineage: Eukaryota > Fungi > Ascomycota > Sordariomycetes > Glomerellales > Plectosphaerellaceae > Sodiomyces > Sodiomyces alcalophilus. The sequence goes on along the minus strand of NW_027263535.1, from coordinate 5,152,831 downwards.
CCGATCTCACCTACACCAGCCTCGTTCGGCTCATTATCATTGATGAGATCCATCTGCTGCACGACGAACGTGGTCCTGTTATTGAGAGTATCGTGAGCAGGACCATTCGAAAGACGGAGCAGACTGGTGAGCCGGTTCGCCTCGTCGGTCTGTCAGCGACGTTGCCCAACTACCGAGATGTCGCCAGCTTCCTTCGAGTCGATGCGGCCAAGGGATTGTTTCATTTCGACGGCTCCTACCGGCCTTGCCCCCTGCGCCAGGAATTCATCGGCGTGACAGATCGCAAGGCCATCAAACAAATCAAGACCATGAACGACGTTACCTACAACAAAGTGATCGAGCACGTGGGCACGAACCGGAACCAGATGCTCATCTTTGTCCACTCGCGCAAGGAGACGGCCAAGACGGCGCGATATATCCGCGACAAGGCGCTCGAGCTGGACACCATCAACCAGATCCTGCGTCATGACGCCGGTAGCCGTGAGGTTCTCAACGAGGCCGCTAGCCAGGCGACCGACAAGGAGCTCAAGGACCTCCTGCCCTACGGTTTCGGTATCCATCACGCGGGCATGAACCGGATGGACCGGACCGACGTCGAAGACTTGTTTGCGCGAGGCGCCATTCAGGTTCTCGTCTGTACCGCGACTCTTGCCTGGGGCGTCAACTTGCCCGCCCACTCGGTCATCATCAAAGGCACGCAGGTGTACTCTCCCGAAAAGGGCAGCTGGGTTGAGCTCAGTCCCCAAGACGTCCTGCAGATGTTGGGGCGTGCCGGCCGGCCCCAGTTCGACACATATGGCGAGGGCATCATCATCACGACGCAGAGCGAGATACAATATTACCTGTCTCTGCTGAACCAGCAGCTACCCATCGAGAGCCAGTTTGTCAGCAAGCTGGTGGACAACCTCAATGCGGAAATTGTCCTGGGTAACGTGCGGTCGAGGGACGAGGGCGTCGAGTGGCTCGGGTACACGTACCTCTTCGTCCGGATGTTGCGCTCGCCCGGGTTATACCAGGTCGGCGCCGAGTACGAGGACGATGAGGCCCTGGAGCAGAAGAGAGTAGACCTCATACACTCCGCGGCGACGGTCCTCAGAAAGTCCAACCTCGTCAGGTACGACGAGAAGACGGGTAGACTCCAGGCGACGGAACTGGGACGCATCGCGTCGCATTACTACATCTCGTACGGCTCCATGGACACCTACAACACCCTCATCCAGCCCGCCATCACCACGATTGAGCTCTTCCGGGTCTTCTCGCTCAGCGCCGAATTCAAATACATTCCTGTCCGACAGGACGAGAAGCTCGAGCTGGCGAAGCTCCTGGGCCGAGTCCCCATCCCGGTCAAGGAGAGTATCGAAGAACCTCACGCCAAGATCAACGTTCTTCTCCAAGCATACATCTCGCGGCTCAAGTTGGAAGGCCTCGCTCTCATGGCAGACATGGTATACGTCACGCAGTCGGCGGGCCGTATCCTGCGTGCCATCTTCGAGATCACGTTGAGGAAGGGCTGGGCCTCGGTGGCCAAGACGGCGCTGGACCTCTGCAAGATGGCCGAGAAGCGCATGTGGCCGACCATGTCGCCCCTGCGCCAGTTCCCCACGTGCCCCAGGGAGATTATCCAAAAGGCGGAGAGGATGGAAGTGTCCTGGGACAACTACTTCGACTTGGATCCGCCGCGCATGGGCGAGCTTCTGGGAATGCCCAAGGCCGGGAGGACGGTGTGCGCGCTCGTTGCCAAGTTCCCCAGGCTCGAGGTGCATGCCCAAGTGCAGCCGCTGACCAGGTCGATGCTCCGCGTTGAACTCAGCATCACGCCCAACTTTGAATGGGACGACGACGTGCATGGCCCGGCCGAGAACTTCTGGATCATGGTGGAGGATTGCGACGGCGAGGACATTTTGTATCACGATCAGTTCCTGCTGCGCAAGGAGTACGCCGTTTCCGAGTCCAACGAGCACATTGTCGACTTTACTGTCCCCATCACCGATCCGATGCCGCCCAACTACTTTATTTCGGTCATCTCGGATCGCTGGACGCATTCCGAGACCAGGCTTCCGGTGTCGTTCCACAAGCTCATCCTCCCCGAGAAGTTCCCTCCCCACACCGAACTCCTCGAACTTCAGCCGCTCCCTGTTTCGGCGTTGAAAGTCAAGGAGTACGCGAGGTTGTATCCGGGCTGGGACCACTTTAACCGCATCCAGACGCAGACATTCAAATCTCTCTACGAGACGGACCAGAACGTGTTCGTCGGCGCGCCCACCGGGAGCGGCAAGACGGTTTGCGCCGAATTCGCGCTGATGCGCCACTGGTCCAAGCGGAACACCACCGATGGCGACGACCAGGCCGGAGGGCGTGCCGTGTACATCGCGCCCTACCAAGAACTGGTTGACATTCGTCTGGACGATTGGCGGAAGAGACTCGCCCCGCTGCGCGGCGGCAAGACGATCGAGAAGCTCACGGGCGAGACGGCGACAGACCTGAAGATTCTGAGGTCGAGCGACCTGATCCTCGCCACGCCGATCCAGTGGGATGTGCTCTCGCGGCAGTGGAAGCGGCGGGTCGAGGTGCAGACGGTGGAGCTGTTCATCGCCGACGAGATCCATCTGCTGGGCGGCCAGCAAGGGTACATCTACGAGTCGGTGGTGTCGAGGATGCACTACATCAGGATGCAGACGGAGCGTCCCATGCGCATCGTGGCGCTGAGCGTGTCCCTGGCCAACGCGAGGGACCTGGGCGAGTGGATCGACGCCAAGAAGCATGAGATTTACAATTTTAGCCCTCACGTCCGAGCCGTTCCGCTCGAGCTTCACATCCAGTCGTACACGAACCCCCATTTCCCGTCGTTGATGCTTTCCATGGCCAAGCCTACGTACTTGGCCATCACGCAAATGTCCCCCGACAGGCCTGCTCTGGTCTTCGTGCCGAGCCGACGGCAGACCAGGGCGACGACACGGGATCTTCTGGCCACCTGCTTTGCCGACGACGACGAAGATCGGTTCCTGCACGCCGATGTCGAGCAGATGCGACCGCTGCTGGACCGGATCAACGAGGAGGCGCTGGCCGAAGCTCTCTCGCACGGCATCGGGTACTATCACGAGGCGCTGAGCCAGAGCGACAAACGTATCGTCAAGCATCTCTACGACCACGGCGCCATTCAGGTCCTCGTCGCATCGCGGGATGTATGCTGGGAGCTCGACTGCACGGCCCACCTGGTGGTGGTGATGGGCACGCAACACTTTGAGGGCCGCGAGCATCGCTACGTCGACTACCCGGTGAGCGAGGTGCTGCACATGTTCGGCAAGGCGCTCCGGCCCGGCAAGGACGGCCGAGGCCGTGGTGTCCTGATGGTGCCGGCGGTGAAGAGGGAGTACTACAAGAAGTTTTTGAACGAGGCGTTGCCGGTCGAGTCCCACCTGCACAGCTACCTGCACGACGCGTTTGTGACGGAGATTAGCACGCGGCTGATTGCGAGCGGCGAGGACGCGATCAACTGGACGACGTTTACGTACTTTTACAGGCGGCTCCTGGCGAACCCCAGCTATTACAACCTCACGGACACGACGCAGGACGGCCTCAACGACTACATGTCGGACCTCATCCAGACGACGCTGACGGAGTTGCAAGAGTCGAAGATTATCGAGCTGGACGACGACGACGGCACGGTGATGCCGCAGAACGCGGCGATGATTGCGGCGTACTACAACATCTCGTACATTACGATGCAGACGTTCCTCCTGTCTCTGAGCGCGCGGACCAAGCTCAAGGGCATCCTCGAGATTGTGACGTCGGCGACGGAGTTTGAGTCGATCCAGATCCGGCGACACGAGGAGGGCATCCTGCAGCGCATCTACGACCGGGTGCCGGTCAAGATGTCGCAGCCGGCGCCGGACTCGCCGCACTTCAAGGCGTTTGTGCTCCTGCAGGCGCACTTTTCGCGGATGCAGCTGCCGATCGACCTGTCCAAGGACCAGGAGGTGATTGTGTCCAAGGTGCTCAGTTTGCTGAGCGCGACGGTCGACGTGCTGTCGTCGGACGGGCACCTGAACGCGATGAATGCGATGGAGATGTCGCAGATGGTGGTGCAGGCCATGTGGGATCGGGACAGCCCGCTGAAGCAGATTCCTCACTTTACGCCGGACGTTGTCAAGGCGGCGAGCGAGTTTGGGTATGTTTGACTTTTGCTTCCCTATTCTCCCTGAAGTGTCACTAACGCGCAACAGAATCAAGGACATTTTCGACTTCATGGAGGCGATGAATCCCGAAGAGAACCCCGACTACGCCAAGCTGATCAAGAAGATGGGGCTGGACCAGAAGCAGCTTGCGCAGGCGGCCAACTTTACCAACGACAAGTACCCGGACGTCGAAATGGAGCACGAGGTGCTCGACGAGGACGATATCCGGGCCGGGGAGCCGTCGCAGATCCTCGTGAAGATCCAGCGGCAGCTGGAGGAGGACGACGAGTTCGACCCGACGGTGCACGCGCCGTTCTACCCGGCGACCAAGCTCGAGAGCTGGTGGCTGGTGGTGGCGGAGGAAAGCACCAAGAGCGTGCTGGGGATCAAGCGCGTCACGGTGGGGAGGACGTTCCAGGGCAAGCTCGAGTTTATCGTGCCGACGGCGGGGAAGCACGACCTGAAGCTGTTCCTTATGAGCGACAGCTATGTCGGGGTGGACCAGGAGCGGGAGTTTACGGTCGAGGCGGCCGAAGGGATGGATGTCGACGAGGACGACGAGGACGAGGAAGACGAGGAGTAGACGGCGTGCAAGGATAGGAAGAAGATCACATTGTATTTTATTGGCCTTTCAGTGTGGTATGTGTATTCATAGTATGGGCGTTGTAGGTGAAAGATATTGACGATTCTATGCGACAGTTAATAAGGGGCTGGGTTTAGAGTGGACGGACACTGTGGCTGAGGTGGCGTCTGACAGTGACTTGCATGTGCACAAGTGGATGTACCTACTGCAAGTGGATGTACCTCTCAAGTGGAGGTACTCAACACGCCAAAGTCATTACAAGTACCAAGTCACACGTAAAGTGGATCGACCAATGGAAACAGTCACGTGCTATGCTATTTTTCGTCATCAACCAGTACGAATCCGTATTAAGAGCGTCTCTTGCTCTTGCCTGCGACGCGGAGTTTGACTACAAAGTATATTACACATTTCTACGTACTCGTACTCGCTGTCGTTGGACAAGGCGGACGTCGTAGAGTTTCTCCTCACTTTTCCTATTTTCCGGTGACGGGTTTTACTTTTGCTCTTTTCATCACATCAACACCCGCACATAAAGAGGAGCTCTTCTGACATCCTTTACCGCGCATCGCTATCCACTACCAACAAAGCTTTGCCAATTCATCGCATACTTGCTACCACCCGCTTGTCGCAACACTTGTGCATCCAGCTACTTTGCGCGCGTTAAGACGCGTTCCTTTTTGTTGCTTTTTTCCATCCATTGGACATCTCGGCCCTCGGTATCGCCACCGTCGCGCTTTGCCGTGATTGTGATCTTTGGGCATCGTTCGACGCGCACTAGGTGCTCCAATCGGCATCGACACCATGGTCATCATGTCTGGCGAGGGAAGCGGCGCGCCCGCTCCTGCGACCGAGCAGGTTGAGAAGAAGGAGGAGACTACCGCGACTGCTGCTCCTGACGCTCCTACCACCGACGACACCAAACCAGCTGAGGCGGGCGGCGACGCGGAAAGCGAGAAGAAGCCGGAGGAGGCGGTTGGTGATAAGGCCGAGGCTGATCAGGCGTCTGGCAAGGAAGCCAAGGAGGAAGCCGAGGAAGCCAAGGAAGAAACCAAAGCGGAGTCCAAGGCAGAGTCCAAGGAAGGGGAGTCTAAAGAAGAGGAGCCCAAGGAAGAAGTGTCCAAGGAAGCGTCCAAGGAAGCGTCCAAGGAAGAGTCCAAGGAAGAGTCCAAGGACGAACCCAAGGAAGAACCCATGGAAGAGTCCAAGGAGGAGTCCAAGGCAGAAGAGCCCAAGGAGGCTGAAGGTTCGTTCGTCCTGCAATTGCGAATTTACCTTCTAGTCGTGTCCTCCCGTCGACTAACCCAACCTCTCACATTACAACAGTTGCTGCCGATCAAACCGATTCCAAGCCTAAAGACGACGACGACAACAAGGCCCAGGATGGCGCCGATACCGAGATGAAAGATGCGCCCCCGGCTGCGGATGGCGAGCAGCCTGCTGTGGCTGCCGATGCAGCTGACGATTCGGTGGTTGCCAACGAGACGACTGCTGCCACGCCTGCTGGTGGCAGTTCCAAGGACCGCCGCAGGTCGGGCGCTGGAGCCGAGGCCAAGGGCAAGAAACTGAACAGGAAGGCTTCCAAGGCCAAGCTCTCCTACACCGACGCGAAGCCTGGCGACTATTTCCTCGTCAAGCTCAAGGGCTACCCCCAGTGGCCGGTCATCATCAGCGACGAGGAGATGCTTCCCGAGCCGCTCATCCGCACCCGGCCCGTCACTGCCATGCGGGCTGATGGCACCTATCGCGAGGATTACGCCGATGGCGGCAAGAAGGTTAACGACCGCACCTTTCCCATCATGTACCTCTGCACCAACGAATTGTGAGTAGTGCCCCGTTGCGTTCGTTGTCTTGAGGGAAAAGCATCCCACCGTTGTCCTTATTCTTTTTTGGGCCGTGCTAACCACGATTGTTCGCACAGCGGATGGGTGCACAACTCGGCTCTCCAAGAGCTCTCTGTGGAGCGCGCAAGCGAACTGCTGACTGATAGGGTCAGGAAGCGGGAGCTACGGGAAGCGTTCGAGCTCGCCATTGAGCGACATCCGCTCGACTACTACAAGGACATGCTACACAGATGGGCCGAGGAGCAAGAAGCCAGGCGGCAAGAAGCGGAGGAGGCGGCAGAGGCCAAGGCGGCTGCGGCTGCGAGGAAGAAGAAGAGGGCGTCGATGGCGGCATTCGACGAAGACATGGATGTCGAGATGGCCGATGTTGTCGACGAGGAAGTGAAACCCAAGTCTAGCAAGAAACGCAAGGCCGAAGAGGCGGCGGTGCGTCCAGCCTCCCCTTCTCTACCGACGACCATGACTAACCTCCGGCAGACACCGCAACGGTCCGATTCGGTCAAGAAACCCAAGATTAAGCTCACCACTTCGTCCACGGCCAAGACGGCCAACGGAACGCCTACTAGCAAGTCGTCCTCTAAGGAAGGGCTACTCAAGTCGGCTTCCAAGAGCAAGTCCAAAAAGGAGACGGCCGAGAAGAGAGAGGTGGTCAGGGAGCCCGAGCTTACGCCGGAGGAGAGGCATCTGCGCAAAGAGGTAATGTTTCCGTCGCCAGACGGTCCGGTTCTACGTGTTGATGTTGTACCTGGCGCTGACAAAATTACAGAAAGAGGTCCTTTTCCTACGCCACAAACTTCAAAAGGGCCTGCTCACGCGAGAGCAGATTCCCAAAGAGGAGGAAATGAAGCTCATGTCGGACTACATCTCCAAGCTGGAGAGCTTCCCGGATCTGGAGGTGTCGATCATCCGAGCGACCAAGATCAACAAGGTGCTCAAGGCGATCCTGAAGCTCCATTCGATCCCGAAAGAAGCCGAGTTTGATTTCAAGCCGCGGTCGCAAGCGCTCCTCGACAAGTGGAACAAGATTCTCAACAGCGAAGGTGTGGCGACGCCGGCGGCACCGGCCAACGGAGTGAACAAGGGCGCAGAAAAGAAGAGCGAGCCGGAAGCGGGAGCCAACGGCGTCAAGGGAGACGATACCAAGGGGCCGTCGTCCGAAGCGGCCAAGTCGGAAGCGGTTGACAAGTCCGAAGAGGCCGACAAGGCTGAAAAGGCGGACGAGGCTGCAAAGGCCGAGGCTGAAAGGACCGAGGCCGAGGAGGAAGAGAAGAAGACCCAGGAAACGGTATAGCTGGCCCTCCGGACAAGTTGGCGCGATGGTTTGTAACAAGGCTAACGGATGCGAAAAAGGAAAAGGAACAGGATGATGCTCCATCGACCTCCAAAGAAGTCGCAGCCGAAACCTGAAGCTGGTTACCTGGAATCAGTCAGTTTCAGCCTTCCAGCGCATGTTGGTGCAGCCAACCGCACACAAGGCTCGGGCATCGTCCACAACTAGGCCAAATCCCGCCACCGGACGTTAACGACTTGACTTGTCTTTCCTTTCCCTTACTATCGGCATGCACGGGTAGTCGATTTTGCGAACAAAAAAAAGAAAAACGTTTCCTTTTCCTGGTTGTATCGCTGGGCTCTGTTCATTGCGACCAATTCGACGAGTTTATGTATCATTACACCAGTTTCCGTTTTGATTATTGTTTTGTTGCCTGGGAGATGTCGACGTTCGACGTTTAGTCGGGAACGCCATGCTGTCGCTCGACGGGCGAAGGAGTTGTCCAATACGATGCAACACCGGTCGGTATTGGAGCGGAGGTCCACGACGACATGGCAGCCGCCGTGGTGCGTCAAAGGAGGATGTTCAGGCAGCGAGGGGTTTCCCGCAGTGACGGCAGGTAGAGGCAAGGGCTGGTGCATGGCATCTTTATTAGGAGGAGGGAATGGGTGCTTCTCTAGGATTAAGAAGAGCGCGTGTGTCTTGGATGACGCAGAGGCGTGTTTGGAAATATTTGTTCTTGCCACTACACTACCATGACCGCTTGCGATGAGGGAGGCCCTGATGGATGAATGGTATATACCTCTTCGTTACCGGTTGCCAGCAGTATTTATGGTCCAGCAGGATGCACGATGCGAGATTGTTGTTCTTGGTCCGAGTTGGATTGGATGGGTGACTGCTGGCGCATAGCAGGCTGGCCTGTTACGGGAGCTGGCTGAGAGTTTGGTAGGATGGTTCTGCACGTGTAGAGGTTTCGCCGGTAAACGTGATAGTATAATGAGACTGATGCATTGACATGTGAGGGTTGATTGTGAGAATTGAGAATGCATGAGATGGAGGTTGAGGTGATGGTGAGAGTTGAGGCATTGAGGCGACAAGGAGGGATGATGGTACGTACCCGTAAGTACAGTGCTATCTACACGGTGTACGACTTACTGAGTACGCGATTACAGCACGCGTCTCCCAAGTCAATCGACTTGTACCGACAGACTCACTTTAGCCATAAGTGTACCTACCTCTTCACACACAATGGCTTCACAAGACGAGACAGAGACTCGTTTCTCACGGCACGACCACCAGGTATGCGCTCCAGATTCAATTATATTATTCCAGATGCTCATCCAACGCACCAGGCCGCCTACATCTTCCGACCCCAGGGCCAAGACCAGGCGGGCCAGCCATCGACAGAGCGTCCGTCCAAGAGGAGACGCACGTCAACCAAGACCACGCCGCCGGCACCAAAGTCTGTGCCTGAGAGAGACGGGGATGGGGAGGCTGATTCGAATGGACCATCGTCGCTCTTTGTCCCCTTGCTCAACGGTCTCGAATCGGCCGACTGCGTGAGGCTGCGTGAGAAGCTCTTTACGGAGAGTTGGGGCCGCAATGAGACTCGAGTTCAGGTATGTGGGAGGCATTGACTTTGTTTGTTTTGTATTCGGGCATGCTAAACGACTGCCTGCCACAGAACATCCTCCGGGACGCCAACTCGGCTACCCTGGACCAGGTCACTACGTTTGTACAGACCGAGAGGGAACAGCAGTGAGTGTCAAACTTGTTGAGTGCATGCTGTGGGATGATTCACTGGTCTAACGCTGAAATAGGGACAAGATAACCTCGGCCTTCATCATCACCGGTGCCAACATTGCATCGCAGGACCTGCTCTTCGGCCAGCTGGCCGAGAGGCTGACCACGGGCACCCGGAGCAAGTTTGTGCGCCTTCGTTCTTCCGAGGCGACCAACGTCAAGGCGGCGCTCAAGAAGATTATCCAGGATGCCACGTCGGGGGATTCGTCTGAGGCGTATAACGACGAGGATGTCGAGATGTCGTTAGGTTTCGATTTGGATGTAGGGGTGACACTCATTTCCTTCTGATTTGGATACTAACTGGCTATAGGACCGGAAATATCTCAACTACGATCTAGAGGGCTTGCATGTCTACGTCAAGGCGCATTCCTGTGAGCGAATCTGCGTCGCTTTCCAGGATAGCGAAGGGTTCGACAGCGCGCTTTTGTCCGACCTTGTCGTGCTTTTCAGGTGCGTTTTCTTTTTTTTTTTCTTTTTTCCCCCCCGTAGACTTTGTCCCTTGTCATCTCACAACGATCAGTTCATGGATGCCCCAGATCCCGTTCACGTTGCTCTTCGGCGTAGCTACGTCGGTCGACTTGCTCCAGGCTCGGCTGCTCAAGTCGGCCTGCCAGCTTCTCTACGGTGCCCAGTTCGACGTGGTGCAGACCGACACCATCCTCGAGCAGGTGTTCAAGCCCGCCGTTGCCGGGGAAGACGTCCTCCTGCGCCTGGGGCCTTCGCTGCTCCAGACGCTGATCGACAGGCAGCATGACCACGTAGCCGGCATCCATTCCTTTCTGAGCTCGCTCAAGTACGCCCACATGTGCCATTTCTACGCGAACCCGCTCAGCATCTTTGCCGCGGGGGACCAGGGGCTGAGCAGACAAGACATACAGCCCGAGCACCTGGAAGCCATTCGCACGCTGCCCTCGTTCCGACGGGCCGTCGAATGTGCCGTTGAAGAGGGACAGCTGGAGACGGCACGGTCTTTGCTCCATGACGACGATTACCTCGGCGACAAAATCCTGGAGATCCCAGAGAAAAGGAAAGCTTGGACGACAAAGGCACTACGCGCCGTAACGCTCCTCCGGGCCACGGGGGTCGTCCAGGACCCGTTCCCTCAAACGTACATGACGGTGCTGTCAGAAGGAATGGGCCGCTCGCCAGACGAGCACCACAACGACAGCAGCACTGACCATCATGTGCAGGCCGTCAAGCGGATGTCACCGGACGAGTTCATCGCCATGCTCACCCGCGTGTCCGAAACCCTTGGGAACGGAGACCCCGCCGTCGGCCTAGGAGCATGGCGGGTCAAGTTCCCCGAGCCCGTCCCGCTCGGGGACAGGAATCCAGAGCACGACGAGGACATGGCTCATGCGTTTGAGGCGTTCGCCGCCGAAACCAGGGCCCTGATCGCCCGGGCGCAGGAAGACGGAAAGACGCTCAAGAGCGCCTACAGCGGCCAGAGCAGGGTGGTGCGGACGACGGTGGTGGCGCAAAAGGTGCAGCTGAGCCGCGACTCGGCGGCGCTGTCGGACGAGGACAAGGCGTTCACCAGGGTGGTGGACAGGGTGGTCGCCATGCTGGCCGAGTCGATCTGGTGCGACCCGGCCGAGAGCGTGTTCCTGCACGAGACGTGGCTGTACGACTCCAAGATGCCGTACCGCGACGTGTTTGTGCCGCGGCCGCGGGTCGTGTTTGAGAGGAGCCTGACGAGGCCGCATGATTACCTTGCCTGCGCGTGCTGTCGCGCCGAGGACGACGAGGGGCCCAACGGAGGAGGTGGTGGGGGTGGCATCGCGGCGACGTTGCCGGTCACGTCGCTCCTTTACCACCTCTACCTGGAGACGCCTGGGCTCATCAACGTGGCGGACCTGTGGGCGGCTTTTTACGCCTTGGTCGGCGAGGGGACGGAGGGGGAGGTGGGGTACGACGAGCGGACGGCTCTGGCGTTGTTTTATAGGGGGTTGGCCGAGTTGAAGGCGCTTGGGTTTGTGAAGCATAGCAGGAAGAAGGTGGACCATGTGGCCAAGGTGAAGTGGCTGTGAGGGCTGTCTCGGTTCTACGAAGCGCGTCTGGACTGTCGCAGGGAACTCGCATGTTACGTTTTCCTCTTTTGAGATACAGCGACGGTCCTTTTAATAGAAGATAATCAATAATGCAAATCTGCACCATCCTCCCAAGCTTCCGAGATTATGTTTTACCTCGAGGTTGAGGGTCTACGAATTCCTCTCCAGTCTGATACCACCCTTTGTGCTACTCTGTACTGTGTCGAAGCCCTCGCCCTGCTTTATAACTCAAACTTACTGTCCCTTCTATGTATTGTGTATACGAAGTACAGCGTGGTATCACTATTCTTCGGCATAACCTTCATGTGTACGTTGTATTCACCGACCTCGGCACAGAATGTCTCGGCTTCCGCCGTTTAATTTCACACTCGAGACACAGCTGACGAAAGAGGGATGGACAAACGAACATGTCTCACTCGGAAACCACCGCCACAGTACAACGCAGCCGTCGCTCCCAATTAGGTAGGTGATGGGATCGATCCCTGGGACCCGGGCGCTGGGGACAAAGGCAAATTCCGAGGAAGGGGGTGCGAGTGGGCTGTGGCGCAACCAACGGACAAAAGCCACGAGTTTGAATCCGACAATCTGGATCAGGGGGTGTGGGGCCTTATTTAAATGCCGGTGTGGCTGAGTCCGAGGTACGTACCTATTCGTACCTATGTACCCATTACTCCGTACTCCGTGGCGCATTCGGAAGACGCCCAAGATAGTAACCGACTTGAACAAAGACCCGAGGATAGGGATGATCGGGGGCAAATAATAATCCCACTAGACTTCAAAGAAGTCAAGACATGGAGTGCGCTAGGGAAGTCACTGTATGTTGCACTCGTCAGGCTGTCTCGCCTACCGTCCTGTCGTCCTGTCGTCGTCGTAGCGCCGCGCCGTCTCGCTCCCGTGGGGAAGAATTCAGCTGGGATTTTTCTCTTCTCTTCATCCAATGCCGGGATACCGCGTGCTGGAAGATCCCGTGGCATCTGGAACAAACGGGGGTCCTCGCGCTTCTCGTCGCTCTCTGCCGCCGCCCCGTCCTTTCCCCCCACCGTGTCCCAATCTCCCGGGTAGTGTTAGTTGCCCTTTGTTAGTATATCTGGGTTTCTCGGCAATCTCCCAGAGGTTTCTTTGGCTCGTTTGGCCACGGTCCTTGTCTACTTGTCTTGCCTCGAGTGACGAACAGAGGCTAGTTTTGTTTCACTTTGACCTCATTTTCTTTGGCGATGTCTCGGTTCGGCTTCAAAGGAAGGTTTCGTCAATGGATGAGGCGGGGATGAGACTGAGTGCCGGCATCTTCCTTTTGTTCGTGCGCCTTTCTTTGGTTGGGTGGGTAGGGTGGTTGTCGAGTCCGGTCTGGTCGAGTTTGTGATTAATTACTTATTATCCTCGACCCCTTCTATCATTCTTCCCATCATCGTCCTACAGATTCGAAACTGCAACTGTTCCAAGCCTCGAGGACCTTGACTCTTCCAATCATCTCAATCTCAACTACTTGTCGCCCAGGAGAACTCTCCCACCTACAACAACAGTACAGTCCCAGACAATAACATCACATCCTGTCCTCACCAACGGGGGAACAAAGCAACTGGACCGAGTCAAAGTGCAAAGGAGGAAAAGACAACACAAACAATGCCCGCAAGCCGGGAACCTCGCCGAGGCTCATCCTCACACGACCGAAACCGAAGCCACAGGAACACCACCAGCAACAGCCTCGGCGCCACGCCCGCCCAGTCAGGAGCAGGGATAACAGCCAGGAGAACAGCCCGGCGCGCAAGCGGCACAAGCACAAGCACAAGGTCATCCTCATCGCGCCTCTCGCCCGTCTTCAAGGAGAAGCTCCGCCAGCTGGCCCAGCCCCTGGCGCCGCTGGTCCAGATGACCTCGGGCGCCGTCCACCCGCGCTTCCCGCGCACCCTGCTCGGCTTCTGGCTCCTCACCGACGCCGAGCTCGACGACCTCGCGCGCTTCTACCACCAGCGCGACCCGGGGCCCTGGAAGATGCAGTACCCGTGTCCCGTCACCTGGGAGGGCGTCCTCACCACGGGGCAGAAGCGGCGCAAGTTTGGCAAGTTTATTGGTCTACGGTATGTTTGACCCTAACCGGAGATAGAACGGAAGACGGAAACGAAAGAAAGTGAACGAAAGGACGTGAAACTAACAGTGTATGTAGGGGCTGTGAAACTCCCATCACCCTCGTGGCTCCCCCCTTGCCCCTGACGCAGCGGCTGGGGACCACTCCCACCACGACAGCAGCCATGAAAGACACAACACCAACAAGTCCGTCGCATCCTTGGCTCACCAGCGAGGAGCAGATCATGGAGAGCGCGCGCCGTGCACGTCTCGCCGAGGACAACGACAAGTCTCTCCAGAAGAAGCTCCACTGGTCCAGGTGACCATACATGACCTCGGCCGTACAAATCATCTATCGTCTCTCTCATGTCGCATTCGGGCGGCTTTATCTTAGCGTGGCACAGCATTGGCGTTTGGACGGAGGCTGGTGTGCCTAAGCGGTTTACTCGGGTTGACTTTATGTTTTTTTGCCTTGGGATTCTTTTCTTTTCTTTTTTGTTTTCTCTGCCCTGGCGTCGGACACAGGTAGCATAGCAATGGCGAATAGCAAGCTGAATATTCAACCACAATCATGTCTCGCTGGAATGATACTACAAGAGACAGCTCTTGCCACTCATGATATCCATTGTAAGGCGTCCTAGCAATCCCTTGGGTCCTAGCATCCCTTTGCCCTCTAAAACTATCCTGGGCCCGCTAAACGCCTATCGAATCCAATCGCAATGGGTATGTCCTGGATGACCGACGAATGAGGCGCGCTATGTATATGTGCCTCATCGCCTGACGTCCGTCGTAAGTCTGTTCATAGTTGTGCAGAGCCATTGAACTGCACGCGCCGGTCCTAATCCGCCAACAGAGAGAGGGTAGACAGTAGGGTGCAGGGGGAGAATTCACCTCCGGGTGAAAAGTAAAGAGGGAATTCCCAGAAGAAAAGGCAGGAGAGTGAGTTTAACAAGTCCTTCTCAGTTCTTGCCCTTCTTCTTCTTCTTCCCGGCGGTGCCCACGACCACGGCATCCGCCTCGCCGTCGACGCTCGAAGGGGCCGTAGAAGCGGAAACGCTGGCGGGAACGCTCTTCCCGTCCTTGTTGTCGCCCTCCTCGTCCAGCTCGCGCATAAAGTCGGCTTGGATGGCCGCCCGGCGCTTCTCCCACCATGCCTTCTCCGCCTCTGTTTGTTCCTGGATGCCGTCCAGCTTCTCGCGGAGGTTCGTGTTGGCCGCGATCTCGTTGGCCGATTGGAAGATGATCTGGCCCCAGTTGGGGACTAGGGCATTTGCCTGGTGCGATGAGTGTCAGAAAGAAGAAGACAGAAAAGGAAGAAGACGGAAAAAACGCACCTCCATCACAACATCGCGAAGCTCATCCTCCATCTCCTTCTCCGCCCGTTGAAACCGCTGCCAAAGGTCATCACCCACGCTGCCCTTCTGGAGAAGAGAGCTGCAAGCCTGCTTCGCTGTCCGGATCTGCACGAGGCGGCGGATGTCCTCGACGGCGCGCCGGAGGAGAGCCGCACGAATGACGCTGTCGGGGATAGGGGGGGAGGATTCCTTCTTTTCCTTGTCCTGCTCGTCGTCTCCGGGGCCGAGGTGAAGGAGGGACAGGTAGACGTCGCGTTGGAGGTGAGGGCCGAACCAGGGAGCCAGGTTTGCGCTTTGGGCTGAGGAAGAGAGGTTAGTACACTGCAGCTGTGGATCATAAGGAAAAACGGAATAACGGAAGAAAAAACAAAAGCGAATGGTAGCCTAGAACATACCAGCCTTGCGTTTTCTGTAAATGGTCGAAAAAGTGTAGAGGGAACCGCCCAGGACGAAGAGGTATGCGACTGGGAGCGCGAGGCTCAACCAGTCGATTTGTGGTATGCTGAAGCCCATTGCTGCGACTGAATGACTCTGATAATCTCTTGGATTCAATCAAATAATACCACAACGCAAAATCGGGTTGGCTGGGCTGTTGTGTTGCAGTCGCAGTGTCGAGGTCGTGTCTGGGCGTCGGCGATTGAAGATGCCAGCTGGTGGGATGGACGATGGACGATCTGGCCAAAGTACCCAGGGTACGTACCAAAACTGCGAGAGCTTACTCGTGGGTCCGGAATTCTACCGGTAGCCCCGCGGAACAGCCAGATTGGGATTAGCGTACGTTGTGGCCAGAATACAAAGACGTTGACGTGTTATGTAAGCTGACTGTGGTCTTATCTTATCAGTCTTGGTCGTGTGACATGCATAGGTACTTCGTACAGATACCGGACCTCTGGACACGTGTAAGAGGAGTATCAGAAACCTGCCACTTATTAGCTGCAATACGGCTGGGATTCCGTTCGATCGGTCGGTTGTAATGCAAGCCGGCTTCATTGGAAGTTGCGTTGTACGGCCCATGTACTCCTCGTCAGCACTGATTCGGCCGGCGGCGACGCCCGATGGAGCTCCGCTTCGGCTCGTGATAGTGTAACGTTTCACCCAGAACCCGGAACCCGGGGTCTTGTATATAATCCTCTAGACCTCGGCAACCATACTTTGTACTCTATCTCTACCTATCCTCTGGCCGTACTACCAAACAACCAACATGGCGTGCTCGTCGGCAAACTCATCCGTCTTCCACCGGTCGCTGGAGAAGCCGTACCCCACCGCCATTGGCGGGGAAGGCGTCTACCTCTTCACGGCGGACGGTCGGAAGATCCTCGACGGCAGCTGCGGCGCCGCCGTCTCCGGCGTAGGCCACGGCAACAAGGAAGTCATCGAAGCCGTGTGCGAGCAGATGCGACGCCTCGCCTACATCCAGACATCCTTCTTCACCACAGACCCGGCCGAGGAGCTCGCCCGCGTGATTCTGGACAGCAGCAACGGCGCCTTTTCCAAAGTCATGTTCCTGTCGTCGGGCTCCGAGGCCGTCGAGTCGGCCCTGAAAATGGCCCGCCAGTACCACGTCTACAACGGCCAGCCCGACCGCGTCAACTTTGTCGGCCGCCTCCACTCGTACCACGGCAACACACTGGGCTCGCTCGCCGCGGGTAATAACCCGTCGCGGCGCGATACCTTCGCCCCCATCCTCTCGCCGGCGTTCCACCACGTGCGGCGGTGCTTCTACCAGGCTGACGGGGCGGGCTTGAGCGAGGCCCAGTACGAGGACGAGTTGCTGGCCGAGTACGAAGAGACGTTCAGGCGGCTGGGGCCCGAAACCGTCGCGGCCGTCATCGTCGAGCCCGTGGTCGGTGCGACGTTGGGTGCGGTGCCGGCGACGCCCACCTACCTCCCTCGTCTATCACGGCTGTGTCGCAGCTACGGCATCCTTACCATCTTTGACGAAATCATGTGCGGCATGGGCCGCGTGGGAACGTACCACGCGTGGCAGAGCCTGGGGGGCATCAGCCCCGATCTACAAGCCGTCGGCAAGGGTCTGGGGGCCGGATACCAGCCGCTGTCGGCCGTGTTGGTGGGGCCGACGGTGTACGACAAGTTCCAGGAGCATGCGAGGGGACCGAACGGCTTCATCAGCGGGCACACTTTCCAGGGACACCCGCCGGCCTGTGCGGGCGCCTTGGCTGTGCAGAAGATCCTGAAGCGGGACAACCTGATCGCGCGGTGCGGAGAGCTGGGCCAGGTCCTCCACGACACGCTGGCGTCGCAGCTACCCGCGGAGTGGTCTCGGAACGGCGGCAAGCTCCGGGGCCTGGGACTGTTCCGGGCGGTGGATTTTGGCGACGCGGGGGATTCATACGGAGGGCCGTTGGCCGAGGAGGTGGCTACCAAGGCGTTCGATCTGGGCGCATCGGTTTACTTGTGCTCGCCCAATGTCGACACCATCTTGATTTGCCCGCCGTTTATCGCGACGGAGGAGGAGATTAGAAAACTTGTCGACATTTTCGTCCAAGCTGTTAATGAAGTACTAGGAAAGAGAAAGCTTAGCAATGTGGGTGGACGGATGGGCGTCTGAGTGACGGCAAATTGTAGCTATCGAATATAATCGACCCTTTAAGAAGGTTACACGATGACACGCCTCTTGAATCTTAGCCCCAATACCCAAGTACCGGTACAGCACGACACGGGACAGACTTCAAACTGCGCAACCACACTTTATACCTTAAGTATAAATTCACTGCTATTTTGACCTTGTTTGTATTGATATTGAGTACGCAAAAATATATATTATCCTTTATTGTCTAAGGCGTCGGCGGCTTGAAGGCGTCCTACTGTTTGACCTTAAAGTCGTGATATACCACACGAGTGATGTAGGTACGTAGGTACTTCGTACACTACGCCCAAGCGAGACCTTCTCAAAGGTCACGTGAATAAGTACTCCAGGTACTCCAGTTGTTTACTAAGACAGCCCACGCTGATGACGCTATTCGACATCCTTGATCTGCCTAACGAGGGGACAGCTCCAAAGGTGACAGCAACTCTCTACTCTTCAACTCCTCCGCTGGCCAGCTTGACCTTGTTCTTTCCACCCCCTTCTACCCGCATTTACTCTCGCCTCGAAATATGACTTGCCTTTCTCTTCTTCACTCTCGAACCGGACCTATCTAATTCTTAAACCGCCCCGATTCCCGTTCCTCTTTTTTCTTTCGCCGCTTCCTCACGTCTTGAATCCTCTAAGCTACCTAGACCACTTATCCGGTGCACGACAGCTTCCTCGCCATGCTTTTGAGACTACGTGGGCCAGACGGCATGGCCCGTCTCACCCTAGACCAACACACTTCGTTTGGAGAACTCGGCCAGCAGGTACGGAGCTTCTCTTTGTTGCCCTGACCGACCTAGCATCCATCTATGCAGACGCCCGAGACTTGACCTGACCGACTTGACTTTCTCCTAGCTACTTCCCACTCTCCCCGACACCGTCGACCCCGACACCATCACTTTATCCAACTCGCCGAATGGAGGTGACTCCAAACGCCTCCGGGACATTACATCTTTCAAGCTGGGCCAGATCGGTCTAAAGTAAGCTCCAATCTCGTCGTGACGCCCTGATAAGCCTGGCCCATCGCTGCAGTGGCAAAGGCTAACACACCCAGACATGGCGACCTCATCTTCGTCAACTACAAACACAGAGACAGCTCCTCGACGGCTGCTACCAACGGCGCCACCCCTGCACCCGCCTCTGCGAACCGTCTCAACGGCCAGCCCATCCTGCCCAACGAAGACCTCCCCATCGCTACCGAGCCGTCCACATCGCCAACCGTCGAAAGGATCCCAAAACCTTGGGAGGTGGTTAAACAGTCGGCTCTGGACGACCGTCTGGACAAGAAAGACGGCAAGATCCCCCGGGGGCGTGATAGGATGTGCAAGCACGGTCCCAAGGGCATGTGCGACCACTGCATGCCCTTGGATCCCTTCAACCCGAATTATCTCGAGGAGAAGAAGATCAAATACCTCTCCTTCCACTCGTACCTTCGAAAGATCAACTCGGCCACCAACAAGCCCGAACTCGGGAGCTCATTCATCCCTCCCCTCGCCGAGCCCTATTTCCGCGTGAAGCGGGACTGTCCGTCTGGCCATCCGCAATGGCCCGAAGGCATCTGCACCAAGTGCCAGCCGAGCGCCATCACGCTCCAACCCCAGCCTTTCCGAATGGTCGATCACGTCGAGTTTTCGTCGCCAGCCATCATCGACACCTTTATCGACGCGTGGCGGAAATCGGGCGCACAGCGTCTGGGATACATGTACGGTCGGTTTGTCGAGTACGAAGTGGTCCCTCTTGGCGTCAAGGCCGTAGTCGAGGCAATCTACGAGGTGCCGCAAGTCGACGAGGTCGATGGCGTTTCCCTGAACCCCTGGGAGAACCAGAAAGACATCGACCACGTCGCCAGGCTCTGTGGCCTGGAGCAGGTTGGCGTCATCTGGACGGACCTCCTCGATGCTGGAAACGGTGACGGCTCAGTCGTCTGCAAACGCCACGGCGACTCGTATTTCCTGGCCGCGCAAGAAATCTGCTTCTCGGCCCGTCTGCAGGCCCAACACCCCAAGCCCACCAAGTGGAGCGACACGGGGCGGTTCGGTTCCAACTTTGTCACCTGCATCGTCTCCGGGAACGAGTCGGGCGAGATTTCCATAGCGGCCTACCAGACATCAAACGACGCCGTCGAAATGGTCCGCGCCGATATCATCGAGCCCTCGGCAAACCCCAATCTCATGCTCGTCCGCGAGGAGGAAGAGGACGACGGCTCCAAGAGCCGCACGAGATATATCCCCGAGGTCTTTTACAGGAGAATCAACGAGTACGGCGCCAATGTACAGGAGAACGCCAAGCCCGCTTTCCCGGCAGAATATCTCTTCGTCACCCTGACCCACGGCTTCCCCGACAACCCTACCCCCATCTTCACCCAGCTCAACTTTCCCATCGAGAACCGCGAGTCCATCGGCGAGAGCCAAGAGCACTCGGCCGCAGCCAAGGCCCTCAGGGTTTCCGGAAACTCGAGTCCGTCCAGCGATGGCCTAGAAGTGTCCAACTTTCACCTCCTGTGCTTCATTCACGGCATGGGTGTGCTGTCCAAGGTACGTGCCCTCCATGAATGTCGATTGTCGGTTGTCGGCTCGAGTTGGCTGAACTGTTCGCGACTGACTTTCCCCCTTTCTTTCCCCCCTTCCTTCACCTCAGGATGAAGAAGCACTCCTGTGCCGAGTCGCCACCCAGCACGACCTGGCCGATTCATTCCAGCTCCGCTCCACCGACGGATGGCAGACCCTCCAGGCCATCCTGCAATCGACTGGTGAGACACCCCCCAAGAAGAGGAGCGAGAAGAAACGCCTCCGGGAGTCCGAGGGCGATGCTAGCACTTGTACTTCTTCATCTGCGCATCCTTCCAATTCATACCCCGCTGTTCATGCGTCCGAGGCCGCTGATGGTGTCGGCCCTACCCCGGGCCGTCGCGGCGAGTCGGGTGAACCGCTTGCTAAACGATTTGCTGCCTTCAGGCTGAACGAACGCTCCGCACTGTCACGTGCATCTTCGTCGTCGTCTTGAAGCTATTCCTGTGCCCGGATATCGTTTCCTTTCTTCGGACGCGAGAGGAAACGACGAGAAAATTTACTTTGGCCTGGTCCCCCTTACGTCAGGACCTGTTCAGGAAGAGGTGATGCGACAATATCACGAGATTCGCTTCACCGGGATTATAACGCGAACCATGACGGGACCGACAGTAGCCATCGTCTACTCAGAAGGACCATCAGCTGGGAGTATGAGGGACTGCCTCGGTGGCTTGGGTTTAAAGGGACGAGACCTGCCGACGACACAGGTGACTTTATCAATAGATGATGGAATGAGCATCCCGACCGCGGCCTACATTGATGGAAGGGAGCTGGGCCTCCATGGTAGCCTCCCGAGATGTGAAGATATGACAACATTTGGTTCACCCATGATCCGAGCCTGGTAAGACGTGTTTGACATTCAATGCCCATGATCTGTGAAACTCGGGAGGGCACGTAGTGGCAGGGCATCACCGGAACAATCCACACCAGATAAGTAAGTCCCTTACACGGGAGACGGGTTGATTGGTTTCTATGCTTTCTTTGCTTTTCGTTTTCTTAGCTGCTCCAACTCCACCCCTTCCATGCCCTATGTGGACGACCAAGTGGTCACACATTCATCCCAGTCTTCCACCCTTCTCGCTCTTGTTTTTCTTTCCTTGTTGTGCATTTCTGTCTAGTCCTTGAAGCCAAGGCTGCACAGAACAGAGCAGAGCAAACGGCGGAAGGGGGAAAACAAAAGGAGGAGAGGCATGGGGAGGGGAAAAAGAATCACCTTGAGATGAAAAGAAACAGAATATACCCAACCATCCACCGACTCGCCCTGATCCAACGCCTACTTTACTACCAAGCAAGATCTTTTTGCGAAACGAGAATGTGAAGAATTTGACACATGATATTTTGATCAAACAAACAAGGAGACGAGAAAAAAGGGGAAAAAAGAGAGGGGTATGAAGAATGAGACACCACCCGTTTGCATTTCGCCTTTGCGGTTCGGTGGGCCATTCTCTGGCTAGTATTTACAGCGGCTTGCCGCCGATGAACTCGGACCACCGGCGGACTTCGGACGGGATGCCCTCGGGACGGGGCAGCTTCTCGCTCATGCACTGGGCGAAGAGCATGGCGGTCTGTTGCGAGGTTAGCATCGTCACGTTTGGGGGTGAAAGCAAGACAAACATACCTGAGGCTCCATGAACAGGGGCACGCCAAAGTCGACGGCGTTACGGCGCATGACATAGTCGACATCCATGACGGTCTTGCCGCGGGCCTGGGCGAGGTTGAAGACGCCGCGAATGTCGTACTTTTGGAACACCTCGCGGAGGGCGCGCTTGTCCTCCTTGGGGAACTCGATGACCTCGACCGACACCTTGTCGCGGGCGTTGGACTCGATAAACTGCTGCACCTCGGCGTCGGCGGCGTACAGCTTGTAGCCGAGCGGGGAGAGGTAGTCGACGACGGTGATGAGGTAGTTCTTGTCGACCTGGCCGCCGAAGAGGAGGCCCTCGCCGGGCTCGGGCACGCGGAAGTTCATGGTGGACTGGAGCGAGGCCCAGTAGGCGTCGACGAGGTCCTTGCCGAAGCAGGCAATCTCGCCCGTGCTGGCCATCTCGACGCCCAGGAAGGGGTCGGCGCCGGCGAGGCGGGTCCACGAGAACTGCGGCACCTTGGTGGCGAGGTAGTCGCGCTTGACGGCCATGAGGTCCTGGGGCTGGGGCACCTGCTGGCCGATGAGGGCCTTGGTGGCCACCTCGATGAAGTTGCGGCCGAGGACCTTGCTGACAAAGGGGAACGAGCGCGACGCGCGGAGGTTGCACTCGATGACCTTGAGCGCGGGCTTGCCGCCTTCGGGGTCGTCGACCTTGATGATCTGCATGTTGAAGGGGCCGGTGATGCGCCAGGCCTTGGCGACCTTTTCGGCGATCTCCTTGGCGCCGTCCAAGGTGGCCTGGTCGAGGTTGGCGGGGGGCAGGACCAGGGTGGCGTCGCCCGAGTGCACGCCGGCTTGCTCGACGTGCTCCGAGACGGCGTGCAGGATCAGCTGGCCTTCCGAGGCCACGCCGTCGACGTCGATCTCCTGCGCGCCCTCGATGAACTTGGTGATGACGACGGGGTGGTCGGGCGAGACGTCGCTGGCGGCCTCGAGCTTCTCCTTGAGGTCCTCCTGGCTGCGGATGACGGTCATGGCGGCGCCCGACAGGACGTAGCTGGGGCGGACGAGGACCGGGTAGCCGACCTCGTCGGCGAAGGCCTCGGCCTCCTCGACCGAGGTCAGCTCCTTCCAGCGGGGCTGGTCGACGCCGATGCTATCGAGGATCTCGGAGAACTTTTGGCGGTCCTCGGCCTTGTCGATGTCCTTGGGGTCGGTTCCCAGCACCTTGGCGCCGCCGGACTCCTGGAGCTTGAGGGCGATGTTCTGGGGCAGCTGGCCGCCGACGGAGACGACGACGCCGGACGCGGCCTCGAGCTCGTAGATGTCCATGACGCGCTCGTAGCTCAGCTCCTCAAAGTAGAGCTTATCGGCCGTGTCGAAATCGGTCGAGTAGGTCTCGGGGTTGTAGTTCATCATG
Organism: Sodiomyces alcalophilus JCM 7366; assembly: GCF_042370955.1. Classification (NCBI taxonomy): domain Eukaryota; kingdom Fungi; phylum Ascomycota; class Sordariomycetes; order Glomerellales; family Plectosphaerellaceae; genus Sodiomyces; species Sodiomyces alcalophilus. Next base: position 5,129,527 of record NW_027263535.1, on the reverse strand, counting down.
ATGGTCTTCTGGCCCATCTGGCGCAGGGTCTGGGTGGCGCTGACGGCACACCAGTCAAACTCGACGGAGCTTCCGATACGGTAGGTGCCGCTGCCGAGGATGACGATGCCGTTGTCGTCAAAGGTCACGTCGTGGGACGAGGCGTTATAGGTGGTGTAGAGGTAGTTGGTGTCGGCGGGGAACTCGGCGGCGAGGGTGTCGATGCGCTTGACCCAGGGATGGATGCCGAACTGCTTGCGAAGGTTGCGCACGGCGTCCTCGGTGCTGTTGATGGCGAGGGCGATCTGGCGGTCGGAGAAGCCCCTCTTCTTGGCCGTGAGGACCAGCTCCCTCTTCAGGGCGTCCAGGCTGCCGGCCTCCTGCAGCTCGCGGGTGGTATCGACAATGTTCTGCAGCTTGTAGAGGAACCACTTGTCGATCTTGGTCAGCTCGTGGACCCTGTCGACCGAGTAGTTCTCGTGAAGCATGGCCTGGCCGACGGCCAGCCAGCGGCGGTCGGTGGGGTTCTGCAGCTCGTGGTCGAGGTCGTCAAACTTGTCGCCCTGGAAGCCGACAAACTTGGGATCGACCATGCGGATGGCCTTTTGGAACGACTCCTCGAAGGTCCGGCCGATGGCCATGACCTCGCCGACCGACTTCATGGCGCTGCCAATGTCCCGCTTCACGTGCTGGAACTTGGACAGGTCCCAGCGGGGGATCTTGGTGACGATGTAGTCGAGGGACGGCTCAAAGTTGGCCGTGGTGGTCTTGGTCACGGCGTTGGGGAGCTCGGGAAGGCTGTGGCCGAGGCCGATCTTGGCGGCGGTGTAGGCGAGGGGGTAGCCGGTGGCCTTGGAGGCCAGGGCGGAGGAGCGGGAAAGACGGGCGTTGACCTCGATGACGCGGTAGTCGAGGCCGTCGGGCTGGAGAGCGTACTGCACGTTACACTCGCCGACGACGCCGAGATGGCGGACAATCTTGATGGCGGCCGACCGAAGCATGTGGTACTCCTCGTCGCTCAGGGTCTGGCTCGGGGCCACGACGATGGAGTCACCGGTGTGGATGCCGAGGGGGTCGAAGTTTTCCATGTTGCAGACGGTGATGCAGTTGTTCTTGGCATCGCGGACGACCTCGTACTCGACCTCCTTCCAGCCCTTGAGGGACTTTTCGACGAGGATCTGGGGGGACAGGGTCAGGGAGCGGGCGGCCATGTTGCGCAGCTCGTCCTCGTTGTTGGCGAAGCCGGAGCCCAGGCCGCCGAGGGCGTAGGCGGCGCGCACGATGATGGGGTAGCCGACGGTCTCGGCGGCCTCGAGGGCCTCGTCGACGGTGCTGACGGCGACGGACTTTGCGATGGGGATGTCGATCTCGTCGAGGGCGCGGGCGAACAGGTCGCGGTCCTCGCTGACCTCGAGGGTCCTGACGCTGGTGCCGAGGACCTTGACGCCGTACTTTTCGAACAGGCCCATGCGCTCCATCTGCACGCCGAGGTTCAGGGCGGTCTGGCCGCCAAAGGAGAGGAAGACGCCGTCGGGCTTTTCCCTCTCGATGACATAGGTGACGTATTCGGGGGTGACGGGGAGGTAGTAGACCTCATCGGCGAGGGAGTGGTTGGTCTGGATGGTGGCAATGTTGGGGTTGATTAGGACGGAGGAGACGCCGGCCTCCTTGAGGGCTTTCAAAGCTTGGGAGCCTGGAGGACTGTCAGTCGACGATTGTACAGTAGTGTGAGAGAGGGAGAGAGTGAGGGAGTGAGGGAGGGAGAGTGTGTGAATGAGTCACGCTCAAGGGTCTCGAGATAATGGTCTCCCACGGAGCAAACAACTGAGTGCAAATCGGGAGGACTCACCAGAGTAGTCAAACTCTCCAGCCTGACCAATGGCCAGACCACCGCTGCCAATGACCAAGACCTTCTTGACATCGACAATCTCCTGCGGCTTGATGACGCCGCTCTCGAGGTAGGCCCTGGGGTTGGGAGCGGGCTGGACGGCGGCATTGCAGCGCACCGCCGAGGAAGAGAAGAGGCGCTTCTGATCTAGGCGGGCCCTAACCTGGGAGGCCTTGAGGGCCGTGTAGTTCTTGGGAGAGGCGGCGGCGAGGGAGAAGTGCCGAATGGGTAGAGCGGCCGGGACTCGTCGACCATGTCGGAAGACGGCCGGTGCCCGGCCTGCCAGGGATTGGGACATGGCCGACGGTGTTGCTCTATGTGGTCCAGGTAAGGTAGGGGGTCAAGGTCAAAGAGTCAATGTCAATGGCCCAGGGGAAAGAGAGGAAGAAGAGAAATGTTTGGTTCTTTGAAGGGGCGGAAGGGGGAGAGAGGGTGGTTGTTGAAATTGACAGATCGTGTGACCCGGGTGGACAAAGGCCAAGTAGAAGAGAAGAAAAAGAAGGACGGTGTAAAAAAAAGTTTTGTAGACTTGGAGTGACTCGTTCTCTGTTCCCAGGCTAGTAAAAGGTACGGTCAGGTACTCCGTACACCCAGGTATCGAACTATCTTTTTACGGTGCCGGTGAGCAATGTTCCGGGACGAGAAAAAAAAGATCAAAAAAGGCGGTAAACCGGGAGAAGTCGATGCTGTGCTGATAAGATAAGGGAAATTTTGTTTGCAGCCGGCGTCGGCGGTTCACCAATCACGAGGGTGCTAGGGGACAGGGGTATTTTCGGCTGGAATCGTTCCAATGGTACGTACTGAAATGTCTCCACACGAAGCCCTGTCAGGTACCACAGCCCGTCTATCGTGATGTAGATATCAAGGTACAAAGTATAAATACGGCGCAGACACGGAGTAAAGAGGCCCGAGAGACGAGTACTCCCGAGAGACATTCTTTCCTAGGTACTTTTCCCATTCACTGGCGCCGTCTTATATCATGCAGTTATACAATTATACCATGAACATCTCTGTTGTCCTACATCGGAGTTCTAACCATCAGTCACGGTCAATGGCATACCCTTATGACTGGCGGTCACCGTTTCTGCAATGGCCTCCTTGACTCACACATGTACTTCGTATGTACAGTACGTGTACAACAACACTACTTGGATTACATGTCATTTCATTGGTCAATTGGCACTTTAGACCCTTATTTTGGGGCTCTTCAACAGCAACCAGTTCTGCTCGATGCTGACCCATCTGTTCTTGGCGGAGAGCCGGTTTCGGCCAATTTGCATGGAAAAGAGGCTGTATTCGTACATCACAGCCTCATATTCATCAAGCTCGGCGCAAGGCAGAAAGGAGTCAAGGAAGGTGGCGAGCTGACACTGCCTTGCATGACTTTACATTGCGGCCACTCTACGATAATGCATGGATGGACGTGCCGCTCTCGTACAATCATTTCTTCATTTCATCGGCTCCATCTAATCTAACCGTACTCCCTAGTTCTTCTCCAGCCTCACAGCCGGGTTCCTCTCGATAAAGTTGAGGTCGACCTTGTGGCCCAGCAGCTCCCGAATGTTGGAAATGCCATACTTGATCATGGTCGGCCGCTCCAGGCTCAGACCCCACCCGTACACCCTCATGTCCTTGGGCAGGCCCATGGTCTCCAGCATCTCGGGCCGGAACATGCCGCTGTTGCCAATCTCCACCAGCTTGCCGAGGCCCTTGTGGTAGCTGAAGATCTCCATGCTGGGCTCCGTGTACGGGTTGTACGCCGGCTTGAACTTGAGGTCGGTGATGCCCATCTTGCCAAAGAAAATCTCCATAAACTCCATCAGCCCGCCCAGCGTCAGCCCGTAGTCGGCAATGACGCCCTCGACCTGGTGGAACTCGGCCAGGTGCGTCGCGTCCACCGTCTCGTTGCGGAACACGCGGTCGATGGAAAAGTACCGCGCCGGCGGCGGCCGCCCGTCGGGCCCCTTCTTCCGCGCCAGCTTGTGCAGCATCGCCGCCGACACCGCCGTCGTGTGCGTCCGCAGCACCAGCTTCTGCGCCTCCTCCGCCGCCCACGGGTACCGGTACCCGATCGACCCGTACTTGCCGTCCTGGTGCACCTGCTTGACGTTGTCCCAGTACGTCGCGTAGTCGCCGCCGTCGCCCTCCGACTCGGGCCCGGGCCGCCCGCCCACATTGGGGTCCGCCACGTAAAAGGTGTCCTGGAGGTCGCGCGCCGGGTGCTGCTGCGGGACGTACAGCGCGTCAAAGTTCCAGAACCCCGTCTCGACAAACTTGTTGGTCGGCATCTCCTCGAACCCCATCTCGAAGAAGATTTGCCGAAACTCGTGCCGCACCTTGTTGAGCGGGTGGAGCGAGCCCGCGTTCTGCACCGCCCCGAGCGCCTTGAAGTTGTACGGCTTAAAGTTGGCCGTCTTCCACGCCCCGGACGTGAGCAGGTCCACCGTCAGATCCGTCTCCTCCTTTTTGATCTCCAGCGCAAACTCGGGTCCCTTGCGGATCTTGAAGCTGATGACTTTTTGCGTCTTGACGAGCTTGCGCTTCTTGAGCTCGTTGACAATCTTGGGTTCGTGCGTCTTCTCCTGTTGGATGTGCTTGAGCTGTTTCTGCGTGACATCTTCGATTGAATCCACCTGTCAAAGTATATATCAGCATGTTTCTCTTCTCTCTCTTCCCATTCCATGGAGCCCAGGCACCGCCCAGTGAAGCCTTACACTTGCAACCAGCTTGCCGTCCTTGTTCTTGGTGATCCACTTCTCCTTGAAGGCCTTGCCTTGGCCCACTTTGGTGACCGTCTTGTCGCCGATGGTCTTTTCGAGATCCGCGACGCTGAGCCCCTCGACGGCTTGACGAAGGGCCTCGAACACCCGGGCCTCGTGACTGCCGTGTTCAGCGATTTGCAGACCTTCCGGTTCTAGGGCGGCCTCTTCTCTGTCGATCGGTTCGTAGATGACCATGGATCGGCTCGCGAGCCGGTCGAGCGCCGCCTTGAGGTCTGTAAAGGCCGACTCGGGGAACGACTCGGTCGAGAGGATAGGCTCCTTCTGAGACAGGGCGTAAAGCACCCGCGTCGTCAGATCCCCGGAGGCCCCGGAGGGTGGTGTGCTATCCGTTGTCGCCATCTTGTGCAGCGAGTAAATCGTCAATATCTCGACGATTCGTTCGGGTGAAGGGGTTGAACGGCAGGCGGTTGAGTCACCGAGTGAGGTTTCTTGGCAGAATTCTGAGATGGAAATGGCGGGGCATTGTATCCAGGCTGAGGGGCAATCGAGCAAGGGAGTCGGCCAATTAAATGGGCAGAAGTGCTACTGGGCCCACTTGAGGTGCCTGAGATAAGATGTACCGTGTCGCTGTCGAGGGACAATAGGTACACGTTACGAAGGGAGGTACACAGTAATCGGTAGCATAGGTACTTTTAGGTATAAAGCCCGCTCTGTTCGACAAAGTATCGCGACTTTGTACAACCTGGACGTTATGTTCAGGTATCTCATGTTTACCTCTGGATTAGTTCTTCAGCTTCCACCCTCCGATACAAACCCTTACGAAGTACAGCCAGGCTCCCATGGAGATACGATGCTTGACAGTCCAGCAGCACTCCCTCTTCCCAGTCTCGATTGGCGAGGGACGCCCGAGATGAATTCGTACAGGATTGCAAAGTATTCTTCCCCTCCTCGGATTTCCCGCTGGTTCCCGTCTCTTGTCTCGCGTGGGACCGCAGATGCCACGGGAGAGCAAGGAGTCGTCCACCCTCAACAGAAAGTCAGCCGTAGCAATCCTTCATCCGCGGCAGAGTGGAATATTTTCCAATTCGGGATGGTGGGTTTGGGGGGATCTGGCGTCCTTCGCCTGAAAAGACAAATAGATTTCCCGGGCTTCATCGAGCCCTTTGTTCAAGTTGAGACACACGGGTCCCGCTTCCATAGAAGATTGAATCGTCTGGAGCAGGGCGGCAGTCCGAGACTCCCTTTGGATGGCCCAGTAGCGAGAACCCCCAGGAGTTGTTGTCCCAGAACTAGGACCAGATGTCAGTCCCGATCTACTGACAGGATGACCCAGTACTCACCACTTTGACGGCATATATCTTCCCGTCCACTTGCACTTTTCATGTAACCCCGTCAATACCATGACCAAGGTATTTCTTCCATGTAATTTCGGAGCGGGATGTCCACCGCCTCAAATTGGCCGTACAAACTCGGCCAACGGTATCCGCAGGGCCCTCCGATGACGCCTCGTCAAGAAATACGTTTCTCTTTTCGGCTTCTAATGGCGCCTCAAGACGATTTTTTGAGCGGTAAAGCTGCGGTTGGCCCTGGTGGAAGGCCTCTGCCACGAGTGCCACGGTGTTACTGACGGGAACGGGGAGTAGAACACGTCGCCAGTGATTCTTTCAGGAAGATCATACCACCGCATCATGTCACTCGGAATGAAACTTGGATCACTGAACGGAAGGGCTCATCCGTTACCATCCACGACCCTAAGCCGACCTTTGTATAGCTGCGAGCACATATGCGTGCCGTCCATGGAGATCTATCTCGGCATAGACTTCATCCCTCTGAGCGTCGCCCTGTTGTCCGAACTAGGAAATATGGTGTGCAAAGGGGAGTTCCGGCTTTCGCATCCGAGTAGAATTAACAGAACAGATACAGTCGCGAGACCGTATTCAGTTGAAGGGCCGCCGTATCTGCTCTTCGGGACGTAGCTATTCCGCTACCCGAAATTATGTACTTCGTACAAAGTAACGAGGTATAAGATTCTGGCATGTGCGACGCAACCTTATCGTCAGAAGGTCCGTGCGTCCTTGTACGAGGTACGTAGGTACCTAGCTTGGAGCAATCAACAACCGATTATCCGAACAGCGTCTCCTGCTTGATAGCCAGCCGTTCAGCAAATCCTCCACCAACGACGATTCCCAGATGTTGCCATCCAAGTAGGCTATGAACAACCCTCGTCATCTCCCTCCGATCCATATTCGCCTCGACAAACTGTAAGCACCCATGAGGCCATCGAGCTATGAGCAGCGATGACACCCCCCGCGACCCGGCGGCATCCTCAACTATACACGAAAACCGACCCGACGATGGCATGAATACTCGTGACGTGTTGGCGCACATGTTGCGGCGAGGCAGCGGTTCGAGCAGGCGGCCGTCCCGTCGCGGAAGGCACCGGAGGACCGCCAAAGCCGACCCGGGGCTCGCCAAGAAGTCGCAGTTCCTCACGCACCTCCTCAAACACCTAGATCTGCTAGTATACGCCGAGATTGCTACCCTCTACTACATGGAGTACGTCACCCCAAAACCCACGACGGCTCTCTTTGTCTTGTTCATTTTTTTCTGTTTTGCTAACCGAGCAGATGCTCTGCCATACGTCTCATCCTCAGGATATGGACACAGCAGAACTTCCTGAGCCCCAAGCCCGACGATTGGCCGATACCCATGCCTGCCATCCGCTCGCAGATCCTCGCCGTCTTCCTCCCCGCCGCCCTCTGCCTCCTGGCGCATTTGTTCGGCACGTTGCCGACGGCGGGGGAAGTTTCCAGGGGATACCTACACGGCGGCATGGTTGTCGACTTTATAGGTCAGAAGCCACCCGCGACGAGGCTGACGCTGCTGGGACTGGATCTCCTGATTCTTGTTCTGCAGTGCTTCATGCTCACTGTCCACGCCGAACGAGAAAGGATTCGAGCGCTCATTCGACCGAGACGGTCTCGTCTTGTCACGGTCCTCGAGGCGGTTGTCGGCGATATTGACGGGCTGTTACCGAGTCGGCACGACGATGTGTTTCACCCGGGTCGGACAGCGACGCGTAGTTCAGCACCGACCGGACAGAACACCGGCGACATAGAGATGCAGGCTCTGGGGGGCCCTGAGAATACAGACCCTATTACGGATAATGGTGATGATGATGATGACGGCGAGCTCTCGGCATTCTTGGGTGGCGCGTCAGTATCTTCCTCGCCAAGGGCTTCTCTGCTGGATGTTATGAGTTCGGGAAACGGCGTGTTGCGAGATTTCTACGTCTTACAAACCATTCGAAGTGCGACGCCGGATTTCTGGGGCACCGTCGGTCATACGCTCCAGTCTACAGGGTACGAGTCTACTCTGGCTAGGATAACGGCGAGGAGAGGCGGGAGACGGTTAGGAGGGAATTAAAGACTTGGATGGCCGTAGGTTCACATGAGATAAAGAAAAGAAAACGAAAATAAAGGACCAAAAACAGTCGCTCCATGATGATACCTTATGCCACCTTGCGACCGATATTGCCAACTCCAGTGCCCTTGACCGACACGATAATATCCCCCGAGTCATCGTCGTCGACGTCCCGCAGACCCCAGCTACTCGCACCAAACGCCTTCAAATCCCGAGCCAGCCCGACCGTCTCTTCCGTGCCTATTACATCCCTCCCTATCCTCAACCTTCCCATATCTTCCGATCCCATCGCCATCAATGTAAGGACCGTACCGGCCGACGTCCTGCTCACGCACCCTCCCTGCGCGATGGTCTCCAGGAGCTGGTACGCGCACTGCTTGCCAATATCTTCCGGCACCACGCCTCCCGTGGGCGGCGCCACCACGTCAGCCGAGTACATCACCCCCGTCGAGCTCGACTCGGCCACCAGACTGAGCCCGAAGCCGATACCGGTCCTGGTCTTTGTTTTGTCGGGCCCCGGGACCAGGGGAGCCTGGTCGTACTGGGCCGCCACGTGAATGTCGGAAGAAAGCGGGTTCAGCACCTCCCTCGCGGCGTAGATCATCCTGCCGTTGTTCGAGGCCGAGACGCCGGTCGAGTAGGCCACGCCGCGGATCCTCTTGATGCGGCCCGGGCTGCGGTTGAGGTGCAGGGTCTTGGGGAGGCGGACCTGGCTGGCGAACCTGAGCTCGACGATGCCGCCCCCGCCGCGGCCGCCCTTGCCGGCGCAGGAGCGCTGGAGGACGCGCAGCTCGATGCGGGCGGGCGGGATGCCGAAGAGGCCGAAGAGGGGGAGGACGGCGGTGCGGAAGGCGTCGACGGAGATGTCGCCCTTTTGGGTGGCGGAGGTGATGACGCCCGGGCCGGAGAAGCGGACGTTCATGTGGGCTTTGGAGAAGGGCGCGAGGAGGCAGAGCGGCATGAGGAAGTAGGTGACGCCGCGGGTGTTGTTGGCGGGGATGGTGTGCTCGATGAGATGGTCTTCCGAGGCGCCGAAGCCGGCGATGGTGCCCGTGATGAGGCCCGGGTGGTAGGTCATGGTGGTACCGGTGTAGGAGATTTGCATGGTGCTGCCGTTGGTGACGGCCTCGAGGAGGCGGAGGAAGGAGATCTCATGGGGGGCGAGGCCTGGGTGTGTCGGGGAGGAGCTGCGGATTTTGGAGATGTGGACGGGTCGACCGGTGAGGGTGGCGAGGACGAGTCGCTGTGTGAAGGACCGGTGGCCGGTGAAGCGTACGTTTTCTGGTGAAGACATGGTTGGCGCACGTCAGTAGAGATGCGAATGCGAAAATGCGTCCCAATTGGGACTTTCTTTTTTTTTCTTGCCTTTATCATTTTGCCGCGCCATGTCAGGAAAATCTAAATATAGTAAGCGGTGTAGACTGAGCGGGGATGATATCGATGGTGATAAGATAAAGATTTACTTGATAAGATAAAGATTTCCGATAAGAGATAAGAGCAGCCCAGTGGAAAGTCGCGTCGGAAATCTTGAAATCTCGTACCTAGAAAGAACTCGACACCCTTCCACTCATTTCTATGCCAACACTCGGCTTTTGTACATTAGCATCCTAACACCATGTCTCGACGCAGTCTTTTCCGCGACGTTCAATGTCGAAGAAACTTTATTTGCCAATCATGTCTTTCGGCGGGACCAAAGACATACCAACCACCATGGACAACAATCCGACAGAACAGCACCGAAGCCTCACAGCGACTCAAGTTGAGGACAAAAGGCCGGCGGACGGTTCAGACGCCTGCGCCGTCGTCTTCAGCTTCGCGACCCAGGCCAGACAATAGAATATCACTACCGCTTGGAACACCACAGGACACAAACGTCGACCATGGGACGACAGGCGGCGACGCATCCGCAGCGCTCCTCCGAGAACTGCTGAAGAAGGACGACGAGCACACCGTCCGATTCTTCGAGAAGAACGACAAGGGGCGCGTCACGCCGCTGCAAGGTGACGAGGAGTTTTCCGACTCGCTCAGCGGCATCAAAGATTTCAAAGACAACTTCAAACTCGACCTCGCAGGGGACATGAGAAGACTGCTCACCGAACTGAAGAAAGACGGGACTCTCGGGTCCATAGGCATCGACGATGTCGAGTCGGTTGCCCGAGACCTCGAAGCCAACCTGGGCAATCTCGAAGACGCGGAAGCCGTGGGCGAGAAGCTCGATGCCTACATTGCCAAGCTGGAAGAACAACTAGAAGCCCAGGGTGAGGTCGTCGACGACTTGCACAATCTAGACCTAGAGGACATCGACTTTGAAGACGACGGCGACCCCGACATGTTCCTGCAACGACATCTTCCCAAGACGAAGAAGGCGCCTCGGCCGATCCCCCAAATCCCGACAGACACGTGGACCTACAACCAGCGAAGACGGGTCAACCGCCTCAATGTCATCCTCGAGCGCGTCGACAAGGAACTCCGGCGGCGCGAGGCGCTGACGGCCAAGACGGTGCAGTCGGTCTGGAAGTCGTACAACTTGGCCCGGCAGACGCTCGCCAAGGCGTGGGGCCACGTCCCGCTCGAGGTCTGGGACCTGCTCTGGAGAATCTTCTCGGCCGACGAGGCCATCAACCCGAACCGGTTTCCCTACCTGTCCCTCCTGGCGAGGGACATGAGCGAGGCCAAGGTGGCGCTCAACCCGTCGCAGCAGCTCATCAGCATCGAGGCCATGTTCGTCGAGGGCTTCGAGTCCAAGGCCATCGACAACTGGAAGCGGTGCATGGCCACCCTGGGCGACAGCGGCTCCGACACCTTCCGCGAGTACTGGGAGCTGGGCGTCCACATGTTCTGCCGCGCGGGCGACGACCTGGCCCAGGCGGAGCGGGCCATCAACAAGCTCCTCGAGCGCCAGTCGGACCCGCGCATCCTCATGCCGTTCATCCGCAGCTGCGCCGCGCAGCCCGCCGAGGAGATGCGCGAGAAGGCGTGGGATGCCTACCGACGGCTCCGGGGTATGCTCGGCGAGTCGATGGGGCTGGAGGACTACGACCAGGTCATCTCCTTCTTCCTCGCCACCAACCAGACCGAACGCGCGCTGCATGCTTTCGTCGACATGATGACCGCCGGCACCATCGACCTGCACGGCCGTACGCACCTGCCGTCCAACATTGGCAACAAGTTCTTCTTCGGGAAATGGCTCAAGCGGCTCATCGGCGCGGGCGACCTCGACGGCGCCCACAGCGTCTTTTCGTTTATGCGGTCCAAGGGCATCGAGGCGGCGCCCATCCAGATTAATGGCCTCATCGGCGCATGGCTCCGGAGCGGCGGCGCCAAGGATCTCGAGAAGGGGGAGCAGGTCGCCTGGGACATGATCAGGGCGCGGATCGACTTTGTCCACGCGAGGGAACGGTTCGCCGGCCTAAAGGGACCGGTGCAGATGGTTGAGGTGGTCGGCAGCAGCACCAAGCCGGCGGGTTCTTCAGGACCGATGCCCAAGGCGACGCTCGAGACGTTCTGCCTCCTGGCGGAGAACTACCGACTGCGACGGCTGGCGGGGCGCATGGACGAGCTTTGGGCGGCCTTCCGCGAGGCCAAGATCAGCCCGGACGCCTTCATGCTGAACCAGCTGATGGAGTCGCACTCGCAGTCTGGCAACATTGGCGAGGCGCGCGAGCTGTACCGGACGCTGGTGCACGAGGGCAACGTCAAGCCGGACTCGCACACGTTCATGGCGCTCTGGAAGATGCTGGGGGCCAACCGGCTCAGCGTGGTGGGCGAGGACGGGCGGGCGGGCGAGGTGGCGCTCACGCGGGCGACGTTTTCCGAGACGATGCGCTTCTCGCACGTGTTCGACGGGGGGAAGCTGGACGGGCAGCTGGCGCGCAAGATGCTCCACACGCTGCGCCGGCTCAAGGACGACGTGGGCATCGTGGTGGCGCTGCGGGCGCTCTGGCGGCTGTTTGGCTACGCGCCGCCCGAGGTGCTGGCGCTGGAGATGGCGGTCGGCACGACCAACCTGGCGTGGGAGACGGCGTCGGCGCGGCAGAAGCTGCGGCTGGCGAAGCGCAGGATGGATGCGCATGTCGAGGAGCGGCAGAGGATGCTGGGTCGGCCGGGCGGTGTTACGCTGGATGAGATGGCGCCCGAGGAGCGCGGGGAGGAGATGGCGGCCTACCTGGAGACTCTGTACTTGTCCAGGGTGCCCGACGGGGAGGCCCAGTTGGCCGATGTGGCCCGGGAAATGGGCGTGTATGATGTTCTCGCGGGGGTGACCGACCTGTAGTGTAATAGTAATCTCAAAGGGCCATCCACGCTCGTGTAATTACAGACCTCACGAAATAAGAGACTCTGCTCGATAGAATAACAATATAGATAGCCTGCTGGACATCAACACCTAATCGTGATCCTCCTCTGTCAAACCAGGACAACCGTCCATCTGGGCATCGGGATACGTCGTCTTGCACCAGAAACAGTAGCAAAACTCGTCCCGTAGAAACACCACCAAGCGCCGCAACTTTTCGTGGGGCTCCAGCGCCTCGAACTCGTCCAGCTCGGGATCCTCCTCGTCGAGGTCCTCGGCAAAGACGTACACCGTCTTGGCGTCGCGTCCGAGGGCCCTCTTGTCGTCCTCGTCCTCGTCCGAGTCTTCGTACGTCGGTAGCCGCGACAGGCTCTGTTCCATGTCCCGCCTCATCCGGGCGTTGCGCTCGGCCTCCTCGCGGCGCCGGACGAGACCGCGCCACAGGACGTTGACCGACTTGAGCGGACCGGAGGAACAGTGTTTCTTCCGTTTCGCCCCGTCCTCGCTGCCCTTGGACACAACACCTTGCTCCTCTGCCTCTGTCTCTGCCTCCTCCGCCATGCCCTCCGCAATCCGCTGCGCAGAAGCAACCAACCGTTCAACCCGCGCCGCATCCCTCTCCCGCGCCATCCTGTCCCGGTACGCGATAGGATCCTCCCCCACTTTCTTCTTCTTCGCCTCTCCTTCCTCATCCCCATCCTCCCCAAACGCCTCACGGAACCTCCTCCTCTTCTCACTCTCCATGCCGATCCCCCCGCGATCCTCCTTGACCACAAGCTTCAACGGCTCCGTCACCCCCTTGCTCCCCGCGGCACCGAGGGCCGAGCCGGCCTTGAACCCCATGCGCGCCATCATGGCAAAGCCCTTTGACTTTTGGGCCTTGGGGTCGTCGAGGAGAGAACGGGAGAGGGAGGCCTGGCGCGCTGCGGCTTCCTCTTCGGCGAGCTGGGCTTTGGATTTGGGGCGGGCGCGGGCCTCGGCGAGGCGTTTTTCTTGTTGGCGGCGTTGGAGGGAGGTGAGTGGTTTGCTCTCGGGTTCGTCTGCGTCGGCGAAGGACATGGACATGTAGTCTTCTTCGTCGCTCCCGTCGTTGTTATTCCTGGGGGTCATGATGGCGGGAGGTGTGAGGTGAGGTGAGGTCGCGAAGTGAGGCGGCAGTAGTCAGGACACGTCACGCGCTGTTGTTTATTTATTACTTCGTTTACTCTTTGAGTCAAAGCCGGTTGTCAAGGAAGTGAGGTGTGAGTAGAGAGGTTTCGTGACGATGCGAATGATGTGAATGAGTTGTAAGAAGGAAATTGAATTAAACTGAAGCTTCAAAATCGAATCAGTTGGAGTTTGAGCAAGTCTCAAGGTACGTACCACGAGTGGGGCCGCCATGCCCGTTGTGGGGCCGCTTCGGGGCCGTTCCCCCGAATCCCGGACCGCCCCTTGCCGTGTGTCGACTGAGCTCTCACCAGAAAAGGGATCTCTTTCTTAAAGCATCATCCTTCTTGAAGCATCACCCATTTTCGCTCAGCTAGCCTCTAGATACTCACCTGGTGATGCCATTGGATGAAGATCGCGCGTTCTGTCACACAGACCTCGTCACATTCATCAACCCAGTCAGCAGAGAATCGCGGCAACAATATGTTAAACAACTCGTATGAACAAAGAAATCTTCTAGTCCCAGACTAGCTGTACTAAGCAGATGGAATATGGTACATCATCTCTGTGGTATCTCTTCTCGTCCCAAGACAAACTCCATCCACGCTAATCATAAGACCGCAACTCCATTGCCAAGAACAAACAAAGGCTGTGTCCGACTTTGCTATGCATCGCACGAAACGAATGACCGCTTTCCCGCCAAGTACATGTCTAAAAAGAAAAAGAGAAGGGTGGTGGAAGGACCGGGTGAATGCAAAGCAGAGAAACGACGCCATTGAACCAAAAACAAAAGAAAAATATCCCTTTCGCCCCAATCATCCAAGTCGAGGCGTCCGCCCAGGCGTGCCCGGCACATAGGGGTTCCCCCTCCTCACATCGCCCAGCTGCGCCTCCTCCATCAGATCCGTAAACGTAGTCCCGGACGTGAAGCGATTCACCATCTGAGGCCGCTCCATCCCCGCCGCCGCATCCCCCCGCCGCTCATGACTCGTCCCTACGGTCCCCGGGTCCGCGAAAACGTTGATGCTCTCACTACTCGGCTCGCGCTGCAACCGGGGCGTCGCCGGTCGAGGGTCCGTGGGCGTGGTGGCTTCGAGCGCCGCCGCCCGCGCCGCGAGTCCGCCGTCCCCCCACGCGCCGCCCTGGTTGATGGTCGGTTTCTGCTGGTTGCGCATGGTGCGGATGGGGGGGATGGCGATGCCGGGACGCGCGGCGGCGTGCCGGCTGGCCGTCGTCATGGTCGCGTTGGTGAGCGTGCGGACGGGGATGCGCGGGGGACGGCTCCCCGATTGGGATCCGTAGGTGCGGCCGAGCCCGGCGGAGGTGTCTCCGTTGCTGCTGCTGCTGAGGAGATCTCGCGGGACGACGGCGGTCGCGCCGCCTACGTTGAGGGAATCCCGTTGGGAGAGGGAGCTGAGACGCTGCGACTCGCGCGAATGCCGCTCGGGGGTCTTGAGGATGAAGTCGGTGCGAAGGGCCGACTCTTCCCTGGGGATGGGGTCGGAAATGATGTTGCCAAAGGACGAGGTGGACGAAGACGTCCGGAAGATGCCGCGCCCGAGACCCTTCTTCTCGCTGTGGCTGGTGGCCTCCTTCTTCTTCTTGTTGCGACGCCGCGCGAGATACATGAACAGGCCCACAGCGGCTGCGGTAAGGATGAAGACGCCTGCGAGGACGCCGATGACGACTGGGGCCGTGGGAAACGGATCGTCCTCGTCGCCGACGACGCCATCGTCATCACCGCTTTTTTGTTCTTCGGCATCCGGTTGTTGGGAGGGGTTGGTGGTGATGGAGGTGGCGGTGGTGGTGGCGACGCCAGTCGTCGATTCAGAAACAGTGCTAGTGGTCGTGTCAGACGGAGAAATGGTGGTTGATAGAATAGATGTCACGACGCTCGATATGGCTGTCCGCGTGCTGGACGAAGGTTCCGCCGACCGCTCAGAAGGCCGCTTGGATTGGTCTTCATTCATGTCGCACTGCCCCTCGTCGTTGCACGTGTATCCGAACGGGCAGCAGTTCTCGCCGCACCGCGGAAGCTCGGCCTGCAGCGCCGTGGTTTTGAGTTGTCGCTGGGGGTATTTGCTGGCGTCCTGGAGGCTGACATCGCACGAGATGGGCGCCAGCTGGTCGCATGACGAGTCGGGGCAGCAGACGACGGTCGAGCCTCCGGCGAGGAAGACGCAGGCCCTGTTTTCGGCGCAGCAGAGACCTTCGTCCAGGCCGCCGCTGCACTGGCGGTAGTTGTCGACTCCGCATACGGCCGAGTCGTCGCGCTGAAAGACGGATGGGATGGAGGCCGCCTTGGTTGAGGCGAGCCAGACGAGGAAGAGCACTCGGGCTCTTAGTCTCGACATGGTCGGAGTTTGAGGAAGAAACAAGGGCGAATGCCGGTGTTCTGAATGTGTAAAGTCTTGCCGTGTGTTCTTCTTCTTTGCTTTCGAGTGAGTAGAGGTTGCCAGTTGGACGTCGAGTCACACCGTGGTAAGCAAATGGGTGTGAGTGTTCAAGAGTCAGTATAGAATATGCAAAGGACGTGGCAATCCAGCGAAATGCGCACGTATGTACGATGACGATGGACAAAACAAGAGCGTAGACGTGCAAAGAAGGTTGTCGGTGCACAACAATGAACAACGTCCTTGTCGTCGAGATAAGAAAGGGAATGTTCAAGAGTTTCGTCAGGCAGATGAAGGACCAAAGTGGGAGACACAGTGAACAAAAGGACAACAAAACAACGAAGCGTTTCTGATCCGACACGATCAAAGACTGAAGAAACCAGAACGAAGAAGAGGATTGTGGAATTACAATAGTCGGATGGCAGTCTTCCCACCCAGAGATGGAAAATTCTGATATCATCAGACAGCCAGTCGGTCGACACTGGCCGACGCGCTTCGGCCCACGACTCAGTGCCCCAGAGAGGGAGCCAAGTCAGGTCGGGCATCTACAGGATGCACCACTCGCAGGCTCCATGGTTGACACGATGGATTCTTCATGCGAAAGCGAACCGGCGGCTGCCGTGCCGACATACACAGGGCTGCGTCCGGCTGGTCGCAGAGTAGGTCCGCCGAATCCAACCAAGCGTCTGGCCGGCGGCAAGGCGCGACTTGATGGCCGGGGGGAGAAACGACTGGCTGACGACTGGCTGGTAGAATGGCCAAAGACTAGCTGGGTTCCACGGGAGTGCAGAGTCGACCATTCCTTGGAAGGCTGGAGAGCACTAGAAAGGGTGTCAATACAAAAACAAAGTAGAAACAAAAAACAGGTCGACTTCAACCAGACGTCATCAACTGATAATCGAAATAGACCAGCTCCCTTGGCATGGTGAGAAGTTGAGGCAGTGGTGATAGAAGCCGGAGAAAGACGACAGATGGACGAAACGAGAGGATATCGTGGAAGCGCCAGGCTCACGGCATATCATCTGCTAGCGGTCTACGAGCCAATGGATGGGCCCGGCGTGTCGAACAAAGAAGGATGGAGTTGCAAAGGATGGTTGCGTTTCATTGTGCCCAACATGTCGGCGCGACGACTGGAGACTGGGCTATCAGAATGTATGCGTAGCCGCGCGGTGGAGCGCCCTCGCTGATTCGTCCGCGGCTGAGTAACAATGGTCTAATGAAGGCTTCTGATTGGTCTTGCTTTGTCATTGTTAAGTCCCACATAAAGAGACTGCACAGCCACATAGCCACACTACAGAGTACTTGTACGTACTTAGTACATTCCATCCAGAGAGTCACCTGACCAAGAGTCGAGAGTCGTCGAGTCACAAGCCCGCCGTAGAAAGAGGAGGGGCGAAACAAAGTCCATGGAAGTCTAGTCAATCATTCAGTCATTCAGCACGAGCAAATCGCATCGCAAAGCCCACCTCTGGCCGACCTGGCCGACCGACCCTGCAGGGCCCATAGCGTTCGACAGGGTCCTTCGCCCACTGTACGGCTTTCGCAACGGCATTCGCTGGTTTCACGACGCCCTAACATCTAGCGCTGCCCATCTCCCTCTAGCATCGCCATTTCGCCTCGTTCACGGATTCACGTGGGCGTTTTCACTCTACAACGTATATGAGAACGATACGTGGATTTCGCCCAAAAGCCACACGCAACGCATGGGAGCCGAGCGAGGCGGTGAATCGAATATACACCCCCTCCCCACAGCGACCGTGTCGTGATCGCGGCGGGAGAACCAGTAAACAGGAAGACAAGACCCGACGTCCAGCTGTCATACGTATACGTGGCGTGATACTTGTGTTCTTCCGGGAGACCACAGTGATGTTACCCTACACAATGTTACCTTTGGCGGCTGCGTCGAGTCGACTAAGAACAAAACAACCTGCCTCGGCTGCTCCATGCTCGTACGGTTAGACGGTGGGACGGCAGGTGTCGTCCACGTCGTACCCGTGTATCCGCTGTAGCGGCCCGATCTTCCCAGGCCTTGCCAGACCGATAAGCATCTGCAGCCTACACCACACACACTGCGCAACGTTCAGACAGTCAGGTGAAAAGCGTATTTCTGTTCCTATCATCAATACACCACAGGTCGGTTCTCTGTCGGTTCTCTGCCGTTTCTCTGCAGGCCCGGACCTGCCCATGTCAATGCTATGCCGCTCGTCCAAATCCAAGAACTTGCATGACATTTACATTTTCGCTCCGTAAACGCCTCAAACCCTCCGTGCCTATGCCGAAATCCCGTGGCCCATCCATCCCGTGGTATCTGACCTGAAGAGCATTCCCAAAGAAACATCCCCCGAGCGCTTCCCCTGCAACTCCAACCCCTCGCTCGAACATCATGTCCCCCGTCTTCCATTCCACCCCAAATTCCAAAGGCCAAGAATAGAATAAAAATCGTGTAATCCAAGTGTGTCTCTGTCGCTCGTGTGCTCTCTCTTTTCCATCGCCGGAGGGGAAAAGTCCCGTTCCCGTCAGTGCCTTGCGGCGTCCTCTAGCAAAACCCTCGGATGAAGCCTGTCAATGCAACGGACTATAGCCCATCAATGGCTTCCAGCGTTGTATATAAAGAAATGAAAGATGAAGAAAAAAGTTGGTGGGAGGTCGAGCTAGAGTAGTACTTCGTAGGACCGACGACAACCCATTCGCAACGAAAGGGATCAGTCGGCGATTGCCCGCATCGCCTGTAGTGGAAGAGCAGTGCAAAAACTCCATGCAAATGATGGGTGGGGCGTAGGCACTTGGGCCTTTTTTTTTTTCCTTTTTTCCCTTTTTTTTTTTCGCTCAGATGAGCAAAAAGTCCCACCCCTTCATCTGCATGACATCCCGCCAGTGGACATACGTGTATTGCACCGCCTCCGACTGACTCCCTGCGTTGGATCCCGGGCTGCTGCCACCGTCGGCACCCACACTCGGACTCCCCTTGATCGCCGTCATCTGGAGCCACACCTCGCGCAGCAGCGGCGCCACCCGGCCAAACGAGCCCATGTGGCCGAGGTCGCCCAGCTCGCCCGCGCGCTCCTCAAAGAGCTGCCGGAAGCTGCTGCCCGGCAGGCTGACCGACCCGCCCACCAGGTACACCCACACGAGGCTGCGGTCGAACCCGCCCGGCCCCGACGGGATGTGCTGCAGCACCGTCGTCAGCTTGTCGACGAGGCCGATGCACGACGGCTGGCCCGGGTTGAACCCGGGCACGAGGCTGCAGAGGTAGATGCGCGCCGCGAGCCGGAACGCCATGGTGACGTTGCGCGACAGCTGCTTGGGCGACAGCGCCCCCGACGCCGTGACCGCCATCTTGGGCGTCGTGTCGCTGCCCACCTCGGTGTGCCCGATTTGCTCGCCCAGCGCGTGCACGTGCTGGCACAGCGTAATCTCGTCCATGCCGTCGCGCTTGAGCGCGTCGAGGCACGCAATCTCCGAGATGAGGTACATGACCCGGTCCTCGCACCCCATGAGCTCGCGCAGCCCCAGGCTGGCGTGGGTCGCGGTCGCCGACAGGTGCTTCTCCCGGTACGTGTGCGCAAAAGTCGGCGCCTGGCCCAGCATCGTCGCCCCGAGAATGTCGATCCACGCCGTCAGCGTCATGTTGAAAGGAGCTTGCGTCGGGGGGCCCTCGGGGTCCGACACCAGCCGCGGCAGGTCCAGCTTCTGCACCAGGCTGATGGCCGCCTGGAAGTGCTGGTGCCACGGAATGTCGGGGAGCGCGTCGTCGTAGCGCCCGACCACGCATTGGAAGAAGATGAGCCCGAGCGCCGCCTCGAGGATCTGCTGGTGGTTCTCGTCCTGGTTCAGCGCCTCGCACAGCGCCGAGATGGTCGCATAGCGGTGCCGCATAATGTCCGCGTCCATCTCCTCGTCCGGCACGTTCATCGTCGCCTTGTAGTGCTGCGCCGCGATGCTCAGGCAGCAGTGCAGGTAGCCCTGGTTGCTCTGCAGCGCCGGCAGGATGAGGTCCGACCCGACCGACCCGTGCTGGTTGCACTCGAGGATCGGGAAGATGCTGGGCAGCACGTGCTGGACAAAGTGGTCCAGCAGCCGCTGGTCGTTCTCGTCGAGGTCAATCGCCACTTGTCGCGTCGGCATCGAAGGTCCGTAGGAAAAGTCAAACATGTTGACGTTCAGCGTCTCCTCGCTGAGCGACTCCCTGCGCTCCAAATACACCTGCTCCGTCCACTCACCCCCTTCGAACGGCAGTGTCGAGGGGAGGAGGGCGTCCGGCGCTGTTGGTGGTGGATGGAAGGTGCTGAATGTGGAGATGTGCGACTCCCGCAGGGTCGGCACGTCGTTCATGAACACTTGCCGCTCGGTCTTGACGTCAATCTCGTACGGCGAAGGGAACGCGCCGAACATAAAGTCCGGGTGCATCTGGCCATGGAAGCCAAAGTCCCCCAGGACACCGGGTGGGCTGTTAAAGTTGAACGTCGTGGAAAAGTGAGAATCGATCGAAGCCGATCGGGTGCGGTCGAAGGGATCGGAAAAGGTGGCCGACGTCGGTTGCGAATGCGACAGACCCGGCGGAGAGTTGACCGAAGTCTGGATGGTGGTGTGAGAAGTGTGGGAAGTGGTGGTGTGAGACGTCTTCTCCGAGAGCTTCTTGCGCTTGATGATCACCTTGATGTCGTCCTTGTGCTGTCGCCGCGCCTCGTTGTTGCTCCACCACATCGGCCGCTTATACTCGCACTGCAACCCGAGGTGCTTGCATGCTGTGCACATGGGAGAACCTTCGTCGCACTTTTTCCTCCGCAGCCTGCAGGTATAGCATCCTGGGAAAGCCGAGACGAGTTAGTTGAGAAACGGAATTCCCGCCAACATGAAAACCTTCCGTGTAAGTGCTGACGAGCTAGGCGACACAAAACGTACCTGTTCTTGACCGGCGATGCATCTGAGTCTTCGCTTTGGGATTCCCATTGCTGGGCTTAGAGGCCGTCTTGGCCTTGGTAGCTTGTGATACTGCCATCTTGCCCGGAGGAGCTGGTCTCACAAACTCGCCGCGTTGATGGGGTTTGGGGGGTGGTGTTGACATTTGTACCTCTGTCCAGGAGAGTCCCTCGCGATAGAGGTACCTGCGTTGAGCGACTCCCGGGGGGGTAGGGGGGGTGTACTATGTGTGCGAGCACCTATGTGGAGGCGGCGGCGGGCGGGAGCTCTCGTTGACCGACAGGGGGGCGAACAAGAGAGTGGGGGGAAGAGTTGCACACCGGTTGCACCGTGACGAGCCGGGGTCGGCTGGCACTGTGTCTTGTCCAGGGGCTGGCTGGGCGAACAAGAGGCGGGGGAGTGAAGAGTGAGGGACGGACAGGGTTGTTCGAGTCCCGGCCTTGTCTTTTCGCCTTCGTTTGCCGTGTTTGTCGGTTATCGTTTCTTGACTCGTCGAGTCTGGATGAATGGATTGTCTTGGTGGATATTAGATTATTCGTCGTTATTATTGTCGAGATCGAATCAAAAAGCAGGAAAACGTATATCGTGCGCTCGGCGACTTGTGATGAGTGAATGACTGATTACGAACAAGACCAGCTTGCTCTTCTTTGGTCGGAATACCGGTTCCGTTGTTTGAGTGAGAGTAGTGTAGTAGTTGAGGAGGGTGAGAGAGGAGAAGAGGAACGGAGGCGGAAAGGGGGAAAAGAGAAAGAAAACAAAAAAGAGACGACACTTGGACCACAGCCCTTCTTCTTGACCTTCAAACCTGTAGAAGAACGAAAGGTCCAGAATATATGATGGTGTTGAGGAGCCAAAGCCTTATATTGTGGCCGCCTCCATGACGACCGGCTGGCCGAACACATGTTGAACAACGCAAACTGCAGAGATGTTACTATTTCTGGCTACACTGGATGGGGGAGAGAAGAATGAATGACCGCAGAATAGAAACTCCCAAAGAAGGAACGGCAGGGCAGGGCGGGCGGACGTACATCGCACGCACGTCGAGAAAGCGTGCGCTTACTTGGTGCCAATGAGCATGGGCCGTTGTCAATGGCCGCACCCTCAATCCGAACTAGGCTGGCTTGGGGCCACCAACCCCTCCCTTGAGGATACACCAGACTTCCGTCCCATGGAGGCTTGCAGGCAGAGAACGACTTGGGCCGACAGGGGTCCGTCCTTGGCCCTTGGTGCATACATGTACGTTGCATGCATCTCGACCTGTTCAACGACTAAACGGGACTAGATCATCAGCTTGTCCACTCTAGACCAAGGTTCTGGTGGGTTTGTGGGTTTCTTCTCCAGTTTGTCCATCAGTCTGTCCATTGTACGCCCATTCTTCCTTGGGTAAAGTCGGGTCAGGTCCGCCCCGGGCCACAGAGACCATGTTGAATTTTTCATTTATTTTTATTCTTCCATTCTCCGAGGCAAGTCTTGACCTGGCTCCGAGCCGGAAGAATGATCAACCAGGCCAAGCCGGGGGATTGCGAGGATCGAGTCGCTTTGTTCGCATGTTAGTACTGCCGACTTTTCACATCTAGTCAGCGTGACTTTGTTCCCCCAGCCTTGGTCGGCGCGCTTCTTTTGGCCCCTTCCCTCATAAGCGCGATGCCTACATTCAAGGGTGAGTTGTTGGGCCAAATGCGGCCTATGACGAACATCATGACGGGGAAAGCACGTGGGCTCAAAGAGCGTCCTTCGGAAACGTTGTCGGCGAGGCTTACTAGCGTCCCACCGTCCACGACGTAAGCAGTACTCGTGCGTGTGCTATACACAAGGCGATAGACGCATCTCTGTCCCACATCTGGACTGTTTAGAAATCATCTTCTTGCCTTGTCTTCATCTTGAACTCGTCACGTCAATGTGTCCAGAATGGTCGATATGATGTTTTGGTCGGAAGAGTTTACTTTGTATGTTCTTCGCAGGACGTGAATCGTAATGATCCCTACCCAGGGCATGAGGGCTCTGGGTTTCGTACGAAATTCGTCATATGAGAAGCTCTTCTTTTCTTCTTCTGTCCCCTTTGACCATGATTCGAACATATGAGGCAGACGGATTATGGTGTGCTGCGGCTAAAGACAGACTGCGTTGTGTACAAGTCAACGCCTGTTTACTCCGTATAAGCGGCTTCCCGAGTTGGGAAAGAGTGCAGTTGATGCTGCTCGACGATCCGCCGGTGCCCGTTTTTCCCGGTTCTGTCTAGCTCGATAGCCCTGATCGTCTTGGCCGCAGGGGTCGAAGCGGAAACTGCCCGCGAAAATGCTACGGCACTGATTTTGTCTCTAGCAGGAGACGAAAGGTACGTTGTACAACGTAGGCCAGTAAATACATCAGAATAAGCACATACCCGCAGACAAGCAACGAGTACTGGGACATCGTGGACTGACTATCTGTGTCGTGCAACACAGGACGATAAACATGAATTGTGCAGACGGCAGACATCTGCCTGCCTTTGACTGAGTAGATGCCGGTCCCCGTCCGGCCCGCCCAATGTCCTCGGATGAAGAGAAAAGGGGGGTCGGGTCGACGTCTGATTTGATCGAGGGATGTGACGAGGTGATGGCTCGTGCAGAGACTAGCGGGCCAGCGGGACCAACCGATTCTAGCGGCTGTGATGGACTGTGATTCAAGCATTCAAGACCAGGCCGTTATCAGTCTTCATTGGCTCGTCGGCGTGCGATCGTGCATGAATATTGACCGGGGCGACGGTGACAAGCACGCTAGACAGGGGGGAGCTATGGCCAATCCGCGCGGGAAGACGGCATATCGCAGGGATGCGAAAGCGAATAGCGTATAGCCTACATCCCTACCCCTGTCGCACCGGCTTGGCCCGTCGACTGCTAAAAGCCGAAGTGCAGAGAGAGACGAAGACAGACGAGGGGAACGGAACGGGATGGGATGGCAGAGAAAGTGAGGAGTTGGAGAAGGACGAGCTTCCCCGCATGTGGTATTTTTTCCCTCACCTAACCGATTTACCCTAATTCTCTATTTCGGGTGACATAATTAGCCGCCCACAAGAAAATGCTTTACCCCGTTGGCCATATTGGCTACTAAATTTGGAATACTCTCCTCACCAACACCAAGACTATCGATTGTTACACTTACGCGGTTAATGGTGTTCATTCTTTCTCTGCATTTTTTCTCATTGCATTATTCAATTGTTTGTCGCTCTGTTTCTATTTTTACTTTTATCTAGCCCTAATGGAGAACAATTAGCCCGCGTTATGACCACGAAGCGCTTAGACAAGTTGTGTGATTAAGTTGTATATAGGTACGTTGTACATACGGCCGTTGGTCTACAACGTAATTATACGTTGTACTCTAATATGGCTTACGTACTCAATCATTGTGAGTACGTACCTAGACTCGTCTACGATTTTGGTCAACGTCTCCTTTTCTTTTGTGCATTTGTATTTTACTGCTCGCCCACCAATTTTCACATGAGGCTGCAAATCCTTTCTCGTGGCGACCATATCTTCCCAGCCTCCTTTGGCCGCCTTACAACGTACATATGACCTCAAGTTCCTCTCTTTCCCTCCTTGTTACTCATTGCTTTTTCCGCCTGTCCCCGTCGCTTGGCTTTGGATGTCAAACCCCCACGGCCATCGGCGTCCTGAAGTATAAATGCGTACATACTTAAATGTCATCTCAACTTTTGCGATGCTTCTTTTCGGGCGCAATCTCCTGATGGCGCATATCACATTGGACGATCGCACATATCGCAATCATTCATTCCCGACAGCCCGGATTCGTCGTTGGCCATACTCCCGGAGAATGGCGCAGACAAAAGACTCGACGAGAACAGACCTCGTTGGCCATGCGTGGCTGCTGTCTGTCTTGAAGCAATTTTACTGATAACAATAGTGCGTGATATGATGTGATTGTTTTCAATCGGACCCTGGATTAGCTCGATAACTTGTACGGATCTTCGTGTTTGGTCGTTCCGGGAACTTCCTCCGCTCTCTCGCCCGATGCGCGAAGGGGGTTTTCGAGGTCAGGGGTGAAGGTGGGCAGGGGTTTGTGGCCGCTTCCCAGCCACAAAAGTCGCGCAGTTCAGAGCCAATACCGTACGGCCATACTGTACGTTGTACGTTGTATGTATGTTGTACTGTACGTTTATGTCTGTGCTTTCGCTTCCCGTACCTACAGACGTAACGGGAAAAAGGGGGTCCCCTACCAGGAATTTGGTCGATCCGGCTAAGGGCCATAAGAGTAAGCTACAGTAGTGTACTACTCTGTACTACCCTCCGGAGCTTTTCAACCCAGCGGATCTACAGAGGGACGCATTATCTTTACTCTGTAAGGTCTGTTCGCCATTCCAATATAAGGCGAGACCCAGCCACTGCAACCCTGGATGATGCCCACGACGCTCTTGGTAGGGTACCGAAATATCCCACGTACAACGTACACAGGCAAGCATGTTAAAGGCATCAATCATCTCTTCTGTCCTTGGACAATTAGTCTCGCAGGATTATCAAGCTCATAGGGGTACGGCTAAAGACCCGAGTAGCCTCACGAAAGAGCACTATCTAAGCCTAACCATCTACAGCCAAGTGCGGAATGGATAATCCACATCGGCACTACTCGATCTCGCTTGGACAGTCTGGTGAAATCCCACCTCCCCCGCCGGTTACCAACTAGCTCAAATAGGGCTATGTGTATGTCCATATCGCGCATGCCCGTCATGATATTTACGGGTGACTTGCAGGAGCATAACTATCATTCGAGAGTCGAGACCCCGCCTTTTCTGCCATCCACCGTCTGGCATGACGGGTATGCGACGGCGAGGACATGAATGGCCTCCAAAGCGGTCGCATTAGAGGTCTCATATGCTCTCGAAGCGTTCTAACTTTTGACTACATGCTAATGGCTATTAGCATACCTCAAGTTCGCAGTTGTCTGTCATCATGTGAGGACGGCGTGGTATTTAGCCGGTCCTGAAGACATCAGGACCTTTGGGGGGATGGACGCAGACAGAAGACCTCTAGGCACATGTTGGGCACGTGATGGACATGCTCTCTGCCCACCAGCCACACTTCTCATCTGTATTTGCCAAAGACAGGGGTCCTGATGTGATGAAGGACGTGTGCCACTGCTCAAGCCACACCACACAGTGTCTCATTTCTTCGCTTCCTCCCAACCCCTCCCATGAGCTTTCTTCCCTGGGATCTACACAGACTCTCAGCTGTAAATGGCTCACCTCAAGACAGGTCATAAATGACTAAACTCGGCTATTGTCAACGATGCGCAACCACACAAGATAATTACGGCAAGGGTCGATAGGCATGTCATGGACCACAGACCGACTCGTCCTCCCCCAAAGGAGCAAATTCATAAGGCCTAAATTCCAGGAGCGGAAATACCAAGTCATATGAGCGGAAATGGACGTGGAAGCTCCAGCTGCGTGCCCGAGGCCCACCAGCCTGACTGAGACCTTTCGACACCGCTAAAGGGAATGAATTTTCGGTCTCCACGATTTTCAATCTGTGTCGCCGCTTGTTGCCCCTCCCCGCCCGCTCGCTTCCATGCATCGTGGCTGGCGTCGATGTCGCAAAACGGCTAGAAAAGAGTCGGTGAAGCGGAAAAGGCCACGAGGCATGTACGTTGTACGTTGTAAGAACCCAAAATGCCAGCCAGCATTAGCACCATCCCCACCTGCGGGTACTATACTGTACATATGTGTATAAGGTATTTCGACGGAGCCAAAACACGCCGACGATTTTAGGGCAAAGGGACCTCGTGGTCCTCATCGCACTTCCAAGAGCCGTAGCCGGGGTCCATAAGCTCTCTACGTAGTCTGTACATAGTGCCAATATACCTGTTGTATTATCGTCCGCGTCGTGGTCGGCGGAGGTGGGGTGAGAGGAAGCGAAGTCGCGAAGGGCCGAAGAGCTATATACTAAACGGTAATGTGGCGCATCACTACGTTGTAGAGTCGAGACCAGAACGTGGTTCACTTGGGTTCACTTGCCATATTTGTTTGCCATTATTATATTACAGCGTACATCAGCCACTCGATCGGTGTATGTATCCACTACAGTGACGAGTGTACGTTGTATAAACCCCCCCCCCCCCCCCCCCTTTCTCTCCCCCTGTTGCTATAAGCTTGTAGGAACAAACATCCAGTCGGGGAACGGGGAACGATCAATTGAGGATGCCACACGGACAAGGGAGAAGGTCCAATCATGGAAGTGTTTTGTTTCTCGGCAACCATTACAAAAGCCTCGAGTATATCCGAACGATCCGTGGGGTGGTATTCGATGCGACAATCCTCGTGTCGTCAGGGGATATTCGGCCCATACTGGTCAGATTGCGAGAGGGAGTTCCATAGCATGGACAAGGCGTGCAAGGCGTGCAAGGCGTGGGAGACCAACTCTGGCTACATGCACCTCGCAGACCGAGGGCACCGATCTACTGCAGCAAACCATGCCAGATCGTCACATCACGGCCGCCACGGCCGCCATTAGACCGGACGGAGTGCACAAGTCATACGAGACAGCAGCAGTACGGTGCATCAATAGAGATGAAAAGTGAGTGCCTGCCTTGTTGGGAAGGCGAATATACTATTATCGGACTCGGCTCTTGACTTGACTTTGTGCCACGTCTACAATCCGCGCGGTAAGTCATGTGAGAGCAGGTCACGTTCGCCGAGGGAGATGGATTGGGCAGCATGGCTTACCAAAGTCGTGAGGCGAGGGCCAAGAACCCTGCATACAACGTACAACGTACGTTCTAGTGAGTGCACCGTGGGGCGTAGAGCTGAAGCAAAACAGTTGAGATATGTGGACCTGGGAATCCAACGGTCAAGAGACGTCTTTTCAAGTGATTGTTTGCCTCGTGAGATTAATCACGAGATGGGAAGGGTAGGGGACGGAGAATGCAACGGGCAGAGCCTTGATCGGACCGTCCCTTCTACTGTAGAGGAAGAAATAATTAGTCAGTCGATGAAAGAAATGGCGGGCCGCACCCTTGGCTTGGACAACAATCCAAGGCCTTGACCCCTGTTGATGGCGGTTGGGAAGCAAAGAAAAAGCCCGAGGCTGATGGGGAGATGCGATCGGCGAAGACGGGCCAGGATGGCTCGCTGATCTTCATTCTTTCCCGTCCCTATCGGGCACTGATTTAGCAGCCTCGGGCTTTATGCCAAGGAGCCTCGTTCTCCAAATTGTGAGTACAGTACGTGTAAAGGCTGTCCTCCCTGTTTCTCCACGGCAGCCGGGCGATTGTGGGCCGGGACTGTTAGTCGACCGCCTCCACTCTATTCGCTTCGCACTCGACAAACGGCATCACTGTACGGAAAAAATAAGAAAATCAAAGGAAGATGCGGGCTGAGCGGTGAATCCTTAAAACGAGCAGGAGAGTTCGGCAGGGTTTCCGGGGATGGCCCACCGAGCAAGGTTGAGATATTCATTCCGAGGATAATGAGTAGAGGGTTGCGATAGAGGAGCACTTTTCGACTGCATGGCTGCCGATACCCAGTGGCCAGGGAGGGCATCGTCGGGTCCCAACGGTCTGTCCCAATGATGGATTCAGAGACCATTACCTCATACCACGCGGATAGCCACAGCGTTGGAAGACGACGTTTCAGTTTCAAAACCGAAAAAGTCGGCCGAGTCGAAAGTTGGAAGGAGGGCGGAATGGAAAGGAATTGATTTGTTCCTCTGCAAGAAGCTTGGGCCTGACATTGTATTGTGTTGCTGCAGAAAATATGAATCGGAAAGATGAGGAACAAAGAATTTCAAAGTGAGTACGGAGAAAAAGAGAGAGAGTGAGAACAGGGTATGTACTTCGTAAGCCACAGCGGCACAGGCAAAAAGACCACGCACAGACCACCTCTATCATGTGCAATTGCCATTGTGGAGCTTATCCGCGGGGAAATCTTCGGGTTCCCTAAGCCCTGGTCCCTGAGTTACCGAGCCACCCCACTAAAAGGTGGGACTTCCATTTTGGGACTTGATAGCGATAGCAGGGAGTGTACATAAACCGGGCGCTTAGACTAAAGGGGATGTAGCCAATAGAATCGCGGAACACAATTAAAAATATCGGTATACATGTGTACAACGACGTTTTAAACCAATGAAAAGGGAGAACGCCTACCGACTCGTCCTTGGCCTTATGCGGGCCGTAGGTATTGTGATTTCCAGCCAATGAGAGCCTTTTGATGATGGCACCTGGCATCTTTCCATCGACTCACACTTTGAACCTCCCCTCAACGTCTTTTTTTTTTTTCAACATTCAACGCTCTTCCAACACCCCCTCTTTCGCCGCCTTTGCATGCTAACTCTCGGCCGCCACACGCCCCCCAATTCCGTCTACCATTCTCGCATGCCGTTGGGCCGTGAGGGCATTGGGTCGTCCGGTCGACGACCTCTCTTTTTTCTTTTCTTTTCTTAGAGCACGGATCGTTCCACGGCCTCCACTGTTCCCGGCTTCCGCACACAGATGCATGCTGCATAATGATGCTGCTTCGACCTTCTCTGCCATGCCGCTTTCTTCGGTGCGCTCTTCGGCGCTCTTCCATTACCAAGAAGCTTTTGTGAGACAGGCTCG
Source organism: Sodiomyces alcalophilus JCM 7366 (assembly GCF_042370955.1). Lineage (NCBI taxonomy): Eukaryota > Fungi > Ascomycota > Sordariomycetes > Glomerellales > Plectosphaerellaceae > Sodiomyces > Sodiomyces alcalophilus. Next base: position 5,100,178 of record NW_027263535.1, on the reverse strand, counting down.
GTGAACAGATGGTAGGGAAGGAAATGGAAAGACAAGTGAAGTGAGTGAGGATAATGTCCGACCGACTTGTACGTACTCGGCCCTCATTTACCGCGTCAGTGTGGGCGCCAATGGAAATCGCTTTAGCCAAGTGCACACTCACACCGTCAAGTCCTTCGCTTCCATGGGGTGGTGCCAGTGGCTCTCAGACCCTGTGGCCAAGGGCCGAGGGGGCCAGGGCTATTCTTATCTCCCCGCCTTCGCCTACATACACAGCGTACAACCTACAACGTACAACGTATGTACCTCCCAGACAACACAGACTGGCCTGATCAGTTTTCCGTCATGGGGGCCGGGGGGCGGAGGGCGGGGCCTGCGTCGGCTGTTGGGCGTATCACGATCCGTCGGCGGCCGTGCAAGTGCAACGCCGCCGAATCACATACATGTTCCCCAACGAATAACCTGCATACTGCCCAGGAAAGAGAAGCAGGGGACAGAAGGGTGACAGGTCCGGTCCTGCTCCCAACTTGCAGTGTATCAAGGCATGATCCCATATTTTTCACCCTTTTCCACGTACATAACCTTCTGTAGGCGCCAGCATCGGTCCCCAAGTCGCTCCCCTTCCCCCCTTTTGCGACTTTCGACATATTCCCCCCACTTCAGCATAGCGATCTCCATGTGTTTCGTTTTTCATCTTGTCCAACGTCTCTGTCCAAGTGCTGGTTTCTGAAGGGAAAAGAAAAAGAGAAAGAAAGAAAGAGAGAAAGGAAGAAAGGAAAAAGGAAGAAGCCCAAGTTACGACATATTCACTCAACCCTCGCTGCTCGCAAATACCCCCCGGTGAAAAGAAGCCCTAATAGACCCTAGAAAAGAGCTGGCAACGGCCATTGGAACAAGAGGAACTACCTCTCCGGGTTGGGTCAACCTCCGTGCTGCAATTTTGCAGCTTCCTTTTTCCCCCTGCCTTGGCTGGATGAACAGGGATAGAGCACATCATGGTGAGTGACGCAAACCAAACCCTCTCCCCAAGTCGACACGCCTCGTGTAAGTGAGCCGTGTCTGTTTGGACATGACGGTTGACTGGGTATCCAGGACTACACATACCAGATGCCCATGGGCCAACGGCGGCTACATCATGAGATGCGCCAAAAGACCAACCTACGTGATGCTTTCTTTGGCTTGAGGAGTGAGCCGCAGGATCGGCCCACTTCGGTAGCCACCGAGTTTGTGGATACGGATTGGGACGAGGAGATTATGAGCGAAGCCGAAGACAATTCACCTCGTCATAGCCTACAGTCGGTAAGTCTGGTTTGTTGTTTCGTTTCTTCTGTCCCTTTCGCCGGATTCCAAGGACTAACTGAATCCTTAGTCGGGCGGCCAACCCAGCATTACCACCCTCTCGTCCTACGATGAGGTCCACACGCCCGGTTCAGGTCGGAGTCAGGTGTCGAACATTGTGGGCGGCATGCCGCAACACAAGGCGGTGATTGAGGGCCCCCGCGGACCGCATCTGTTCTACGCCTCGTCGATTCGATCGCACGACGATGAAGCCATCCTGACCCTGTCGCCTATTACCCCGAAAACACCCCGGCCTTTCGAGGACGCCATCAGCATCACCATGATGCACGAGCCTCTCCCGTCGACCCGGACTCTGCCGCCGCGCCGCAGGAACGACAGCCCGTTCAAGTTTAGCCGCGAGCCGCTCGACACGTCGGACCTCGTTTCCTGGACGCCCGAAATGGTGGCGCAATCGATGCTCGATGCGGGCATGGAGTTTCCTGTTGCCGAGCGGTTCGTGGAGAACGACATCACCGGCGCCATCCTCCTGACTCTCAAGTTCGAGGACCTGAAGGAACTGGACATCCAGTCGTTTGGCATCCGAACCAAGGTCTGGAACCAGATCCAGACCCTCCGCGACAGCCGGCCGAGCTCGCCCCGGGCGCCGACGCCAATCCAGGACGAGCCGAGCAAGGAGGTCAAGAAGGAGAGGCGCAAGGAGGAGGGTGGCAGTGGCGGTGGCAGTGGCGGCGGCGGCGTGCAGCGGCGCAAGAGCAGCCGGCGGAAACCAAAAAGGCCCTCGCACGACGACATCATCTCGCCGCTCGAGTCGGTCTCCATCGTGGGGATCGAGCAGGTGATCCCCAAACCGCACTACTGCAGCAAGGGAGAGAACTGCGCCAAATACAAGAAGCAGCAGCGCTTGATTGAGGCCTTCAAGAAGGAGCACCCCTACGCCGACCTCGAGAGCGGTGCTGTCCTGATCGCGGGCGATCCGGGCAATCCGCTAACGGCGAGGGCGCTGGATCCGTCGGAGCCCTTGCGGCCCATGTCGGACGCCGAGCCGTCGGTTGTGGCGTCTTCGGACGTTCTCGGCCCCGGCGGCATGCCGCCCCTGCAGTACCTCCAGGAGGCCACCCTTCGGAATGTCCAGGCGAGGGATGCGCAGGAGAACGTGAGGCAGTTTCTCGATTTTCAGCAGTCCGCCTCCAACGAAGTGCCGCCTACTCCTCCTTTCGAGATGAAGCCGCCCATGCAAGCGCCAAAGGAAGGCCTGCGTGCTCTCCCTAAGCTGTCCATCCCCGGCAGGCAGTCGTCCGCATATTCCCAGCAACAGCAGCAGCAATCGTTTGTGCCTTACCGCATGGAAAAGGCGGATCCCCGTTCGCCAGACCTTCAAACGCCTACCAATCCTTATCGTTTCGGGACTCCCTTTTCCGAGATGGACGTGCCCATCACGGCCATTCCCCTGGACCGGGTTGAGCGAAACGCGTCGCAGTCGGTCCCGCCCGATATGAACTACCACGTCACCTCGACGGTGAATCCACAGCAAGTTCCCTCTCGTGCCCTCTCCCGAACCTCGGCGCGCCGGCCGTCGTTCCCCGTCATGCCGGCACTGGAAGAAAATGCGCCGACGCCCGTGGTACGCTCTTCGCCCAAGACGATTTCCCCTCAACGGACTGCTTCCCGGTCTCAGAAACCTCTCCAGCCGCCGCCGCGCGCCAATTACCCTTGGACCTCGTCGACACCGGCAGAGGCAGCGGGCTCGGTGCAGGAAGCCGCGTCCACGTCGTCGTCCACACTCGCAAGCCAGCCTTTCTCCTTGGCCAGCTCCGCAACTTTCAACACCAGCGTCGACGGCAGCAACAACAACGGCATCGCGTTCCAAGGCCCCATGAAGAAGCGCAGGACGCGCATGCTGCGGCACGAATGGCAAGACGGCTACTTTACGCTCAAGGGCACGCGGCTGGCGATGCACAAGGACGCGTACCGCATGGACCGGACGCTCGAGTACGTCGACATTGACGACTACGCCATTGCGTGTTCGTCGCTGGCGAGCCAGTCCAAGCTCAGCGCGGCGTTCAAGCGCGTGCACCTCCTGTCGTCCGGGAGCAAGGACACGAGCAGCATCGGGGCGTTTGCGTTCCAGCTCATCCCGCAGGAGAAGAACGGGCACGGGGTGTCGGCGCGGCTGCGCAAGCGCGAGTCGCTGGGCCTGGCGGCGCTTGCTTCGTCCGGGGCCGGGGCGGGGGCCGAGGGCGTCAACGGGACGGGCAAGACGCATCATTTCGCGGTCAAGAACCGCGACGAGCGGATTGACTGGATGCGGGAGCTCATGCTTGCCAAGGCGCTGCGGCAGAAGGGCGAGGGGTTTGAGGTGAGTGTCAATGGGAATATGATTTGATGTGTCGTCGGGATGGAAATGACATGAAGAAAAAAGAAAAATAAAGAAAAAAACGTGAAAAAAAGAGAAAAATCAGAAAAAAAGAAACGAAAACGAAAACGAAAGCACGGACAAGCCAAGATGCTGGGCGTTTCTGGGATATCTGGATTCATTTAGGGAAGAGGATACTGGACTCTGGGAGCGGACACTCGCAGGAGCTGTCCCCCCTATATCAACTTGTCGTGCTCGACGCTGCATTTCTTTGTGTTTCTTTCTTTCTTTCGTCTTCTTCTTCTTCCTTCTTCTTTCTTTCTTTCATATTCATTTCTCCGCTTCTCATGGGTTCGGCGTGGCATAGTGATACCTCTTTGTTTTGATGCTCTCGCACTCTTTTTTCTCGCACTCTTTTGCGCTCCCGATGCTCAGTTTAGCTCACAGCTACCCTATGTTAGGTAGCCAAGTCTTGAATTACAGGCGGTACTCTGGACATTGTTCCTCGCGTTGATGTGATTGTAGTGTAGACGGCATAGTAGGGTCGACTTGATCACCGTGGTGTTTATTCCAGGTCTGAGAGAATATAAGTTAATGTGACGAGGGAAGCTCGTATTACAATAGACATCAAGACTTGACTCGAAATGTTTCCTACTTATAAGAGAAGTATATGTAAATATAGTATGAAATGGAAGATATAGAAACGTGAATTCATCCTTGAAGAATCCAGCACCACCATAAATTTATATATAAACACATATTAAGGTCGAACTGGCCCAGTGTATGCACACCCATGGTGGCATAGGACTGAATACATGTTCTTTCCGTTAACAAATCGTCGTCAGACACAGAATAGTATACTCATCTCAGCTTCGACGATTCACTCATGACAAGAGGCATAATGGTACATGTTCCATTCTTCTGTACATCCAGCGTCTATATCTTACAACGGAGACCTAGTACACGGAGCATATGCCCCTACGCTCCCCAAATTTACGTTGTTTGGCTCCTCGCCTTTCCACGGGCTTCCCTCAGATATATAACATCGGCCTACACCTTAAACCCCGGCCGCGCACGGATGGAAGCCGCCTCGGCAACAGCCTCCCAATCCACCGCCTCCCACCACGCCTCGGCAAAGGCCTTCTTCCCGCCCACGCCGTAGTCGCGAAGCCAGACGTGCTCCCACGTCGAGACGCAGAGCAGTGGCACGACCTCGAGGGCGCCGGGCGGGCGGGCGGACACCTGGTGCGCGCGCTGGGTGTTGCGGATGAAACCGGCGGCCGAGCCGTTGGCGCCGAGGGTGTTCATGTCGTAGGGCTGCTGGCGCCAGTGGGCGCCCGAGTAGGGCGTGCCGGCGAGGTAGGTGGTGAGGATGCGGTAGGACGATTCGGGCTCGGAGGCGCCGCCGAGGAGCGACGACGACGAGAGGGAGGATCCGGCGGCCGAGCCGGGCGACGCGGTCGGGGCCTTGACCAGCCAGACGAAGCCCGGGCCGAACATGGCCGACGCGGTCAGCACAAACTCGCGGCGGAGCGTCTCGGGCGAGGAGAAGCTGTGAGAGAGGTCGGCGGCCAGGGCGGGCGGCATGGGTTTCGGGTCGGGGGTGAGCGTCTTGAAGAAGAAGTGCGTGTTGTGAGCCATGGAGGCGTGGTTGAAGATGGGGGCTTGGTCCGGGTCTCGGGCGGTGGCGTGGAGGATCTGTTTCGTGTCGCGGGATTCGAGGTCGGTTCCTGGGGTTGTCAGTTCTCGTCGTCCCTAGGCCACCTTTGGGTCAACGAACCTGCTACGAGAGCATTGAGCTTATCGAGAGTGTAGGTCATCTGCTGGGTCCACGCCATGTGGAAGCCGTCGGCGGAGAGCAGACCCGGCACGCCATCGGAAAAGTCGTGGTCCAGCTTGGGGACGTTGTGGAGGGAGCGTTGCTGCGAGGCGAGCTGCGGCGCCAACACGCGCACGGGCACGCGCAGGCGTGGTATTCTTACTGTTGACCGAATCATGGTTATCGTCTGGAGGGCTGGCGTTCGACCCCAATTCGTTTGTCGATTGGGTGAGGCGCTGGGACTTGGGATCGCTGACGGATCTTTGGCGACGATACTGAAGCAACTTTTTTCTTGGTGGTTCGCGTCGTGGTTGGCTGGATGATGTAAGCACGCATTGACCAACTGCCGGACGTGCCTCGTGATTGAGACGTTTGGCACAAGTACGAAGTACATGTACTAATTAAGATGGAAGTGCTTATTAAGCCCGTCTGGATGTAGTGTACACCACTACCTTAGGTACCTAATTACAGAGCAAAATGATATGATACCTTGAAAGACAAGCCAACTTCAATGTTCAATGGCAGCATAGCTCTGACGCCCCCTTACCAGCAGTATCCAGCCCAGGTCAGTATAAGAGGCTGGGTTATAGAGTTGGGCAGAGAAGACGATATAGTTTTATCCCTTTTACTCTTATTTTGAAAATCTATTTACCCTTTCCCCCCAGCGCCTCCTCAAACAGTGTTCAGGGGGCTGCCTCCAGAAACTCTCAACGGTATGTGGCGAGAATATATTTTTGTCTTGAATCTTCCTTCTGGAATGTTTGATTTACTTGCGAGGAAAAGAAAAATAAAAATAGTAAAGGGCTGCAAAAATAGGGGGCGACGAGAAAAGACAAAGATCACCAAGGGCAGAAGGGCCGAGGTAGAATCGAATCAAGACGAGTATGGTCCAAGAAACCCCTTCATCCCCTAATCCATGTGAATAACTGCAGTATCTCTATGAAGAATCGCAGATTTGGAGGTACGTAAGGAAATGAAACATAATCACGACGACCACCCACGAAGGACAGGCTGGAATCAGCCCCAATGCTGCCATCGTCCAGTCAAGCCCCTGAACTCACCGCATCAAGACCAGGGAGGGTTTCTCAACCACACAGTAGAGTGGTCGGTATACAACGGGATAGCCACCAAACTCAGCTTCCTCTCCCTACCCTATGGACGAGAGCACAAGGTTACTCTTCTCGTCCACTATGGTATCGGTGGCGCCAACCTTGAGCATCACATACACAAGTTCGTCGTTTAAAGTGCCACTCACTCGACATACAGTTCGTTGACGGCGGGATGGCTCGTCCTGACGATCACTTTCGACATATATATAGCGGTGGACTGTCACGGCACCCTGGCCCCTCGAGCTACCATCACTGTCCATGTCCGAAAAATAGGAATCAAGTCTTGTATATATCGCATTCTACCTATTCTTATTGTTACCATCACAACCCCTTACAATGGAACTTGTCCCTTCGATGGAGAGAACCACACTCACGTCTTCCTCTTCCTCTTCCTCTTCATCTTCCTCTTCCTCTTCCTCTTCCTCCTCCTCCTCCTCCTCCCCTCATACAGCACCTCAGAACACGTCTCTCCCCTGCTTCTTCCTCGACATACCAGTAGAGCTGGTGGCGATGATCATAGACCACCTCCCCCCACCCTACCAGCTTCTCCTAGGCCAGACCTGCCGCACCCTCCGCAGGACCCTCCGCGACATGACCCTCCGACTGCCCGAGCACGACAAGCGCCCCGACTTTGTCCGCCAACTCCTCCCGAGGCATCCATGGCGCCAGGATTACCTCTTCCTCCTGACCCAGGACCAGATGGACACCATGTTCTGCGAGACCGACATGGTCCGCCGCCCCATCGACTACGCGGACACCCCGCAGCGCCTCGTTACGCACGGCTGGCCCGAGACCGATCCCACCTCTCCATGCAGCGTCCTGCTCAACATCGACCTCGGCGTCTCCTCCACCCCCGCCTTTAAGAAAACCCACGCGCAGACGGCGCTCAAGTACGTCAGCAAGTGGGACGCCATCGACACCGCCCAGCGCGACTACGCCGAGCAGCTCCTGGCGGAGATTCACACCTCTGGCCGCGGCGACCAGCTGGCGATCCACTGCGCGGTGTATCCCAAGGTCGTCGTGGACAACTGGAGGGCCGGCAGCAGCCTGGGTCCGCGGTACCATTTCATGGTCAAGACGGTTTACACGTATAGCATGGGCACCGAGCCCGTGGCGGCGGAAACGGTGGCCTCTCCGGCCGAGCATGCGCACCCCAGTTATTGGCGCCTGGGACGCACGTACCTGTGCGACGAGTGCAAATGCGCCATGGCCTGCATCCCCTGCGTGGTGCGGCGCGCCTTCAAGGCCGAGGATGGCGCCGAGGTGTCTGGGTTTTGCAAAGATTGTCCCACCGACTTCTCCGTGCAGGTGGACTTTGACAAGGGGGATCCGAGTCGGACTACGGCGACTCTGCGTATTTGGTCTTACCTGGGAGATCGAAACCTAAGGGGGATTGGGTGGAACGAACATATCTATTCTTTTCGCAACCTCAGCTGTGTGATGCAACGGGCGCCTCATCTTCGCCTGGCCGGGAGTGTGGCGGACCTGTATGAAGGGGGGAAAGATGGGCTCATGTGGGTAAAGGGAGGCCGGAAATGATCACCATCTGAGTCGATCTGAGTCGATCTGAGTCGATCTGAGTCGATCTGAGTCGATCTGAGTCGATCTGAATGTCGAATCCAATGTACGGGATTTCAAGCAGGCTCTTGTAAGGTTCGTCGGGCAGAGAAATTGAGAAATTCACTTCTATTGTAGTTCAGTTCACCAGAAGCCACCAACTCCAAACTATGCCATCCAAGAAAAGATGCGTGCCAAAAAAGGAAAATAGCCCAAACTAAAGCCTGGAACTTGCGCAGTAACTATGAGAGATCCTGGTTGTCGGCCATCTCGAGCACCTCCAGCTCGGTCCTGACGAGCCGGTCAAATTCCTCCCTGTCGATGCCAGAGGCTTGCGACAACATCCACAGGCTGCGGATGGTCCTGGAGACATGCTTCTTGACGCTAAACTCGTTGGCCACTTGCCGCTCGGCCGTCTCTTCGAGCCTCTCGACCGTGCGGCTCCCGTTGCTGCTTGCGCTCGACGCCGGCCGGGGATGCAGCAGGACGGCGGCCCGCTCGGCGTCCAAGGGGGCCGATGCGTGGTTTTTCGAGTCGCTCGCCGATCCGCCGACGGGGGCCAGGCCGGGGGAAAGATGGATGGAAAGACCGGCATTCCGAGCGGGTTGTACGTGCTCGACTTGCTCGTCCGGATCGTGATTGTCCATGGCCGGCTGGACGTCGTCGTACATGGCGTAATACTCGTCGTCGGCGGCCGAGTCGGGTCGGTAGGTGTCGGCCTGGGTGGTGGTGGCCGACTTGGGCGGGGCGGGAGACTGGTGGTTCACAGGCGTCCTGGCCGGGCGTGCCGTCGTAGCGATCCCAGTATCCGTCATCCTCGTCATCTAGCCCCGGGGTGGCGGTCAGAGAACCGGTGGAGATCTTGAGAGACGACTTGGCCCTGTTCTCCTCAAAGGCCTTCTCGGCTTCGGGAATGGTGGAGTAACCCCCAAAGGCAGCAAACGGGTCGGGCTTCTCCGCAACGCCGAGCTCGCCAACCCGCCAACCGTCACCGCCCCCGTCCCCCTCCTTGTCGCCGACGCAGTAGACGAGCTGGAAGGTGAGCTCGAGGTCCTCGAGGACTACGAGGGCCTGGAAGGTCTCCTGATCGAGACGGCGATACCTGGTCTTGGCATCGTACTCCCAGTCGACCTCGACCTCGCCCGAGACGGGGTGCGGGTCAAGACGACCACTCTGGACGACCTCGGCCAGGCGGCTGGCCTTGGAGGAGTCGTAGGAAAGGAGGCGGAGCCAGGGTTCTGTGCTGGTGGCGGAGAAGACCTGGACTCTTTGCCTGAGGATGGGCGATAAAAAGGGGAGGACGCCGATGGCGGGCTGGGTGGAGAGAGAGGCAGCAGGCAGAGCGGGAAGGATGGGGGCCAGAATGCCGCCGACATTGGGCAGCGGTGGCCTAGTCATGGCGAGGAGGTGAAAGGGGGCGGTTGAGTGACGTTTATGAGGTCGCTGCTGTTACGAGTCGAGAGGGAACGTTCGAGCTTTCCAAGGTGAGATGGCAATGAGGATATTGGAACACGAATATATCGGAGGATATTGTGAGAGATTTTCTGAGAGCCGTGTGGCGGGTAGTTGTCCGAATCGAGTCAGCTGGTGTGTTCCGGTCACATGCGTATTGGCGACGGGGAATCGACGGAATCGGAATAAAGGATACCAATCCGGGATAACGTTGGTGTGGCTTTGTTTACGCGTTTGAGATGGGGATAAAGGATGGAATGGAGGGGCAAGGGCAAGAAAGGGAAAAGAAGTGATGGTTGTGGGAGAAACAGAAGAGAGAGAGAGGGAGAGAGAGAAAGAGGAGGGTAGAAGTATAGAGGAGGGCGTCTCCGTGAGGATGCGCAGGTTGGCTGAGGTCTCGTCACCGGCAGGGCCGTGGCCGCTTCCTTCCTCACGAGCTCCTTCCTCTCCATGCCACAGGACAGGTACAGGTACGTAGGTACGTAGGTACCTCAGTAGCACCCGCTTCGTTAGCGTTTAGAGTTTAGTGCGTGCTGCCGCGCTGCCGTCTGTCCGGGGATTACTAAGGCTGCAAAAGGTACCTGGCGTGTCAGCCTTTTGCCTCTTATTCCCCTCTTATTGCCTCCACCGAACCAATGACAGGCCTTCCTGTTGTGCCTTTTCGGGCGGAAGGAACCGGTACCTCGTAAGTGTCCATCGGAGGATGCACCGTGCGGCTGGACCGATGGGGATTGGCTCCTGTTTGGAACGCGTCCTTCCATCGCATGACTGGATATCGGGACATCCAACCGTCGTCCCATTTGTAGGATTCATGCAAAGTATATCCCTCTTGTGGTACTCTCATAGAGTATGAGTATCGGTCTCGGTGGGCTGAACGATCACTTGGGACCAGCACGGAGTCCGAACCATCGTCGCATTCGCAATGGGTCTCGGCTTGATTGCTTGAATGCCAGGCATCTGGAGGTCCTTATTTGTACCTGTATACTTCGTACATGTGTACTGCACAATGTACTTCATAAAGTGCATAGGACTTACTAATCATGTCGTCATTCCAATTCTCACGCCTAGCATCGGGTGAAGAAAAAAATGTTGAAAAAATGACAAAGATAATTAGAAAATAAACAAAATGAAGAATTTCCACGTAATCAACCAAGACCTCATTCCATTTCCTCCCACAAAACCGCCCGGGGAGAAGACAACAAACCATCATCTCTCTTTTCCTACAATCGAAACGACCGAAAAGCCTTATCGTTCACCATTGGCTCCATTCAGTCAGTTTGGAACTACTTCGACTCGCGCCAGCTTCCCCGAATCCCACGGAACTGTCAGACGATAAGCGTTGCATCCTCGGAGTAGTCCACGCACGTACGCCACGCCATCGTCCATTCCCAAGGCGTCTAGACCACCGTTTTCATCGTCCAGACCACCGCTTTCATCGTCCCACTCGAATCACCCGAATCGGCGCAACATTTCCCGAGTCTCGCCGCTCTCCCTCGATAGAAACCGGATGCATGTCGGCCAGCCCCAGTGGAGGCGGCCTCCGAGATGAAGGCTCAAAACTCCAAGTCATCACGGCCGGTGCCACGGCCGGCATGATCTCTCGGTAAGTTCGCTCGCCATGGAAAGCCCGTCAATTGTCGAAACCCGTCGCTGACCGCCCTGCCCGTCCGACAGCTTCATCATCGCTCCGTTCGACGTGGTCAAGATCCGCCTACAACTCCAATCCCACTCCTTCTCCGACCCCCTAAGCCACGCCAAGGCCAAGGGCGGCCCTATATACAAAGGCACCCTGTCGACCTTCCGCCACGTCTTCCAGCATGAGGGCATCACCGGCCTCTGGAAGGGCAACATCCCCGCCCAGATGATGTACCTCTGCTACGGCGCCGTCCAGTTCACCACCTACCGATCCGTCACCCAGTTCCTCCGCCGCGCACTCCCCGCCACCGCCACCGACGACGACGACGGACGCCCAACCAAGAGCCGCCTGCCGGCCGCCGCGGAATCCTTCCTCGCCGGTGCCGCGGCAGGCGCCGCCGCCACCACGGCCACCTACCCGCTCGACCTCCTGCGCACGCGCTTCGCCGCCCAGGGCAACGACCGCGTCTACCCCACGCTCGCCGGCGCGGTGCGCGACATTCGGCGCGACGAGGGCTGGCGCGGCTTCTTCCGCGGGCTGGGTCCGGGCCTCGGCCAGATCGTGCCGTACATGGGCATCTTCTTCGCCTCGTACGAGACGCTGCGCCTGCCGCTCGGCGACCTGCAGCTCCCCTGGGGCGGAGGGGACGCCACGGCCGGTGTCATCTCGGGTGTCGTGGCCAAGACGGCCGTTTTCCCGCTCGACCTCGTCCGGAAGCGGATCCAGGTCCAGGGCCCCACGCGGGCGCGCTACGTCCACAAGAATATCCCCGAGTACTATGGCGGCGCGGTCGGCGCTCTCCGCGCCATCGTCCGCGCCGAGGGCTTGAGGGGCTTGTATAGGGGGCTGCCTGTGAGCCTGATCAAGGCGGCCCCGGGGAGCGCCATCACCGTGTGGGCGTACGAGAGGGTGTTACGGCTGCTCTTGTCTATGGAGCGTGTTGCTTCTGACGATGCCCATATTTGAGGGCTTTGTATTGATGCTGTACATTTTTTATTCATTTTCTTTTTGTATTTTTCCCCTCCATGTTCTTGTTACCGCGTCTCATAGAGTAATTGGTTACTAGAGGTCATCATGCACCGGGGATTCGTAATCGTGATGGTTTTGTCGGGATAGACAGCAATAGCAATAGGAGCAGTCCTACTCGAGGCTCCGGTCAGAGTCAGTAATTTTAGATCACTTTTGGAATCATATATCTGTTAAAACTTAACGCTGTCTTCCTTATCGTGATGTACAGGTACGTTGTACGGCGCATCTGCGGTCAAGACGCCGGATAGCAAGGCCTCCCGTGAAGGTCTGAGGTGTCCGACCTTAAGTTTGGCTAGACTCCCTTTATCGCTTTCTGCCTCCGTGAATATACAGGCCCTCCTCTTGAAATAACTAAACCAATCGCCCTCATTCCGACCATTCCCAGTTTCGTTTCCTATCACTTATCGTTCTTTGAACCTACTATGCTCAAGCCACTGTCTCCGAAAAATACTACAACAATCATGTCGCGCAAAGCCCATTTCATGGAGCTCTTCAAGAGAATATGGGCCGAGCCTACTGACCAGGCAATATAGGTACTTCGTAAGTGCACTACACTCAAAAGAAAACTCATCACCATTGCTTCACTTTACTGCTGTGACGACCATGAAATCGAGGACGGAGAGCGTGAAACCGACGGCGGCGACCGTAAACTCGAGAGCGACGAGATAACATCCCCTCCATCTCAGGCAGCCTCAACCTCTTCCGAAACGAGCCCTTCTATGCGAAGGTAGTCGCAGTGCAAGGTGCATATAGTTTACACGATCTTCTTCAGTGATATCGGTGTCAAGCAGTTCTTCTGCAGCCGCAGTAAAGTCCAAGACAGCTATGCACTGGCATGACTCTACCACCATCGCCAACCCTATGATGTCTAAACTCCGAATCGACACTGCGCGCTGCACCAATGACCTTCGAAAGTCGTCGACAGAGCAGCTCCTCTCTAAGCAAGTAGGACGAGTGCCACCAAGAACCCGGGATTCTCCCAAGACGTTGCATGCCTAAATAGAGTCACCGACGCAAGGGACCCTTGTCCATGCAGTCAACTCCTGGGCAAAAACTTCACGTCCATTGGACTAGAGGCATCATCTCGGTTCGTAGTGCCTTGGCAAGGAAGGGCTTTAAGGCTGCCAGCAATCAACCACTTTTCCTTATTTACGCCGCCCCGTCCCACTCCTTTCCCACTTTCCTTTCCCCTTTTTCTTGGCTTTGCCGAACTTCGTCTCTGGTCATCGCGACGGCACTGCGCGATTTGCATTGTCTCACCCGTTGTCACTCGTTTGAATTCTCCAGCTTCTTTCCATTACCACGCCTTTTCGTCACTCATTACAACTCTTTTAACCATATTCTTAATTAGCCAAACGGAACCGGAGCCATGGCGTCTAGTCCACCGACACAGGGGCAACAGACGCAACCGCCGTATGACCAGAAGCCCGTGGCTGCAACCCATCACGTTCAGCAGCGGCTTTCTCAGCAGCAGCTCGTTCAGCAGCAGCTATATCCAGGAAAAGAGCGCATGGTGCCATTCGACAAGAACTGGCATGTGACGAAAATCGTTTTCCGTTCCTTCGACCTCGTTTTCAGCATTGTCGTCTTAGGTCTTGCCATCTACGTTATTCTGGACATGGACGATGGCCTGACTATGGCGCTTTGCTCCCCTCCCGTATGCAATGTCTCCCCGGCCTACCTGACATATCAGCTCACTACGAGTCCCATCTAACACCCGATTCATAGGCTATCGCAGCAATTATCTGGGAGGTCGCCGAATTCATCACTCTCTGCGCTCGAGGAGGCCGGGTGGGGATACACCCTGGCGCCCATGTTGCACTCCACCTTCTCATCTGGCTTGTCTGGGCTATCAGCCTCGGTTTCGAGGCTACGAGCCTTTATTTTTATGGCATCTGGGGGGACTATGACGACGATCTGGGCGCTCTAGGCGCTGTGGTGGCCTTTGGCTCTTTGCTTTTGTAAGTTGAACGTTCCGTCTTACCCTCCACTCCATCAGGCCTGGCTAACGCGGCGGCCACTCTAGTATCGTGCACTTCACTTTATTCGTCGGTGCCTGCGTCGAGACTTCCCGTCGGAACAATGCCGCGCGACCTGTTTACATCATGCCGAGCGGTCCTACCGGCGCCGTCTTTCTTGCAAACCAACAAACCATGCCGCCGCAACACGCCTTTGCCTACCAGCCTGGCGTTTACCAGCAGCCGGGCATGTATCAGCCGGGCATGTATCAGCAAGGCATATATCCCCAGTCAACCGAACAACAGAACGCCTATCCTCCCGCTACATATCCACCTCCCACTCAACAAGCTCGGGCCTCCACCCACGCCCCGGCCGACTTGACCGCATCGCGAGAAAAAGCACCCGCTTCCGCTAGCGCAACCATCGCGAGCGATGCTGGGCCCTCGGTGCCCCAGCGTCAACATTCTGCATCGCCTATGGACGGGTCATATTACGGGCCTGGAAATGAGTTCCAAAACCAACGAGAATAGGGCGTGGAGGGTTTATGCCAGTATTATTGTTAATTTATAATGGACGCGAGCATCTTTTAAGGAGCTGCGTGACTTATACTTACGGTATCCCGGTGAACCTCTTTTACATCCGGGTACTAGGGTAGCAGCAGGCGTACCCGTGCTACGCCCGTAGTCGTGCATCACCCTGACTGATTTACATGTACAGGACGCCGACACAAATGTCGAGCAAATGTACCCCACCTACAAGTACCAATGGCCGTGGTGTTGTAGGACATTTCTCGACTGTTGTGTCTCGCCACTGGGCATCGCATAGCTGCCGCCCTGGTAGGCACTTTTATGAAGATAAGGTACTCGGTGGCGCTTTTTATGAAACTTAGAGCTGTGCGATATCGTCGACTCAAAGTTCGAGTTGCAACTTGGCTGTCTACTCCATAGACGACGCCCAGTAGAAGTAGAAATATAAATAAGGGGCGCCCCAAATGAATGGTCTCACTCGACTGCTGCTGGAGAAGAGCGCAACGAACAATCTCCCATCTCACCACAAACCCCTTCCTTCGCTCAACATATAATCGCGCTCAAGCCTTCGTTACCTCGGTGACCCGTCTCTCACTCCTCGTTTGACTATAATTGCTGTGTCGTTAGTGACTACCACTGTTCTTCGCACCGATGGACAAGACACGATCATCCATGCCACCATTTGTCTACATCAACGGTTATCCTGGTGTGGGCAAGCTCACCATAGCCAAGGAATTATGGTGAGTGTCTATAATTATTTCCCTATCGGAAGGGAGGATGGCGCGTTGCTGACCCAGTGCCCATGCCATAATAGTAAGCTGCTTCCGAAGGCCAAGGTTGTCAGCAATCATCTTCTTATCGATCCCGCCGCGGCCATTTTCGACAGGTCTGCCGAGGAGTACCAGCCACTGCGCCAGGTCCTGGTAAGCACCTTGCCCTTCCAATGGGAACCTCTTATAATCGCCTAGTCTGTTCTGATTGTCTGTTCTGACACTCGCATATAGCGCAGAGAAATCCTAAAGTCCATTGCCACCGCCAAATCGACGCGTGACGTTGCATGGATCTTCACGGACCAGCAATCTTCGGGCAAGCTTGCCAGGGCTTGCGCGAGGGACTACCAGGAAGCCGCAGCCCTGCACGGCTCGCCTTTTATCTCGGTCGTCCTCCACTGCAGCCTCGAAGAGAACTTGAGGAGGGCCTCTGGCGGTGATAGGGGCAACGGATCCAACGCCAAGCTCACCGACCTCGACACCTTGCGCAGTATCAGGGAGCGAGAGGATATATTCCACTTTGGGGGCGATTGCGAACTTGTTCTGGATGTTACGCATTTGTCTGCTAGCGAAGCAGCTAACAAGATTATCGCGTATATTAACAAGGTCTCGCATGTTCCCGACCGGCTGAATGGAGGTATTCCGGGCTGACCACGATGATGGTGCAGGGGTATCGTGGTGTTGTTTCTATAATCGGTGTTAACAGGACTAATAAGCTTATCCGTCAATTATAATAAGAATAAAATAACAAGAACAACAAGAGTTCAATTAATTCAAATAATTAAAGCAGTCCAAGGCATAAAAAGGCGTTAGATCGTTTATAACCGTACATAGTTATATGTTATATAATATTAAGCGTTCCGGATAGGAAGAAAGTTAGTCTATTCGAACTATAGTCGGAATATCCTGTACGTTGTATAGTCGGCGGCTTGTTGTCCCGCCCCGACCCCAGCCCTGTGAAACAGCACGGCGGCCCGATATATGGGGCCAATATCCCCTCACTATCTGGAAGTTGGTCCTTTCTTGTTCTTCCTCCCCCTCCACCGCAAACCAACAGGGTCGCAAAGCTACATCTTGGATATCCCCTAGTCCGCTTGTTTCCAAGCAGGCAGGATTTGAGGTACTCCGCCCGGGCCCGTTCCCTTCGTCAATCTTTTTGTGTTTGTGTGTGCACACTTTCTCTCTTCCCGGTCCTCTCTTTTAGTCTCTCTTTACACCCGCCGCTCTCTTCGTCGCTCCTCGACTCGACCCGATCCGAATCCCCGATACACGACTGCTTTGCTGCAGTTGTGCAATTTTTTTCCGTTTTTCGGTCGCTTCCCCATTCGAGCTTCTGTGCCAATATCTTCGACTCGGACCACCCACCATGTTCGAGCGCTCATTCCGGTCCCAGGACCGCAGCCGCATCGAAAAGGCAGCGCGGCTGGTGACAAAGTCAAACTCGACTCGGGATCAACAGAAGCTGGCGAGAATACAACGGTCGTTCGTGGACGAAGCTCGGGCACCGGGGCCTGCTGCATCGTCTTCCCCAGCAGGCAAGAGCAACAAATCTCTGGCCCCCTCGCCCATCGTCACCTTGACGGTGGGCCGGGAGGGACGGTTATTCGCGGCGCACGAGGACGTCCTGCGCCAGGCCCCTTTCTTCGACGCGGCCTGCCGGGACCGTCACTTTGTCAAAGCGCAGAGCAAGAGGATCTCCCTCCCCGACGAAGAACCCGAGGTGTTCTCGGCGGTCCTCGAATACCTCTACAAGGGCGACTACTACCCGCGCCTGGTACATAACAGGCAGCGCAACTCTTGGGAGCTTGAGGATGCCATGGTCCGAGGCACTCGGTACATTTCTTCCCCCTACATCGATAACCCCAACGGCGGTGGCGGCGCCGCCGCGAGCCCCCGCACGCCGTCGGCCACCACGGCCCCGGACACCAAGGTGTACGTGGCGTCGTGCGGGCAGGACATCCTCCGCGACACGGCCGTCTACTGCGCGGCGGATCGGTACGGGCTCGAGGAGCTGAAGAAGGTGGCCCTGCGCAAGCAGGGCCTGCAGGCCGGCATCGATGTCGGCACCATCTTGCGGTCCGCCCAGTACGCCTACGCCCACACGCCCGACACGGACTCGCGGCTGCGCGCTCACTACCTCGCCCTGATCATCCGGTGTCGCAAGACATTTAAGAGGAGCGGGACAATGCAGGCCGAGATGGAGCGGGGCGGCAGCAAACTCTTTTTTGACCTCTTCGTCGCCATGTGCAACCACCTCGACGACGTCATCGATGTGAGCAACGCGCGCTCTCCGAAGACCATCTGAAAGGTTGCGGTCTGTCACTTCATGCACCATGGGCACCCAAACGACGAGCCTAGAGGTCATTGTGTTTTACTCCTTTTCTTTTTTCGTGCTGTGTTGAAGCCGTCATCAACTACAGACTGTGATACCCCGGAGAGAACGGAAACGAGAATGGGCTGGATACAGGCAGGTAGGCGTTCGGTTTATGATTGATCTCACTACTCTTTGTGGTTCCCCCATCAGATTGAAACTGTCACCATTTGGGGAACTTGCTTTGCGCTCGCGACCACTTCTCAAGAGGGTTGGTCCAGTTTCTTTTCTGACTGGCACATGGATTTGCGAGGGAATTAATGCACCGAACACGGAACTTGTCTGCAGCGTCCTCTGGTCCGCCCTTTCGGCCTGCCTCTCCGAGCAGTCTCGGCCACAACTCTCGTCGTCCCATAGCCTGGTTAGGGTATAGCCGTTCTGGACTCTGTTCCGCGAACTGGTTCTCCTCATGGACCGCCCTGAACCGAAGGCTGTGTGATGGGAGCAGAATGCACGGAAGAAAAATGGCTGCTGCGCGTCTCGGGAAAGAACAGAAGAAAAAAAAATAAAAAAAAACCCTCCCCCAACAAAAAAAGAAAAAAAAAGAAACCAGGGACCATCCCAGATTGCTCTCAAAAGGTCTGCTTTTTCGGTGTTTGGGCATATAGGGACCAGGATACCGGCAGTCTCTACTCTGTTTTCGACGATCACCATCACAAGGCGCATCAAACCAGACTGCGCACAACAGCTTTCTTTCTAATGCCAGCTTATACCCAACTCACTAACTCGCTCCATCCTGGATCAAGCCCGGAGCAGCAGAAAAAAATGTTAACGAATAACGAAGCATCCACTGGTTGGACGGACGCGAACCTCCTTTCGCTGCCACGACACCAGTCTCGACGTCTCCCGGAAGAAATGTCGAAACTGGCTGTCTTTCTTTGTTTCTTTTTTTATGTTTTTTTATTTTTTTTGCGACCAACGGATGGGGGTTGGAAGAGGACTCTCGGCCTGCAGTTGGATTTCACTTCACGACACCAACCCCGCTGCTGCGATACAGCCCAGCGGTCTTCTTTGTACTACACCTTGTCTGTGGCAGGCGAAGGAGAGGATGATCTTGATGATTGGGCTGTGCCGAGCAACTCTTCAGCAGAGCAGAGCACAGCCCCGGCCGGCTTGAGCCCTCACTCAGGGCGAGGTAATGAGAAAAGTCCCGGCCGCCTCACTGTAACTCTTGTCCCTGTGATGGCTGATTCGTGACTACTGACTCGATCTTACACGATTGGGTTTCGCTCCCTCCCATTCCCCACATGGTAGCCCCGGTCTTGCAGCGGGACGGTCCATGTACCGTTCCCTAGTGCCAGTTGATATCGAGGTCGGAGAATTCGACGGTGAGGGTTTCCGTCACGTTGGTTTCGGGCCTCGCCACATAAGCACCCACGGACAAGTCCCACTCGCCATGGCCTTCCTCGACGGTAAACCAGCACACCTCCCGTAGAGGCTTCTTCTCATTGCTTCCGGGGGGCACGTAGTACACCCAGGCACTGTGCCCGTGCTGGTCCTCCTCTCGCTGGATGGTAACGGTGACGGGCTGGTCGACCGGGCCCAGGCCGGCGAGCGGCGTGACGCTCCAGTCGGCGTAACGGTCGCAGGCGACGGTGCTGACCTGCACCACGCCATTGTAGAGTTCGACGCCCGTCTTGAGCCATTTCTGGGGGGTATCGTTGGAGGAATTCCGGGGCTGCAGGACGAGGAGGAGCCCGGCCTGGTCGTATTGCTCGGTCCATTGGCCGCTGAAGGTCACGCTGGCGGAGTGGAAAGCGGAGAGGGGCTTGGTGGATCTCAATTTGGTGGGAGCTGCAATATCACAAACTCAGCTGGCCGTGACCTCATTCTTGCAACGGCGGTTATCGGAGTGACGAGAGTTGGTCGGGGGTCGGGGGCACAATAGACACACACCGTTAAACACGTCCGTGGTAGGAGGCTTCCTCCAGATATCGGTGCCTGGGTTGGCAGAGAGGCTGAATGACGGCATGGTAGGCAGTGGGGTGAGAAGCTGAGAGGGATATACTCCGTGTGCTAGACCCGAGAGGAGATAGAGTAGCTGAGATAGGCGTGTTGAGGGTAATGAAGGGAGCATTCGTGTGGTGGTGGTGGTGGTGGTGGTGGTGGTGGTGTTGGGAGTTGGGAGTTGGGAGTTGGTGTGCCTGGTGAGCGCTTGAGCTTCCCCGCAGATGGTGAATGCAGTGTGTGTAAGACATGGAGGCTGGAGCTGTCGGAGCTGTCCTCCACACCGAGTTTGGAACCCGGGATATCCATCTACACAAGTCGACATAATGTCGAGCAAATGTACCCCTACATATACCTATACCTAAGCGTAGTGTTCTATGTACATTTTCTCGACAGTTGTGTATAGTCACTGTACCTATGTAGCTTGTATTTTCCTTATACGTTCCTTGTATTTTCCTTTCTTTTCCTCTCCTTTTATGTATTTAATCGCGATTTCATTCCAACTACCGAATAGGACTTGGAAATCAACACTGTGCAACGCTATGTCTCTGTAACTGATCGGCCATGGAGGCAGAGTACAAATCAGCTGCTGCGGCTGTAGTGTACGAAGTACAGAGAAGTAAAAGAAAACCATCTTGGGACCAAAAGTCAAGGTCCGGGTTTCGAACGGAGGAGCCCATACATATGATGAGTCATCAGTGGCCTCCACTATTTCATATACCTACTTATCCAATGCGGGGTAGAGGATAGGCGTCTCGCGTCTTTTCCCCTCGGCCAACACGTCGTCTACGGACCCATCAGTGAAATTTTCTCAATTCATCGCAGCACCCAACCCCATCAACACCAAGCCTATTTACTGATTAACACACAGACGGCTCATCGTCGAATCGGAAAAGGAACCGGATTATCGAAGATTGAATCATTGCAACCCTTAATCACGGAGTGCCCAGGGGGAGGAGGGGAGAAATAGGAGACTGTTAACCTCGTCCATCGATTGTCCATCGATTCTCATTCGAGCCATCGCCATTCATTATCCTCTTCGCAAGCCGTGTCCCTCTCATATCGCCAAACCAGTTCTTATCAGACAGGTTGACAGACAGTTGCTGATCACCCATCTTCCTGAACAACTTGCTATATCGCCACCGTCTCATGGGCATCGTCGACACACCAACGAGCCACCACCATGCGGCCAATGATCAAGAAAAGCAACTTCAAGCCCAGAAGCCGGATTAGCGAGGCCAGGATCCGCGCCGAGCGGGAAGAGGCCAATGTCCGCGCCGCCAGAGAAGCTGCTGCTGCTGCCGCCGCGGCTGCCTCCACGGCCGCCGCGAGCCAGCGAAACGCCTTGGCCGCCGCTTCCACCGGCCCCCAGTGCGCCAACAAGGCATGTACGCAGCCCAAGGTCATCGATGGCGTCTGTCAAAACTGCGGTGTGGTCGCCGACGAGAGCAACATCGTGGCCGAGGTCCAGTTCGGCGAGACGTCCTCCGGCGCTGCCATGGTGCAGGGCAGCTACCTCGCCGCCGACCAGGGCGGTGCTCGGTCGCTAGGTCCCGGCATGCGACGTTCCGGCGGCTCCGATCACCGCCAAAAGTCCCTCGCCGAGGCCAAGGCCATCATCCAGGGGTACGCCTCGCGCCTGAGGATAGCCGCCCAGCATGTCGTCGACGTGGCCGTCCGGACCTTCACCCTCTCGTCTCAGCATGGCTTCACCCAGGGCCGGCCCCTGCCCATGGTCTGCGCCGCTTGTCTGTACCTGGCCTGTCGCCAGGAGAAGAACCACGTGATGCTCCTGGACCTGGCCGACCTGACCCAGATCAACGTCTTCCGCCTGGGCCGCGCCTTCAAGGTCCTCCTCTCCAAGGTGCCCACCCCGGGCGTCGACCCCGTCTTCCCCGAGGACATTATCCATCGCCTCGCCGCCAAGCTCGAGTTTGGTACCGACGTCACCAAGGTGGCCGAGGATGCCCTTCGCCTCGTCTACTCGATGCGCCGGGACTGGATCGTCATGGGCCGCCGCCCCTCCGGCATCTGTGGTGCCTGCCTGCTCATGGCCGCCCGCATGAACAACTACCGCCGCACCGTCCGGGAGGTCGTCTACGTCGTCAAGGTCACCAGCCACACCATCATGGAGCGCATGAAGGAATTCAACGAGACCACCACGAGTAAGATGACCATTGACGACTTTCTCGCCGTCGACCTGCGCCAGTCGTCCGCTCTGTCGCACGACCCTCCCTCCTTTTACCGCAACTCCGAAGCCTACAAGCAGAGGAAAGAGGAGCGCCGGAAACGTAAACGCCCTGGGACGGATACGGGTGACCGAGACCGAAACGCGAATCGGCCCAACCCCGCAGCAGCCGCAATCGACTCTCGACCAAATGACAGCACCACTCCCTCCGAGTCCTCCGGGCCGGACTTGTCTTCCGTCCCTACCCCGGCGGACTCGTACCAGCGAGACAAGGATGGTTATCTTATTCCCCCCGTTCCCCCGCAAATCACAGAGAAGGAACCGGCTTTGCGCGGCGCCGAAGATGCCGATTTTGAAGGGCTCGTCAACGAGTTCGGAGATGCTCTGGATGCCGCCGAGCAACAGACCGACGCCAAGAATGGGGCATCATCCACGTCGAATACCGCCTACAAACCTCGCGGTCGACCGCCCAAGGTCCCCCGGCCCACCCTGCCTATTAACGAGGAGTGGGAAGGAGACGAGGAGGACATCGAGGACGAAATCTCGGAGATTATGAACGACCCAGAGACCAGGGAACACGCCAAGGCCTATGGCAGCGCCGAGCAGCGCGCCCGCCTGCACGCCATGTGGGCGCTTCAGAACGAGCCGCACAAGGAAGTCTCCATGGCGCCCGTCGTCGAGGAGGACGAGTTTGCCGACGACCCCGAGGTGCAGAACGCCATACTAACCCCCGAGGAGGCCAAGCTCAAGGAGCTCCTCTGGGTCAACGAGAACAAGGACTGGCTGCGGGAGAGCCAGCAGCGCATGTTCCAGCGGAAACTCGACGCCGGCAAGCCCAAGCGGCCTCGAAAGCGCACCAAGGCCCGCCCCGGCGAGGCCCAGACGTCCCCGGCCGGCACCCCCATGGAGGCCGCCCAGAACGTCATGAAGCACCACGGCATGTCCAAGAGGATCAACTACGACGCCATCTCGAGCCTACTCGGCAGTGGGCCGGGAGGCAGCCCCGCCCCCACCGCCAGCGGCCAGGCGAGCAAGGCCAGCAGCACCCTGGGGGATGCTTTTCGCGAGGAGGAGCCTCCCCAGGACGACGTGGACGATTTTTCCGACTTGGATGTTGGGGAAGACGGGGCGCAGGGAGGAGAGGAAGACTACGACGACTATGGCGAGGAGTACGATGATTACGAGAATCCGGACATGGACGAAGACGATTATGGGCAGGGCTACGACGACGACGACGAGTAGCCGTCGTTTCGTTTCACCGTGTTACGCTCGTGATGCCAGCTGTGCCGATGGTGCAGGCTGGTGGGACGGACCTCCATGCGGCATATAGGCACGATAGATACCCAGCAGGCCGACTGTAGCTCACTGTTGGTTCTGTACTAATAGGCTAACGGACAGCAAAGCATGTCAGATACTGTCATGACAACAAGACTGTGCTGTTTCTCATTTCATATTCCAAGCAACGTCGATTCTCTACGTCGTGTTCAATACCAGACATTTGCCCACCCATAACCAACGCTGATCAAGTTTTCCTTGGTGTAACCCTCCAGTTCTATATACGGTTGCACAGCGACGGCAGCCTCGGGCCTCAGGTGGCATCCATTCTAGCTCGAAACCATCGCAGCGTTTCCAACCCAGTCTGCACTCGCATGCCAAGTCGCGCATCGAACAAGAAGGCCTCGCCACGTACAATCACGTCCAGATGCTCCTGGGCCTCTCGTGCTTTCGCGAGACAACACTCCCGGAGCTTGGCCCTGGACGCGTCTCGGTCCCCCTTGTCGGAATCGTCTCTGTCCACCTCGACCGCACATGCTTCCGTCCACGCGATGACGCCGAGTTCGTAATGCGCCATGGGCCAGGCGTAGTCGTCTCGTAGTGCCCCCTTTAGTAATGACCTGTGCGGTGTCAGCTAGTTTTTTTTTCTTTCTTTTTTTCTTTTCTTTTTTTCTTTTCTTTTTTTCTTTTCTTTTTTTCTTTTCTTTTTTTCTTTTTTTTTCTTTTTTTTTCTTTTTTTTTCTTTTTTTTTCTTTCTTTTTTCTTTTTTTTTTCTTTTTTTTTTTTTTTTTTCTTATTCTTGTCGGAAAATAAAGGGGAAAAACATACCGGTCATAACAAAGCACCTCGTCCCTCAGCAAGGACCTGGCCTCCTCCAGTTTACCCTCAAGCCGAAGCACGCCAGCAAGGTTAGCAGCCCGCACGGCGCGCTCGTCCGGATCCTCCCTCATCTTGCGGATCCCCTCGTCGCCGGCGGTGCAGCGCTCCCAAGCCAGACCGAGGCGCATGCGGCGCAGCTCGTCGCCGTTCATCCTCTTGGGCCCACACCACAGCGCGGCCATCTCGAGCGCCGGGCTGGGCCCCGCGGCGTCGGCGAGCGAGACGCCCAGCTCCTTGGCGCGGGCCTCGAACTTGTCAATCTTGCGCTGCACGAACATGTCGAACGGCAGCGGCTTGGCCATGAACTTTTTCCGCCCGGCCACCGTGGGCGCCTTGCGCCACAGCTCCTCGACGCGCGCCTTTCGCCTGTGCACCTCGTCCTCGTCGGCCTTGTCGCCCTCGCCCTCGCCGTCGCACCCACCGTGCACGGCATTGCGGTAGCGTTCCAGCTCGGCGCATCCAGCGAGGTAGTAGTAGAGGGAGTGGCTCCAGTCGTTGAGCTCGAGGCACCGGAGGGCCGAGTCCCGCATGAGCCACCAGTCCTGGGCGAACATGGCGTCCAGAGCGAGCTCGAAGGCGTTGAGGGCGGCGACTTGGCGCATCTTGGCGGCCGGACCCGTGGTCAGCGTCTCGATGGCGTCGCGGAGGCGGCAGTCCTGGGCGAGCCCACGGGCCTCCTCGAGTCGCCAGAGCCGGGAGCTCGGGTACCGACGGCGCATCTCGGCCAGGAGAGCGGCGCATTTCTCCCGGGGAATGCCGACAACGTCCCTCTCTGCGTCAACGGCGTCACCATGGCCAGCGGACGAAAGCAGCTCGTCCAGGGGCGACAGTGACGGCGACGACAACGGCGACATGGGAGGCAAAATGTCGGCAGTGCCGAGGAGACCGTTGTAATAGGCGAGCAGGACGAGGCCTGAAACGGCGCCGTTGATGTTGTGGAAACGAGTGGCGCTCCATAGCATACTCACGCCACGAGACCGGTCACCCTGGAAGCCAATGATGGAGAGGAGCCGGGACATGGCCGGGGGAACCATGCTTATGAGGATGTGAAGGAGACCAAAACACATGTTGGTGCCGGAATGGATGAAGATGTCAAGGGGGTTTGTGAGGGAGGGGGCCGCGGCATTGGTACCAGCGGTTGGTTGGAATTTCTCGCCGTCTTGCACTTGCAACTGCGACAAGTCGTTTTCGAGTGTAGAAGCAGAAGGGGGCTCATCAGCTAGGGGGACGTGTGTAGGAAGTGCTGGGGCCTGGGGGGGTTCTGTCACCACCCCTGCCCGTTTCTCGTCGAGGACGTCGACGACAGGGCCATTGTTGTCGTCGGTGTCCCCTTGGCCACTCGTCTTCTTGGGAAACATGTCGGCAAACTCCGACTCGTCAAAACTCCCAGGCATCAGGTCGTCATCCACCACCGGGAGTGGCGGTGCCGATGGAGCTGGTATGGGTACGCCCGTCGTCGGCGCAAAGGCCTTCCTCTCGACCTCGGCAATGGCATGCAAGGTAATGTAGGCCTTCCGCAGCTTGTAGAAGCCCTTGAGGGCCTCGGTCAAGCTCTCGTGCAGCACGGACACGACGGCGGACATGAGCTGGCTCTCGGCGGCAAGGAGGGAGTACTCGGTCCCGGGCGGGTAGATGTCGCTATGCCTCTCGTCCTTTTTCTGGGCCGCCTTGAGCTCGGCCCAAGCCCTCGTCTCGCACTGGGCCAGCTTCGCAGACGCATCTGCCATGACGTCCTTCTCGAAGCCCATGACGGCACGCATGAAGGAGGTGAGCCCTATACCGAGCATGTGGAAGGGCGAGTCCCCCTTTGCTAGGGCTTCTGTCGCGCCTTCAATGTCGTCGTCCATCATGGGGCTCACCGCGGCGAGGGCATTCTCTAGCTCGGCCGCCTTCTTGCTGGCGCGGTATCTGGTCTCGGCATCGACCTCGACGTCATCACCCTGGATACTGGAGCCGAGGGCATGTTTACTGCTTTTGGCCCCTTTGGTTTTACCGGTGCCGTTGGCGATGCGGGCGGCGGGGCCATCAGCAGCCACGGAGGCTGGTGTTGATCGAAACCAGGAGGTGAGTTTGCTCATGGTGATGTTTTGGGCGAGGTTTTCGCCCTTGGGGTGAATAAGAGGGTTGAAAAAGGGCCCTTGAAAAAAGGGCTCAAAGGCCGAGATGGGAGCGAGGGAACCCTCCGCGGTGATGCTGCTGCTTTCTTATTCAGCAGCCTAATAAGTATAGGCCGAGTACACTCCGAGTGGAGATTGTAGAGAGACAGGTAGCTGACACACCAACACCACACTCGGCCATGTACCGTACTGTACTGCTTTGTACAAGATGTATCTCTACAAGACGGGACAAGGCTCAGGGGAACATCTTCCCAAGTCCTTCGAATAACAGAAACCACTGCAGACACAAAAGGTTCGTCCCTGTGGCGTGAATCCAGAGATTCTAGGTACGAGCTGATTGAGATTAAGATGTAAGCAGTAAGTGGGCTGAGGTCTTGAAAAAGAGAAAAATAAATAAAGGGGGGAAATTACCCCCGACTCGATAGAAAGCGGAATCCCGTTAGACGCGCCCGGACCTCCGGGGTTGCATTCCCGCCGTTTGTTGTACTCGCTGTTGAGTACCAAACTAACATGGGCGAGGGACAAAAAAAAAAAAAAAAAAAAAAAGGGGGGACTAAGCATTTTTGCTGGCCATCACCACAAGCTTATCCTGCCCACCTTTTCCTATTTGTCTCTATTTTCCGTCGTGTTTTTCCTACTCTTTTTCTTCTCTTATTATCTTGGACTAGGAACCAGACATCACTGGGGGGTACTTGGGTACCTCAAATATGGTCTAGTCTACTTCGCAGGGCTCTAGTACTTGTCACGTGTGTCACACAGCCGTGTTTGTGTACTTCCAAGGTAGATGGACATTCCATAGAGTACCTTGTGTCTCTGCGCGGACAAGAATCAAGATGGTCCAAGTCGGTTTGTGTCTTGTCCCGACAGTTTCTCTGATCGGCCCGAGCCTGATCTGCCTGCCTGCAGTAATCCTCTTGATCTTAATACTGCCGCCTCTGCAATAAGACCCGACCTGCCTCCCGCGTGCCATGCCACGCCGCCGCTTGCCCTGCGTACGAAGGACCATTTTGAACCTGCGCCCTCGAGAGACAGACACGGGAAGAAAGGACTGCTCCTACGTGAAGCAGGAAGAGGTGGATGATATAAGGGTTATACAGGCTGCTTTAGTTGCCCTGGTCAGGGCAACGGAGATATTTAGGCTGGTTGAGCCGGTTGTCCTGTTGCTCGTTTGTGTTTGTTGTGTGGAAATAATCATAACCATGAGGGCGTGGCTTGATAACTTGGGGCCGATTGTCGAAGGGCAGGCCGTGTTCAGGGTCAGGACGTCACGGATATCATGCGACCACGTAGGCGGTCCGTCTGTCCAGAGTTTGTCTGATCTTTTCTGATCGATAACCGACCATAATCACAAGCATCTCAATTCGCATCATCCTTCCTGTTTAGGTTATCTTTATAATCCAGCAGCCGACCCAGGAAGGATGATGCAAATTGTGATGCTTGTGATTGTTGGGTGATGATCGTGAAAAGATTGGGCGAAAACTAGCTAGATATTGTGGGATTATTCCGAAGAATAGCCGGAAGACTGACCAGCTCCCTGGGACCGCGTGTGGTCACGTGATATCTGTGACAAATGGCCGACCTGCCCTTCTACACTACTTAGATCCTAGTTAGAAAATAGAATAGACTATCTATATGTACTATAAGAAAAGCTAAGCTAAGGCAGTATATATAGTAGCAAGATATAAAGCAAGCTGCTTATAATGAATTAATAATTATATCCAAGGGTAAAAGATAACCTGAATAATATAACCTTGAACCAATCAAGTCAAAAAAATATGTTATTACGTTGCTTCCTAAAATAGAAACCAGTCTAGGCCCGAAATCTACTCGAGCGCATCTACACAATAGAAACGATCCGACAAGATCGTCTTTCTTCGCCGCCGACCAACACCCAAGATGTCCCGCCTCTCAACATCTCCGTCCCTCGCCTCCCTCCTCCTCCTCGTCCTGTCCCTGCCGGCCCTCGTCTCCGCGCAGCAAATCTACCGCGACTCGGACCCGTACGCCTACCAGGGCTGCATCACCGAGACAACCGATGTCGTCAACTCGAGCAACCCGCGCGCCCTACCCGGCAGCGTCCGCGTCGACGAGCACGCCATGACCGTGCCCATGTGC
The DNA here is from genome assembly GCF_042370955.1 of Sodiomyces alcalophilus JCM 7366. Taxonomy (NCBI): domain Eukaryota; kingdom Fungi; phylum Ascomycota; class Sordariomycetes; order Glomerellales; family Plectosphaerellaceae; genus Sodiomyces; species Sodiomyces alcalophilus. Next base: position 5,071,797 of record NW_027263535.1, on the reverse strand, counting down.
CTCGATTTCTGCGCGTCGGGCGGCGACACCACCACAAGGCGATATCGGTACGCAGGGCTGCAGTTTTCGCGGTATGTCTTCTCCTTGCCACCTATCAATCAACTGTAGCTAAGCTCGTCCGTGCGACAGGGAATGTTGGTGCGCCCAGCTCGTCTCGGATCTCAGCCGGACGGTCGACGATAGGCAGTGCAACCTCACTTGCGCAGGCGACACGGACATGGTCTGCGGCGGAAACATGCGCATCAGCCTGTACATGATTGAGGACCGCAGCGGAGGCGGTGCCGTCGCATGGCCGCCGCTTCTCGTCGCGCTAGGGGGTGCCGTGGCGATTTCTGTTCACCTGCTTTGAATCGCGCCGTTGAACGAGGATCCTTGACTGGATGGACTGGTTGTCTGCGTTTGTCTTGAGATGGAGAGCGAGCAATGGCGCTTCTGTCTGCATTTCTTTCTATTTTTCCGCGTTTCTTTTCTCCCACGATACCCGGCATGCGCCTTGGTTGCACGACGACAGACTGTTGAGCGAATTGTTTCCAATCTTAGTTGACATTCTCTGCTGTGCGACATCCATACCACAATGGAATAACGATAACCAATTCATCCAAAATCGCATCATGAGGGTATCGTATCCAAGTCATTCCTAGCCCCCCGTCAAACGCCCTCAAAGCTGCACTGGTCCCAACCCCCTCTGCCTCACAGCCTTCTGCACCTCGTCCTTGACCTCCCCCACCGCCTCCATCCACACCCGCTTCCCGACCCCGTCAGACGCGTCCGCCCCGACGAGGAACTCGAGCCACTGCACCAACTTGACAGCCTTGTTCATGTCCCGCTCCTCCACCACCACGCGCATGAGATACTTTTCAAACATGTGCACGTCCGCCTTGTGCGGCCCGTCCTCCCTCGACTGCTCATGCCACGCCTCGAGCATCTCCTTCACTTCCCCCATCGACGTGACCCCCGTCCCCGTGCCCATGAACGAAATCTTGCGCGGCGGCCCCGGGAACCGGAGCTTCGTCTGCATCCGTCTCCGCTCGTCCTCCTGCGCCGGCTGTCGACGTCGTGCCGCCGCAGGTTGGAAATTCAGTCCGGATCTCTGCGCCAGACGCCTGCGCCTGTGATCGTCCACCACCTCCCGCCGGACGTCCTCGGGCAGCTCGGCCAGGAACGTCGGATCCAGCTCCTCCAGCTCCCCTTCTGTCGACCCTCCCGAACCGTCCCCCTGCTGCTGGACATGTCTGGTAGGGACCAAACTGGTCTGCGTGCGTCGGGCAGCCGCGTCCTGTAGCCGCTCGCGCGTCTTGCTCCACATGCCCCTGGCGCCTCCACCCCGCCTCGTCGGCGTCGTCGGCCTCCTCGGCTGCATCTGCCGGTCCCGGCGAGGTGATTGTTGCGGCGGAGCGGTCGGCGGCCCAGCAGCAGGCCTTCGGCCATACGATGCGAGCACTTCGGCTTTCATGTCGTCGGGTAAGGCGTTGAAGACCTCCGGGTCGATTTGCGATGGGAGTTCGTCTTGGACGGCGGGGCTGTCGCTTCGCGATCGGGAAATGGGCGACTCGTGCCTGGCCAGCGGCCGTGCCTGTGGCCGCTCCTGGAGCTTGGCCCGGATATCACTGGGCAGTTCTGCGAGGACGGTGGGGTCGACCTGCGACGGGAGGATGAATTGCGTGCCCGTAATATTCAGCGGTGTCGTGGCTCTTTCGTCGCTTTCTCCGGCCATAGCAAGCGCCAGGGCCGGATGAACGGCCGGTTGTCTCGGCCTGCGGGGGCGTAAGCGGATCATCGGCGATGGGATCCTGAGCGACGTCACGGGGTGGAGATGCTTTCCTTTTCTTCCTCGGGCTTTCCGAGTCTTCGATGGGGTCAGATCTCGCCCGTTTGGTCAACGAACGACTGTCCGCCGTGGTTTCTTCTCCCGCTTCCTCGATCGGATCGCCGCGAGACTTCTTTCTCGCCGACGGCGGTCCGCTGAACGAACGAAACGATAGCCGCGTCTGGCTTCCGTCAATGGCAGACGACGATCCCGCCTTGATGGGTTCTAGTTTGGTCAACTGTACGCCCAGCCCTCGCAGGTCACCAGGACTGAACCTGTACGACCGGAGTATCGACACGGCTTCCTTTCCAATCGTCTCCGCACTGTTCGTCGCGACTCCGAAAACGGCGCTCTTGTTGAAGGTATCGCATTTCCCATGGCCCAGGTGTTTCGCCGGGTCCAAGGGCGCATCGAGTGATCGCCTCATGATCTTCATGGTAAGCTGCTTGCCTTTGACCTGCTCATTGACCAGTCGGCGCTCCAGCTCCTTGCAGAGGTTCATGACGAACTCCTCCGCCTCGGCCTGGCTGATGAAGCGAATGCCCCAGTTCACCTCCGCAGACACGGATTTCCGCGGAGGCTGTTCCCCGACCTCGCTGCGATCAATGCCGCGGGCGTATTCCCATAACCTCTCCCCGGTTTTGGGACCCAGTGTCGAGGAGAGCTTCTCCTTGGAGACCTGCCGGATATCCTTCACGAACTTGACCCCGATTTCTTCCAGCTTGCCGCTGAGACTGTATGCCACGCCGGGTAGATCCTTCACCTCCAGGTCACCCAGCACGTCGAGAACCGCTTCGGGCTTGAGCTGAAACTGTCCCGCGGGTTTGGCTCGTCTGAGCGCCACTTTGGCCTGCAGGATATTTCCGCCGATACCAACAGAGACGGCACATCCCGTTCTCTCTTTGATGTTGTTGCGAAGATTCAGCGCGATTTCGTCAGCGGCCGCCTGTTCTCTCCACACACTCCCCTCGTCCACGCCGGTGCCGGTGGAGCCAACGGCATCGTATATGACGCCCGTCACGTCCAGAAGGGCCTCATCGACGCTGACGCTCTGCACGATGGCCCCAACATCCAGGATAGCTTCGTAAAAATGACGGCTCGCTTCTTCGTAGCCCGCAAAGTCGTAGGGCAAGACCTTGAGCTCCGGACAGAGCTCCTGGGCCCTCTTCATCCACATGCCGTTCTTCACCCCAAACTTGCGCGCGGGATAATTGCAGCTCGCAATTTCCGACCCGCCCCCGGCGCTGTGGGCAACAGCTGCGGGTTTCTCCGCATACTCCGGGTGCTTCTTCAAGGAGATGGCGCAGAAGAAGCTGTCGAAATCCACGTGAAGAACATAGCGCCGAGCGCCCGGCCTTCTCCTCGCCACCTTGGCGGTCGACTCCTTCTCTTTTGCCAGTCGCTGCATTCGCGATTTCAGCTCAGCTTTCCAGGTCGAGAGGTGGTGTAAGCGACTCTCTGAATAGAACTGCTTGAGAAAGTCGGGGTTGGCCGTGGATGATTTTCGAATGCGCGGGTCGGAGAGCAGGCGAGCGTTGTGTTCTTCGGGCGTCAAGTGTTCCGGATTCTTCCCGTTCGCTTTCTTCTCCAAATCTCTTATCCTTTCCAGATTTGGTGTGACGTTGGAATTAGAATCGGCTTCTGGAGGCGTAGCCAACTCGGGAGACACGTGTGCACCGGGGAGCTTGACATGGCCTTGAGTTACGTCTGCATCGGGAAGCAAGTTGTCGAAGATCGCATCATCAATATCTTCAATGTCGGCCAGCGTTTTCTTCTTTCCATCGACCCATTTCTCGGCGGTTGGAGGCGGAGTAGCAGTCTCTGAACTGGGAGCGTTAAGCTGGCGCGACGGCGTGGCAACGGGCGTGGTGCCGGACGACCCGGTAAACTGGCTCGTATAAAAACTGTTGTCGGTCTGTTCCCGGTATCCGCGCTTGGCATTCGGAGTTGCCATGCTAGATAGGCCGCTCTGGTCGAACGTTAGAACCTTCTGCCGAGCGCCTTCTTCCATCACTCGGTAGTCGGTCCAGGGCAAAAGCACGCCGGCCTCAATGGAATCCACAACCCAGGCCGGCTTCACGATTCTGTACCGGCTGTAGTCGAGCGACTTCTTTGGCGGCAGGGCCGACGCTATGATGTGCGTCGCCATGGTCTTGGAGTCGAGGTACTGAAGAAAGCCGGCTCCATGCTGGACGAGTTGTCGGTGCAGTCTTGGACAAAGTGTTGGTGATAAGATTAACCACAGCGAGAGGCAAGAGGCTGACGGGTACCGCTTACATGTGCAAGGGAGGTTGGGTGTAGCCCATGACATGAGCTACGACGCCCTTGAAGATCTGAGGCTTGTCGGGAGACGCGGCGCGGAGGTCTGCGTCCAGGTTCTGCAGCTTGATTTTCTTCCTTTTCATGTAGTCACCGAACCCTCCAAACTCGCTTCCTTCGTACTCTTCCCCGCCCTCGTCGGCGAAAACATGGTTCTCGATCCGTTTCCTCACTTGAGAGGAGTTCTTTTCCAGACGGCTGCCCATCTCGGATGGCAAGGGACTAACGGTTCGGGTTTTGTCGTGTGAGGATGTGGTGATTCATGTTCATTGATGGAGCTTGATACACTCTGCTGCTTGAACCGCATCAGGTCGTGATTCCAAGCATGGCGTACTCCAGAGCTCAGTGGCGATAGTGAGTGAGTGAAAGTGTCGCCTGTTGCGGACGCGTCGAGTGGGGCTACGTGTTTTACAAAGTACACACGTCATCTCGTGACTTGCTGACATAAGCAGTCCGTAATGGTACTTCGAAGGACTCGAGACGACACAGCACAGTCGAACTGCAAGCTTCAAGCTTTCGCAGCTCATACCGGAAAGGTGCCTCTCTCCCTGCCTCGCGAACCCGGTGATCTCCCAGGCATTCCGACATGAACAACGAACAGTTTCGACGGCTTTTGGGGGCTGATACCCCCAAGTCGAGCCAGGGCGCCGTTTCCAAGGCGGGCGCGTCAACTGGCTCCGGCAGCGCAACACCAGGAGCACTAGGATCTAGGCAGAGGGCCAGCATACCGATGACACCGTACGTTTCTCACCTTATGCACTACGCCCCAAAGCCGACGCATGGTGATTAGGACTCGTGGACCAACTAATAATTGCGCTTTGAAGACGCTCTGTAGGCACTGGACAGTCCGATTTCCTCCGCCAACTCGCAGCGCGTGACCGAGCAAACCGACAACAGAAACAATTCAAGACATCTGCGCCAAAGGGCTCCCGCCTTGCCCAGGGCTACGTCGACCGCGCGAAAGAAAGAGAAAAGGCAAAGGAGGAGGAGGATGAGCGAGCCAAGAGAGTCAAGGCGTTGGAAGAACTGCTCAAAGAGGGCGAGATTGATCGGGAAACCTTCGACAGACAAGTGGGCGAGATTGCCGGAGGCGATCTGTCGAGCACACACTTGGTCAAGGGACTAGACCGCAAACTACTGGAGAGGATACGCAAAGGCGAAGACGTATTCGGCCAGGGTGACAGCAGCAGCAGCAAAGATGGCGAACCCGAGCCCGAGGAAGAGGAACCTCCGCCCGACGTGGACGAGGAGCTCGACCAGCTGGCGCAGCGCGAAGTGCAGGCTGTGGCCAAGGAAAGGACAGAAAAGAAGAAGGGACAGCTGGCACTGGCCGCCCTGGCGCCGGGCAAGAAGCGAACGCGCGACCAGATCATCGCCGAGATGAAGGCGGCGCGCGCAGCGGCCAAGGCGGCCAAAGAATCGGGCCTGGGCGACAAGTTTCGGAAGATTGGTGCGAAGCAAAAAGCAGGGACGAGGGTCGAGAGGGACAGCAAAGGTCGCGAGGTGTTGATCATTGTGGACGAAGACGGGCACGAGAAGCGCATGGTCCGCAAGGTACAACCACAACCACGAGCACGGGACGAACAGGACGAGGCCGAACTGGAACGGGATGCCATGATGCCGGACAAGAACGCGAAGCCTCTCGGCATGGAGGTGCCGGAGTTTTACAGGAAGCAACAAGAGGCAGCGGAGAAAGAAGCGGAAGTGGACGACATTTTCTCGGACGCGGGGGACGACTACGACCCGCTGGCCGGGATAGAGTCCGACGCTGACTCGGACTCGGGCACTGACGCGGATGGCGAGGAGAAGAAGGCGGACAAAGTGAAAGAGACGACCACCAAGGACAAAGTGGAGGAGGGCGAGGTGGAAGACAGGCCAAGGGAGGGCATGCCGCCGCCACCCAAACCATCAGAGACCAAAGACTACTTCAAAGGAGCCAGAACGGAGCTGCTATCGGAACAAAAGCGGGACGCGCCGTCGCTATCCGACCCAGCCATCCAGGCGGCGTTCAAAAAGGCAGCGCAGCTCGGTGCGGCACGGGAGAAGCGGAAGGCAGGGACCGGGGACGACGACGAGCTGGACGAAGACGAGGCGCGGAAGAGGGCGGAGCGGCGGCGGGCGATGCTCGAGTCGGCGAGGCGCGACGAGGAGGACCTGGATCTCGGGTTTGGGACGAGCCGGCTGGATGACGAGGAGGACTTGGACGAGTCCAGGGTGAAACTATCGGAATGGGGAGAGGACGACGATGACGAGGGAGGTGGCGCGAGGGGCGGCAGGTCGAAGCGGAAGAGGGGGCCGAAGAAGCGGAAGGGCGACGTCAACAGTGCGGCGGACGTGTTGCGAGTAATGGAGCAGCGGAGGGGGTCGTAGTGGCGTGGCTCGGATCAGGACTTGCGATTCGATCTTTCCTGTGTCTGTATCTGTGTCGTTACGAATAGTTCCAGCCTCTGTACCACTGTTGGGATCTCATTCTTCATTCCTCGAACCGGATTGACTTGTCATCTTCCTCAGCAGTTTAGTCTGACCCGTTGACTGGCGGTTGAGAACGTAGATGCCATCATTCCCGAGCCAGGTCTTGGAAGTGATGAAGATGACGGACTCTTGATCGTAACGGCTAAAAGGTACCTAGGTACCTACCTTAGAGAACATGATTATGTCATCAACGGCTTGACCTCCTGACCTCTCGGTGAACTCGGTCTGTTTCGGTTTCAGGCACTGGTGTTAGTCTTGGCCCGGGCCCACGCTAGTATCTTCCAGGTTCAGGGTACGCTGTCAGCACCGTGATGAGGTCGGGATCATTTGCACCACCGGGTAGCAGTGACATGCTCACTACCATGCTTTACCCCTCCCCCATATTTCGTAAGCCTCCCCTTGATCCATCGCGACGTGCCGACACGTAAACTTCCTCTTGTCCTTATAACGATACTCCTAGATCTCTTTACTTCGTACATATTGCCTCTAGTCTCTACACATAGACCAAAGATTTCTATTCCAGACAAACCGTCAAAGAAAGTACCACCATCAAACTCATCTCATACGCCCTGCCCTCTTGCTCCTGGTCATTCTCATCGATTGTCCTGTCCATAACCCAACCCAGCATGGGCATCACACTCCCTATACCCGTCTGGCTAGACTGCGATCCAGGTCATGATGTAAGTAACAGGCTGTCCATCACGAATCGAGACCTCTGACACGGTCTGCCAGGACACCTTTGCTATCCTCATGGCGGCGTATCACCCCGCCATCAAACTCCTGGGCATCTCGACAGTTTTTGGAAACGCACCAGTAGAGTATTTCCTCCCCCTCTCCATGTCCTCTCTCGGTTGATTCGTATTGACAACCCCAGGAAAACCACTCCCAATGCAGCCTCCATTCTCACCGCCATCGGTAAACACAACGACATTCCCGTATACCGCGGCGCATCCCATGCTCTTGTCCGCCCACCCATGCACGCACCCACCGACATCCACGGCGAGTCCGGCCTCGACGGCACCACCCTTCTCCCCCAGCCTCTCGTCCCCGCCTCCACCACACCGGCCATCGACGCCATGGCGGCCGCCCTCTCCGCCCAACCCCCCAACACCGCCTGGGTCGTCGCCACGGGGCCCTTCACCAACGTCGCCGCCCTCTTCCAGAAGCACCCCTCCCTCGTGTCCCACATCAAGGGCCTGAGCGTCATGGGCGGCGTCTTCGGCGGCGGCTTCACCGACATCCCCCTGGGCCGCGTCGACGACAAGGAGCGCATAGGCAACTACACCCCCTGGGCCGAGTTCAACATCATAGCCGACCCGGAGGCCGCTTCCTTTGTCTTCGCCAGCAAACCCCTGGCCGCCAAGACCACCGTCGTGCCGCTCGATCTCAGCCACCAGGTCCTCGCCACCGAGCAGGTCCGGACCCTCCTCTTGCACGGCGCGCACAGCGAACCCCGGGATGCCGAAAAACAAAACGGCGACACGACGCGCGAACCAAAGTCCGCCCTCCGCCAGATGCTCGTCGAACTCCTCATGTTCTTCGCCAAGACGTACAGCGACGTCTTTGGCATCTCCGCCGGCCCGCCCCTCCACGACCCCCTCGCCGTCGCCGTCGTCCTCATCGGCACCCCGCACGAGATTGCCTTCCACGACTTTGACACCGCCAAGGACGGGTGCATCAAGTACCGCGAGCGCTTTGCCGTCACCGTCGAGACGGAGGGCACGTACGAGGAAGCACGCGCCGGGAAGACCCAGACGGGTCGCACTATCGCCACCAAGTTCCCGCCGGCTTCTGAGGGTGTTAGGATACCGCGCCGTATGGACGTCGCTAGGTTCTGGCAGGTGTTGGAGGAGTGTATTCAAAGGGCAGATGAGGCGAATGCCGCGGCGGGCTTTGGGCGGGGTTCTTTGCCGGGGTTGAAGGAGGGGACGCTGCAGACGTGAGTGTCTTTATTATAGTATAGATATAGATATATATATAGAGAGAGAGAGAGAGAGAGTAGATGGGTGTGTGGCAAAGAGATTTACATGCTCCCGGCCAGACGGGGTGACCTGTCATGAGTAGACAGCTGGAGCCTCATATCCTTGGACGTCCTTTTATCTTGCGAATTTAAGCATCCTACAGCATCGGATCCTATTCATTCAACTTGACATATAAGACAACTGACATTGCTATTTACTCGTTACATGGCCTGTGGTGCTTCATCTAGGAATACGATCCCGTTGTCGACAATGGAGTCTTTTTAGTCGCTACATCCCATCAGCCCTATCTGCAGTCAACTTACCTACTGTCCATCACCACCCTCCCTCTCAGGGCTAAGGGTACTCTCCCCCTGTCGATGGATAGGCACATAGAAGATATCTGCCATGCGGTAGCAAGCCGGGTTAGCCCATACCTTCGTGTCCAACTCGCGGAGGATCCTCCCGGGGACAGGACGGCCGGTGGCGCCGCCGGCTCTCAGGAAGAAGACCCTGATGAGGTAGGCCGAGCAGGTGACGCAGAGCAGGTCCATCGTCGCATCGCCTCTCTTCCAGGCAACGTCGTGCGGGCCAAACCTGGCGTGGAACTCGCGGATTTCCCGCTCCTTTTCGTCGTTCCAGTTTCCGTTCTCCTTGTCCCGGCTCAGGCTTTCGTTTAGGCCGCATCTGTTGCAGTAGCGGTTGTCGCCGTGAGGAGCCACCATTTCTTTTCTTTGGGTGAGGTAAGGGGATGATATTTCCGTCTAATTGAGAACCTCGATGTTGAGGATGTGTCTCATGGTCCTGAAGCAGGGCGATCTGCTAGATTTATACTTGCCGAGACATCAGGACCATTGCCACTGAAAGTGATAGGGGGCAAATAGGCGTCGTGTCCTCGAACCCACTGTCTGTTTCGCCCTGATGTTGCTCCATGTTACTGTCCATGCTCTTCATTCATGCTTGTTCACGCCATTGTGACAACGGCTCGACTCAAACCAGATTCCCTTGCAAGTCGACCTTGGACATGTTGGCATCTGCCGAGGTTCCCACTTACAGGACATGAAAAGAGCCTTTGACAATGTCCAGGCCTGTCCCAATTCACCAGCTCAAATCTATCTATCATTGTCCAGCCAATGTAATACATCTATCCTTTGATACATCCAGGCGTATGCCGCCAGGTATTCCTACTCTACACAAAGGATGGCCACCCATCCAACCTAAACATGGTGGTCGTCTCTAATCCCCCAGCTGCCCACAATCGCCATGGCCTTCTCATCGCCCCGCGCAAGCCGCTCGTCCTGCAGCGTGTCGGACAGACACCGCCACGGGTCCCGGCTGCCGCCCCATTTGAGAAGGTTCTCCTTGAGCCGCTCCCCGTTCGCCCGGTCAATGGCGCCGCCTCCCCCGCCGGCCCTGAAAACCACCCGCCAGACCCGCTCGGCGATGACCCGGTCGAACAGGTAGCTGTAGTACGTGCTCCCGTAGCCGTGCAGGTGGCCGAAGAAGCCCTGCCAGCACGTCTGCGGCGGATCGGGAGGCATCCCGGCGTACCGCCTCTGCAGGTCGTGGTACACCTTGGTCGAGTCGAACGACGCGCCGCCGGCCTCGGCAGAGTGGTACGCCTGGTCCAGCATGGCCAGCAGGATCTGGTTCTCCGTGTCGCTGCCCTCGAATCGCTTGGACAGCCGGATGCGCTCGGCCACCATCTCGTACGGGAGCGGCTCGTCCGTCTTCCAGTGCCGCGCGAACAGGCCCAGCACCGACGGGTCGGCCGCAAAGTGCTCCATCAGCGTCGACGGGAGCTCGGCAAAGTCGGTGGCGCAGCGCGTCCCCGCCACGTTCTGCAGGGACGTCCGGGCGAGGATCGAGTGGATCGCGTGTCCCATTTCGTGGAAGAGCGTTTCGACCTGGTAGAACGACAGCAGCGCCGGCGTCGAGCTCCTCCGATCGTCGTGCTTTGGAAAGTCGCACACGAGTGCGATGGTCGGCAGTTGCTTCAGAACGCCGCCCTTCATTGAGCTTTCCATGCCGTCGTTGGCCGCCTGTACGGCCGATTCGAATTGCGGTCCGGCGCCGTCCGTGTTCAGATCGGCGGCCGCTTCTTCCACCTCGTCCCGCGAGATTTCGCGGGAGCATCGCACGGTGAAGTGCGCCGGGTTGGGCGACTTGTCTTCGCGGAAGAAGAGGTCGCAGTACAGGACGGCGATCAGGTCGCCCGTGTCGGTGACCACGTCGAGCCGCCGGACGTCCTCGTGCCATGTCTCCCCCGGCAGCGTCTCTCTGGGTATGAATCGGATGCCGTATAGGCGGTCGAAGAGTCGCGAGAGCCCTTGCATGACGGTGCCGAGCGAGAAGTAAGCATGCAGCTGATCCGGGTGGCGAACCTGCATCTTCATGTCGGATCGTACGGCGTCCATGAGAAAGTCCTTGTCCCATGGTTGAATTTCGCTGGCCGAGCGATCCAGCCTGGTTTGTTTTACACGGACGAGATCGTCCACTTCCTGTCGGACGATGGGCAGGTTGTGCTCCTGCAAAGCGAGCAGGAACTGCATCACCGACGTGGGGTTCTTGGCCATCATCCTATCTTTCAGAGCCAGATGCGCGTAGCTCTGGAACCCCGAGAGACCGGCCAGCTCGGACCTGAGCTTCAGCATGGTCTCCAGGTTGCGGATCGTGGAGCGCGAGGCCGTCCGCATGGCCATGAAAACAGCCCTCCGCGTTTCCTCGTCCTTGACGCTCCGCAGGGCCGCCTGGGCCTCGGGGCCGACCGAGGGGAGGCGGACGCGGCCTCTGGTCGTAAGCGCCCTCGCGATCCCCGGATACAGGCCGAAGAAGCTGGACGACGGCAAGACGACCTCCCTTTTTTCGGGTGCTACTTCGGTGACGAACCGCGACCCCACCTCGCTGATCTGCTGCGACAGCTCGACGAACCGATCCCTGTCCTTTTGCGGCAGGTTGACAGCCGACTTTGTGAAGTCCAGCTTCAGAATTTCGGCCACTGCCTTTTCCTCCTCGGACCAAACCGAGACCACATTCTCGTCCTGCATGGCCCTGACCAGCTGGTCGCTCAGGCCCGTCATGGTGTTCAGCTGATTCATGTATTGGTATACGAGACCCCAGGCATCGTACGCTGCCTGCTGGAACCGGGGATCGGGATGGGTCATGCGAACAAAGTCGGAGAGGTCCAGGACGCGGCAGAGCAGGTCGCTCAGGCGATCGAGATCCTTGACGATGGCCCTGTACTCCTCTGTCGAGGCGGCCGCGAGGACCTTTTCGACGATGACGGATGCTTTCTCTAGACTGCGGGTGGCGAAGACGAGAAAACCATGCGGGCTGGTAAGGTATCGGTTCTTGAAGAGGCCAGCGCTGGGCCGAGATTGGTTCGCCTTGAAGGCCCTCGACGTGCGGGACGGCGAATCGAAAAGTTCCCGCAGTATGGTATCATCTTGTTTCGTCCCCGGCGGGCCGTGGCCGGCGGGGTTCAAGGCTGAAGCCGTTCTGGACGTAACGGCAAGCCACCGGCGCTGTCCATGTTGAATACTTCGAGAGGTCGAGTCGCGTGCGCATCTGCCACAGACCCAAAGGGCCCGGGCCCGCGTAGGCGATTTGAACATTCGGGGACGTTTGTGGGACTATATTGCCATAGTCTAGTGACCATCTGAGTGTTCAAGACGCATCCGAGGCCTTGGATCGAGAAGACAAGAATAGAACGAAAGATGATGACATTGGATGCGCCGGTACGAAGTGAAGACGCATTTTTTGGCCGACGCTCACGTAGGTACCTGGACCGGAAATAGCCGGGTCATAACGGGGATGATTACCTAAGCCCAGCTCGGGCCGAGTCGGAAAAGTGGATGGCCCGAAGGTACCTCCGTATAATGTACTTCCAGGTCTTGTGCTTCGATTTCGTGACGTCGAAAATATTGCCGACAGATCAAGCCCACTCCAATTGCCTCAGTCGACCCTTTGAGCGGACCATGGCTGCAAGAGTGTTGCTCCAACGGGTGAGAAATCTATCCGACATTCAAGTCCTATTCCATTGATCGTCTAACTGTCGTCTCTAGCGCGCCGTGGCCACCCTGGTGCTGGGAGGCGTCGCCCTGACCCCAACCGCCATCTTCGCCGAGTCCCCAGACGCCGCCCGTCTGGCCAAGAAGCCCATCTACGACGACCTTGACATCGCCCCGACCAAGCCTTCCCCTCCGCCGCCTCCTGCCGCTGCTACCGAGGAGCCCGCCGCGCCGCCCTCCGTCAGCATCCCCCCTCCTCCCGCTGAGCGGCCCGACCAAGACCAAAAACCACACCAGTCCCATGGGCCCAGCCCGACCGACAGGCTAGCCGTGCAGATCGGCCGGGCCCGTCTCTTCCTCCATCGTCACGTCCTCCGGGCCGAAGACGCCGTCAACCGCACCATGGACCGCGCCTTCGACCTGGAGCAGTCCTTCACCAACACCATCGCCTCCCTCGCCCCGCCCCGCGAGAGCGGCGAGAAGCTCATGCCCGGGGCCATCTACGTGCTCGTCGCCGCCATGGCCGGCAGCATCCTCGCCCGCCGGAGCAACATTCTCCTGCGCGCCACCGCCCCCGTCGCCCTCGGTATCGGTGCCGGGTGGACCGTCCTGCCCATCACCATGGGCAACGTCGCCGACCTGGCGTGGAAGTACGAGCAGCGGTTCCCCGTCGTGGCGGAGAACCACATCAAGATTCGGGAGGGCATCGAGAGGGGCATTAGCTTCGCCAAGGTACACAGCGAGGTGGGTGCGCGGTTTGTGGATGAGAAGGTCACGGATGCACGGGAAACCGTCGAGGCTTGGGTGAAGAAGGGGAAATAAAGTGTTGGTCGAAAACACTGTACCATTAGATCGCAATAGAGCTGAAAAAAACATGTGTCTCCTTTGTTGTTACATTTCGCTGTAAATTCAGATGTGCCTGCCGGGAAATCGGGCAGAACGACATGCCAACGCACTTATGCCCTCATCTATGTATGACCCATATAAGCCAATCTCCATGCCGGGTGCCGTCCAAAACGCCCAAAATGCTTATTTTTCATCCCGTAGCCACAAGACTGGGTGGAATTCCAAGTCTCCCTTCCTAGGTCGACAGAGCCACGGCAGCCTGCGGGGTCTCCTGGGTCGCTGTAACGCCCCGGTCCGACAGGTTCTTCTTGCGAGACGCGTCAGAGCGAGTCTTGGCCATGTTGCCGCCTGCCGCCACGGCGCTCTTGTTATTCGCCTTTTTGTTCTTCCTCGATTTTGTCGGGTCAATGTCGAGCAGCAAATCCGTCTCTCTCGCCTGGTCCAGTAGCTGGTCGAATCCCAAGGCCTCACACAGCTGGGTATAGCATTTCGTCGTGTGACTCCGTTTGTAGGCGTCCAGCTTGCCGGGGATCATCTGGGCGAGGAGGTATTTCGTGTTGCCAAACTTGTTGCCGACATCCATGGCCAGCTTCACGTACGCCTCGACGACTTCGTCCCACGGCGCGAGCCCTCCGTCCGCCTCGCTCCTGAAACAGCTCGGGTTCTTCTCGGCGGCGGTGGCGATCATGGCGCCGTCGACGCCGAATTCCTCCATCAGCTTGGCGGCCTGGTCGCGACTTTCCACGTCCCCGTTCATGACGCAGGCGACGCCCGCCTCACGGCAAATGTCTGCGATCATGCGCAGTTGGCCCCGAATGGCACGCTCCCGCGGACGCATGGGCGTTGTCCGGCAGTGGACTGTTAGACCCGTTATCCCCGTGGCCACAAGCCTTCGCACGAGCGTCTCGGTCTGGGCGGCCGTCTCTAGCAAACGAATCTTTACGCTGATACCAATCTCGAATTCCGGCATGATGTTCTTGACGAGTGCCTCGAGGATGGCGCATAGCTTATCGGGGGTCTGAAGGAGAGCCGCGCCCATGCCGGAATGGGTGCTGAACGGCTTCGGACAACCGGCGTTGACGTCGATTCCCCAGACATCCCCCGCCACTAGCCTGGCCGCCTGGACGGCGAGATCCGGGTCGGAGGTACCGATTTGGAATACCAGTTTTCCAGCTTCCTTCTCCGGGTCTATGCTGAAGACGATAGATTCTTTCGCGTCCGGCGGTGGCTGTTTCTGGCCAAACGAGGGGATTCGGGTAAAGTCGATGGTGTTGGTGATCGGGTTCACCTTGCGCGTGGTGCCGATCATGGCTTTGTCGACGGTCTCAGGACCTGCGTCTCTTGTCAGCCCACATGCGCTTGGTTCCAGTGGGAAGCTTTCAACATACCCCATACCAGGTCTGCGCCATAGCGAAGAGCCATCAGTCGCGAAGGTAACTCGCCGGACCGCACCATGGGCGCGAGGACGACCTTGCCTCTGTAGTCGACCCCTCGGCGGGGAATGGGCACTCTTGTGATGTCGGACGCCATGATCCTGCCAATGGAGCGTGAGAACATTGCCAAAAGACACAACTACATTCTTTGGCGTGCCTCAACTCTTGTGTTCGTCGGGGGACGAGTCGCATGGAATTCGAGATGGGAAAGTTGCCTCTCGCGTCTGCCACCCAAACGGACATAGGTAGGGAAATATTCAAGGGCGGGCCTGGTTGGAGCTTTGCGGGCCAAGCGCCATCCCCCGCTATTAGTGGCTACAATGGCACCCCGCAGCATTCAAGTCCAAAATGTTTTTTTTTTCTTATCTTATCAGCGAATCTCCAAAAACACCCTCCACCTTCATCTTCCACTTGATATTGAAACCTCGAGAGAACTCCACGAGTCGCATTCGATATTCAAAATGGCGACGATACCCCCACCTCCTTCCAAGCGGCAAAAGAGGGAGACATTGGCTCTCACACAGACCCAGCAAGATGTGACGGCCAAATTTGCGACCGAAGATGCTGGTTCGTTCAAGGCTCGGTTTGTGGACAGCGAGGGAAACGAGACGGACGCCGTTGAGATTCCACTCGTGGATGCTTCCGAGAAGAACGTGTCTCTCCTATACAACACACTTCTTGTATGACCTCAGCGATCCCCGACAAACGATATGGCGAGCTAAGAGTAGCGAATCTAGGGCCGTGACCGGGAAGAATTCATCCCCTACCGCTTCCACATCCAAAATGCGCAAAAGGAAGTCGTCCAGTACCCGCCCAACCTCCTGGACTACTTCAGGAACAACAACATCAGCCCCAACGAAATTACCATCACCCTCGTAGCCGAGCCGCAAGCCGTCTTCAAAGTCCACGCGGTGTCCAGGCTGGCGCATCGGATTCCGGGCCATGGCCAGCCGATCCTCACCTCCCAGTTCTCCCCCAAGACGAGCAGCCGCTTTGCCACGGGGAGCGGCGACTGCACGGCCAGGATATGGGATGCCGACACGGGAACGCCCAAGTTCACTCTCAAGGGCCACGCGGGATGGGTGCTCGACGTGAGGTGGAGCCCGGACGGCGAGCTGCTTGCCTCCTGCAGCATGGACAAGACGCTGAGGATCTGGGACCCCGAGACCGGCACGCTGTTCAACCAGGAACTGCGCGGCCACAAGGACGCCGTGCTGCAGGCCGCTTGGGAACCGTACCACCTCAGGGAGAACGACCAGCGGCTGATTGTGAGTGCGAGCAGGGACGCGACAGCAAGGGTGTGGAATGTCGGTACGGGACGTACAGAACACGTGCTCAGCGGGCACAAGAGCAGTGTCACTTGCGTGAAATGGGGCGCGGGTGGTGAGAACGGCACAGGTCTGATTTATACGGGGTCGCACGATAAAATGGTTCGAGTGTGGAACGCCTCGGCCGGGACGTTGGTCCATGAATTGTGGGTGCCTCCTGCGTTCTTCTTTTTTTTTTCTTTTCTTTCGTGCTGGTTGCTGACCTCCGATCCAGGGCCGGACACAAGCATTGGGTCAACCACATCGCATTGTCGAGTGACTTTGCGCTCCGAACCGGATTCTTCGACCACACAAATGAGATTCCCGGTTCCGAGGCGGACAAAAAGGCCAAGGCGAAGGCACGGTTTGAGGCTTCGGGCAAAACCGAACGAGTGGTGTCCGCGAGTGATGACTTGACCATGATTCTGTGGGATCCCACAAACGCGGGAAAGAAACCTGTAGCCCGCCTACATGGCCACCAAAAGGCAGTCAACCACGTCTCCTTTTCGCCCGACGGGACGCTCATTGCCAGCACTGGCTGGGATAACCATACTCGTATCTGGAATGCAAGGTATATGCATATTCACCTGCCCGTCGTTCTTGGGTGTACTGGCCGCTGACTCGACTTTAGGGATGGGTCTTTCATTCGCAAGCTCCTTGGACGTACGTCTTTTCTTCCCAGCCTGTGTCAGCTGTTTATTGACACTTCTTCAGATGTTGCACCGGTCTTCCAGTGTGCCTTCTCGGCAGACTCGAGACTTCTCGTCACAGCGTCACGCGATACCACGTTGAAGGTCTGGAATGTTCGGGGGGGTAAACTGGCCCGGGACCTGCCAGGACATGAGGATGAGGTGTACACGGTGGACTGGGCACCCGGTGCCAATTTCGTGTGTAGCGGAGGGAAAGACAAGGCTGTCAGGCTGTGGCGGAACTGAGAGTTGTTTGGACTCGTCGTAGTTCTCACGACCGAGGGGTCAATGGTGGATGGCGGATATGTTAGTTATCGTCGACTCTTCTACCAAGACAGGCTGACAGGTTTGTCGTGACTCCAGGAGCCTTTCGTTCCAAGCTAGAGGTGACTTTATTTTTCTTCTGTTCGATATGGCGCCTCGTATTCTTGATCTAGCTTCAACTTTCACCGTCTTCCAGGGCCACTTTCGTCCAAGTCCTATCCCTTCTTTCGTAGGGTGTACTTCGTAATCCTTATCCAAGCTAAGAAGCCATGCGGATGCTCTGCTGACAAGCTGACAGCTATAATCACGCAGTATAGGAAGAAGAGAGTCTGCTTACTCCGTAGTGCGCACCCAGGCCTACCTATCTGGTGGCCCGACATGGTGATGAGCTTGGATTCACGGTGAGAGGCATTACCAGACAACAACAGCAAAAAGATAAACGTCAAGAGTAGACAAGAATCACATGACGGGAGCGCGATTCGAACGCACGCCTCTTTCGAGAACAGTGAACACTTGCACTATGGCAAGGAAGGGTGTAAAGACCTTGAAACTGTCGCCTTGGACCAACTCGGCCATCCCGCCTCGATTAAGCAATAAACGAATCTTACGAGATTTGGCGTTATCAAAAGCTGAGATTTTGGCTGGCGTTGATAACGAATCGTCCCCTTGGATACCATACCGTCTGGCCAATCATAAGGGGGTCTACGGACGAATTTCGGCTCGGCAGAAGACATGGCCTGGCCCGAATTTTCCCTTCTCCCATGTCTGTCGATTGAAGCCCTTTTTCTTACCTGGCAAAAGAAAAAAAGGGGTGAAAAAGGGAAAAAAGAAGAAAAAAAGACAGGAAAATACAGTTTGCTAGACTGAGCATCATCATCACTTAAGCTAATTGGCACTGTTACGAAGTACTGCTGCTCGGACAGTACTTCGTAGCTCCGAAACCTCCCAGAATCAGGACAAGAAGCGGCTACCGATTCACTTCCCGAGGCTCGGATAACCGGACCCTCCCTTCTTAACATCCCCCTTAAACCCACGTCTTAAATACCTGTCGGGTTACTAACAAGACTCGATCGACCTTAAGTACATATGCCGCCAACGCGAGCGTTCCGCACAACACAGAGGGTCCTCCTGACACCTGCCAGCAGAGTGGCCGCCCCTCCTGTACGTGCCCGATTCTACAGCCACACACACACGGTTTTCCCTCAGACGGCGGGCCCCCCGGAACGGGCCAATCACTCCGCAGCCCTGGCAGCACGCAATCAGTTAGGGACCGGGCCCTCGACCCCTCCCCCGCCTTCCTCCTCTCCAGCGAGACTCTTTGCATCATCGCAAAGACTTTGCCTGGCTGCGAATAATACTGCGCATTCTTCTTCTTCCACTTCCTCCTCCACTTCTTCTACCCCCTTCCAACGCACAGCCCAGATCACCCGTCATCTCTCTACCACAGCATCGCCTTCGCCTTCTTATTTCCCATCACATTACTCGTCCCAAGCATCAGCCATGGCGTCTCCCTATACCGTCCGTAAGGTTGGTGCTCCCAACACCCTGGAGCACCGCGTCTACATTGAGCAGGATGGCGTCCCCATCTCGGCCTTCCACGACATTCCCCTCTACGCCAACAAGGAGCAGAACATTCTCAACATGGTCGTCGAGATTCCTCGCTGGACCAATGCCAAGCTCGAGGTACGCACTCCCTCTGGTTTCCTTTCCGTGCTATCGTCACATCAAGACCTGAATATGCACATCTTCAAAGACATCTAATTGACCAACCCCCTCTAGATCTCCAAGGAGGAACTCCTCAACCCCATCAAGCAGGACACCAAGAAGGGCAAGCTCCGATATGTCCGCAACTGCTTCCCTCACAAGGGCTATCTCTGGAACTACGGCGCCTTCCCTCAGGTATGCACCACTCCCTCCACAGTGACGAGACGCAAAATGACTGAACAATTTGTTGGTAGACTTGGGAAGACCCCAACGTTATCCACCCCGAGACCAAGGCCAAGGGTGACGACGACCCCCTCGACGTGTGCGAGATTGGCGAGCTCGTAGGTTACACTGGCCAGGTCAAGCAGGTCAAGGTTCTCGGCGTCATGGCCCTGCTCGATGAGGGGGAGACCGACTGGAAGGTCATCGTGATCGACGTCAACGACCCTCTCGCCCCCAAGCTGAATGACGTCGAGGACGTTGAGCGCCACCTCCCTGGCCTCCTGCGTGCCACCAACGAGTGGTTCCGCATTTACAAGATCCCCGACGGCAAGCCCGAGAACCAGTTTGCCTTTACCGGCGAGTGCAAGAACAAGAAGTATGCCATGCCCCTGGTCCCTGGCTCCTGTGCATCAATTCCCATGGATGTATTCTCTTTGCTAACCCTTGTCAAGGTACGCCATGGATGTCGTCCGTGAGGCCGCTGAGGCCTGGGAGAGGTTGATCGCCGGCAAGACCCAGCCCGGTGGCATCTCAACGTGAGTAGTCGCTCCCTACTTTTTGGCATTGTCTCGCTGCTTTTCTCCCAGCGCTAACTCGTAATCCAGCACCAACCTGACGGTTGCCGAGTCCCAGACCCGCGTCGCCCCCGACCAGCTGCCCCCCCTGCCCCCCAACGAGGACCTGCCCGCTGAGAAGATTGACTCTTCTATCGACAAGTGGTTCTTCATCAGCGGCGCGGCCAACTAGAAGAAGTTGCTGGAATTGGGGATTGTCATGGACATTCCTCCTGTTCGACCGCCCACTCCTCCGCCTCTGGTGACGATCCACTGGGTACCAGCCGCGGAGCCGACCTCGTCCAGCGGATCACGCCGACGCAACGCAAAGGAGTTTTAGTCGAATCTCCGTGGGAAACTTTCTAGCCGCGACAAAGATGGCAGCTCGGGAAAGAAAAAGTAAAACAAAGTAAAAATACCAGCCCACAGTTTTCACTGTTGGGCAAAACGGAATTGCGTAGTAGGCAGGTCTATAAAGATCGAAAAGCGATATACATTATTATTACGTCTCATCTCTTGCCTGCCATGATGGCGCTCCTATCCCTCGTGAAGGTTGACACTCGTCTTGTCCAAATCGTCTTGTCCATCGTCTTGTCCAAATCGTCTTGTAGCTTGCTCATTGTGCATTCAAAATCTGATACGGGTACAATTTTTGTATGGTGCTGGCTACAGACGACCGGGCTCAACCCCGAACATGGGATTCTCTTTTGACCCCCTGACCCAAACGCCGCTTCATGCATAATCATGCCAGAAATAATAGTACATGTAGTGTGGTATTCTCGAAAGCCATTCGTCTAGCTCCTCTAACCGTCGGTCAAGTCGGCCTGCTTCTGCAGACTCCGCGAATGCCGGTCGACTTCATCGACGAGTCCTTTGATTCCAATCTTCTCGCAGTCGAGCGTCATCTCCCTGCCGTCCTCTGCGCGTGAAAAGGTAAGTTAGCGGTCTAAGATGGTCCAAAGCGTGAAGTTCGTGTGAGTCTGGTGGGGACATGGACGTGGACGTACTGAACTTGACGTAGAGGGACGGCGCCTCCTTGGAGGACTTGGGAAGGAGGTCGGTATTGATGACCAGGCCGTTTGCGCGCGCGTTGGGTGGGAGGCGGGAGAGGAAGAGGCGGGCGGACCGGGCGCTCGGGGAGAAAGGGTTGAAGCGAGTCCGGATCTCGGTCATGAATTTTGTGATCATTTTGGGTGGCGGTGGTGGGACAGCGACGCTGTCTCGCGGGTAGTTATTTTGTCTTTCCGTTGTTTTCTTTTTCTTTTTCGTTGAACTGCGGCGATGAGAGTCAAAGTTGGATGAAGCGCGATAGAGGAACGGAACTGCAGAGCAGTTGTCGGCTTTCTTGGACACTAGCCACAGAAACCAATTGGGTGTGGCGGTGTGGCGGTGTGGCTTCGTAACAGCGTCACTGATTGTTCCTGGCCAGCTGGCTCGGGTTCACGAACATAACCCATTCCCACCATTCAAGCCTACTTGGGTAGAACAAAAAGATGTCCCTGGAAGGGCTGCAGGAGCGCTTGGCAGCTCTACAAGAAACCACGAGTCAATTAAAGAACCTCATCGACCGGTTGCAGCACATCAAATTTCAGCCAGGATCCGTGCCTCTGTCCGCGGACGAAGAGAATGACGCCACGGAGCTGAGTACCGAAATCAGCCAGATCTTGCGCGAGGAGGATGAAGACCTGGAACTCTTGCAGGAGGAAGTCGAGGACCTGAGGGGCGGACGGCCCGGCAGCGAAGCAGAACACGCCAAGACTAGATTGAAGGATGGTATCGAAAAGTTGAAGCACGAGCTTAAGGAGTGAGTTCGCACGCAGTTCTACAGACTTGAAAATCTCCCGAGTTTTCTTTTCTTGACTTGTCTAACAAGAGCAACGAACAGCTGCCGAGTGAGCTTTAGGAAAGCACAACTCGCCGCCAAACGAAGCCTCGCCCAAGCCCAAAAACTCGAACGCGAGCTCCTCCTCCAGTCCTACTCCCAGCCCGTGTCCCTGGCAACCTCCCCCACGCTCGGTCCCTCGGACGCCGTCGGAGAGTTGGACACTGCCGACACCAAGGGCCCGTCGACACCGCGGCCAGAAACCGTCCGACAGCAGCACCAGCATCATCGGCACGCGCAGCATCACCACCACCCAAAAACAGGGCTGTCGGAGGAAGACCAGCAGGCGGTGGGCGCAAGCGGCAACGTGACGGCGGTGCTGCGGCGGACGCACGACCTGATCGCGGCGGAGCTCGCGCGGAGCGAGTTTGCGCACCAGACGCTGCGGGAGTCGTCGGCGGCGCTGGCGAGGCTGGACGACTCGTACGGGTCGCTGGAGGGGATCCTGTCGCGGTCGCGGGACCTGCTGGGGACGCTTGTCAAGTCGCAGAAGAGCGACACGTGGTATCTCCAGACGTCGCTCTACATGCTCTTGGTCACGGGGGCGTGGCTCGTCTTCCGGAGGTTCATGTACGGGCCTGTGTGGTGGCTTGTTTGGTTCCCGTTGCGGATGTTCTACGGGCTTCTGCTCGGGGGTGGGAGCGCGGTCGTCAGGCATGGTGAGGCGCCCTCGGATCAATCTCCTGGTGTGGTTGTGCGCGAGGGCGGACGGGTTGAGGTGGAGGGCATCCCGGGAGAGGAACTGCCTACTATTCAGGTTGGGGGTTCCGGTTCGGAGGGTGGTGAGAGCGGGTCGGCGGTCTTGGATGATGCCGAGTATGTGGCCGAGAGGGTCAGGAAAGTGATGGAGGAGATGCCGGGATTTGGTGAGAGTGAGGAGTCGGGGCTGTTGGACGAGGAGCCGCCGGAAGTGGTGCAGGACGCTGATCAGCCGAGAGACGAGCTTTAGCTTGATGTGAAATGAAGTACGAATCAATGAACTGGGTGATACCACTTGTGTTGGAGTTGTAATATTTGCCTTGCTATTGTCCGGCGTCGATTCAGTCTTCCGGTATTATCGACCAGCAAGGTAGTTTTGAGAGATTGACTCGCTGGGTGTTTCTACATATTTTCTGTTGATTCTATTCCAACCTTTACTTTTCAATGTAGGTATACTGGGAAACTGTCCTTCGACATTGACCGAGAAATGGGGTTTTCATTCACAGGGACTATCACCTGGCCTTCCTGAACAATAAAGCTATCAATCAATAGACAACAAGTCCGAATCCTTCAAAATAACCGTAAGAAGATGTTTGGCCTCCACTGAGATGTATTTGACTGAGGAGCTTTTCAGGCTCTTGCGTGGTGAGGGAGCGAAAGTCGTGATGGCGGCGCCCACCCAGATCTGGCAAGAAATGCACTGCGTCTACGGCATACAACGCCTTGTAGTCCCGCCTTGTACGTCGTCGGACTCGAGAAAGGCAGGGCGTGATTAATACACACGTCAAAGCACATACGCCATCTAGCTAACTGGCTGCTATTCGCACCACGTCGCCCTGCGATTTCGCAAAGTGGCTGACAGGACAGCAAGCCACCAACAACCACAACGGTCTGGCTGCAGGCGTTAGGCTTCGTTATCCAGGTACGTCAACGTACATCCGTAACTACACCCATAACAACAAGGCAGTGCAGCGACCGGCGACCGTGCGGGACCAGGGATCGTCCGAGTGACCACGCAGGGGCCCCTCCCATAATACGAATTGGGCTCGTTTTCTCACGGTTTCTGACTCGGACCATTTGCTCAGGGCAATTCTCGTGTTCGGCGGGAGTAGCGCGACGCTACACTACACTACAGTCTGTACGTTGTATGTATGTATGTATGTACTAATCCATTGCCTGGGGTGACAAGGGTCCCTTTTTCATTAGTGAGGCCAGTCGGTCATCCGTCGTGAGACCGGCTTGGAAGGACCAGAGACGGTCTGGAGACAGGCCGAGACTTGCCTTACCTTTGCCCGTCGCAACGACACCCACCCTGGAAAAAGAAACACGTTCATCTGCCAACGCCAGAAACAGATCTGGTACCAGTCTTACTCGGGAGGCAAAAAAAGAACGGACTGCGGTGTCAGTCTCTCGCTTCTGTGTACATCTTTACCGTGTAGGGCAAATTATTACTGGGTACGCAATCAAGTGGAGAATGCGAGGCCGTGCCAGCGAGCAGCGGCTTTCCAACCCCTGGCATCTCCCCTGCCGCCAAGGACCTTACATGCCGACCCCAATCGTGTTGTCTGTTTTCCCCAGATGGGATTCGATCATCTTTCGATCGGCATCTAGAATTGACTGGTCACGGCCTTCCCCTGTCGGTTCCCTCTTACAACACAACGTACGACGTACTGTATGTACACTACCTCAACAAGCTGCTTTGTTTGTGCCATCCGGACCTCGGAAGAGGTGAGAAGAGGAACGAACAAGTCTCATGTACATGAAATGGAACGTGGTCAGGGGCATGCCAGAGCAAAGTACAGGTACCTACACACGTTGTACAGTCAGGTTCAACGAGGCAAGGGCTGGGCTCAAAAGCAACAAGGAAACGACCCGCTGCTTCTAGTGTTTACAGTGTCTGCTGGTATGTACGAAGTACGTCCGTACTCAGTACTTTATATTTATAACACTAGCATCAGGTCATAAACAACACTGGGCAATCTTATTGGACTACGCCCTCTGCTGTGCTGTCAGCCACCTCGTGTTGTTATTAAACCATCCTCCAACCCTCCCATCTCCTGACCCCTTTCTTCCCTCTCCTTTCCCTCCCTTCTCACCGTGTAACCGCTCGTTATCTTTCGGTGTCCATTCGCTCAAACACTCCTCGTACAGCTTCTGTTTGGTCTGTTCGTTACCTTTTTTCGATTCTAATACCCTTACCCTTTTCGTTGATCCAACTCCCAAAACACAACCGACACAATGCGCTTTCACGCTGCTCTCCTCGCCGGCGCCTTCGCCCTCGCCCACGCCCAGGAGTCTGGCGCCCCTGACAACTCGGTCATCAGCATTCCTACCCCTACTGGCGTCGACCCTGCCGCCAGCTCCGCCGCCGCGAGGGTCAACGCCTGCCTCGGCGCCTGCGACTCGGGCGACGTCGTGTGCCAGGCCGCCTGCATTGCTGTAAGTTCTTCCTTTTCCGTGAACTGCACCCGGCGTAGACGGCAGATTTTCTGTGAAACACAACAAACCCTAGGAAAAAAAAAAGAAAAAAAAACTGACCCCGTCGTCCTGCCCGCAAAATAGGTCCCTGCTCCCAACGCCTCCCAGGCCGTCGACGCGACCAACTGCGCTGCCCGGTGCGACCAGGGTGACGGCTCCCCTGCCGACACCGAGGCCTACAGCCGGTGTGTCGGCCAGTGCGTCAGCCAGCACTTCTTCTCCGAGGGCCAGGGCACCCCTCAGCCCACCAACGCTGCCAGCAACGACGACAGCGACAGCGACAGCGAGGCCACTCCCACCGGTACCGAAACCGGTACCGCTGCTACTCAGACCGGCGGCACTCGGGCCTCTGGCTCGCCCACCGGCTCGCCCACCGCCGACTCGGATTCTGCCCAGCAGACCGACGATGACGCTGATGACGACAATGACAGCGATAACAACAATGACGACAGTGACAATGAGGAAAGCGGCGCTCCTCGCCTTCTCGGCTCTCTCTCCCTTGCCGCTGTTGGCCTCGCCGCTGCTTTCTTCCTGTAAATGGAACCTAGCAACGTGAAGAACTCGGAAGAGCTCGGTGCCGGGTACTGAGTGGAAGATGACGGACTGCCGAGGGAGGGCGTGACCTCTCGAAACAGATGTATGGATCATGTCTTGCAGCGTTACGTCGGGGTTGAATGACTAGCCGGTAATGGCATGGGATGATAATCGGCACGAATGTATGTGTTGGGCGAGCAGGTCGTGGCGGAACTATACCATCTACTGTCATCTATTTTTATATAGTAGTAATTACACCCGCAAATGGAGACGGACAAGTTTGCCAAATATTCGTTTGACCTTTTCTGTACTTCATTTGCTTCGTATGTCCTTGCTGTCGACTCGTCTAAGCAAGAATTACCTGGAATGTTTTCGGCATGTCTCAAGTACAAGCTTTAGCTGCGTCTTGGATGTACGACAGGAATATCGCTCAGCCAGGGGATGCCCAGCTGCTTCATCTCGACCGCCAATTGGAATAAGTAGTCCAAGCTGTTCGAACGAGACGCGTCTTGTCAGTCACGTAGTACTTGGGGGAATGTGACGACGAGGATGGCTCTCGGCTGGTCCTCGGCTGGTCCATCCTTTGCCGGGGTCATAGTCATCTCACCTCTCACACTGCGTCTTGGCCTTGTGAACGTTATCCCCCCACACGTAAACGCCGTGGCGCCGGACGAGAACGGCGTAGGTATCCGGGTACTTGTCCATGGCCTCCTCGAGGAACTCGGTCAGGTCCTCCTCGTGGGCCGTGTTCTCGATGACGGGGATGCGGAGCGTGTCGTGGTAGCCGAGGTTGCCCTGCTTGCCGTGGCCCTTTCCGAAGCCCTTGATCTGCTCAATGTTCTTAATCTCGAAAAGCTTGGGGTCGCCGCCGGCCGGGGTCGACGTCTCGAGGATGAGGGTGACGAGGACGGCCCAGTGGGAGTGGGTGTGGATGCAGCAGCCGGCGCCGCGCTTGGTGAAGGCGGCGAGGAAGAGGGGCGTGCACTGCGACGGCTTGTAGCGGGGCGGAGAGCGCAGGTAGGTGCGGTTCTTGAGGGAGGCTTCCTGGGCGGCGAGGGAGAGGACGTAAATGTCGGACGGTTTCATGAGCTCTTTTTGCACGCCTGAGGGGGCGATGTAGACGAGGTCACTGGGGGGAGAGACGGGGAATGGTAAGCACTGGTGCCCTTCTCTGTCTTTCTGATTCCCTTTCCTCTCATCTCTGTCTGTGGAGGTTCAGGGGGCTGTGATGGGTATTGGGTTACTCTTCGCGGATGGAGCAGCCGCCTCCTGTGCCTGTTACCCAGCCGAGGGTCCAGAATTTTGCGCATAGAGACGGAATGAGGTTCGCAGGGTGTTCTGGATCGTCGGAAATGACCAGTTGGTCTGGGTTGTCAACTGCTTCTGCGCCACTCATCGTTGTCCGTTGTCGGTGACTTGATACCGTACGGTGGGCCGAATAAGTAATACGTGGACCTGAAGGTGATATAGTCAGGCCAGGCTGTCAAAAAGATTCGGTACAAGACAGACTGGTTGATGTTGCGTTGTCGGCTTTGTTGATACAGATATGTGGTTCGAGGGGTAATAATGGAGGGGTTGCGATGTCGTGTGTGGTCGAGGTTGCGCGGGAAAGTCACAAGGTAACGAATGATAACGGTGCTATCATGCATGTTCCTTCGATTGCCATCTTGGCTGGTTAGGTACTTCTAATTGTTGTCAATTCCTGCCGCCTTTTTTTTTTGAGGCCCGTTATTCCGACTGTACCACTTGGTTATTCCGACTGTAGTTCCAATCAGACTCAATCTTCCTACTGCCTTATCCATCTACATCTTTAATCCACGTCGTCAATCTACGTCGTTAATCTACGGAATCGGAGGCGGCGCGTTCGTTATCTCGTCACAGGAATAAGATAGCCGTGGGCGTGGGCGTGGGCGTGGGGTGGAAGAGGAAGAGGCGCGACTATTACTACTGCTATTATTCGAACTGATAAGCTTACATATATACATCAATACAACGCAATTGATCCGCGCGATCAAATTAATCAACTGTCAAAAGACATTGGAGTGGTTTGCGACCGTGGTTACTTTATTAGTATTCCAAAGAGTCTATCTACGTGCGTTGTATATATGAACTACAGTCGGAATAACCAAGTGGTACAGTCGGAATAACGGGTCTCTTTTTTTTTTTTTTTTTTTTTTCTCAACCATCTTTGGGAAATTAGGTCCACCGAGACATCATCTCTCGGGATTCTTCTCCCATATACAACTATAAAAACATAATATCTTGGGATTGACCAGGCAAAGGCAAGAGTACGAAAGAAGCATATGAATGCAGTCCTTATACCAAGGGCTCGCTTTTTTTCTCTAATAGCGGTTGAGATTTTGGCTGTCCATGCTTCTCCGGCTTCAATACCACTTGGCGCATCTGTCCTGCTCCTGCTTAGGTATAAGCAGCCCAGGATTTCCTTTGCTCAGCACCAAGCAGCTCTGAGATGCCAATTGACAGAGCGAGGCCATATAATGAGAATCGAACATTGCGTGTCTCGGTGAATAGGCAAAGATTACGGATACACGTGTGAAACTGCTGTCCTACGGAGTGCTCCGTAATACACGGCATGCCGATATTACCTGCTTTGTACTTTGCGAATTCGGTGTGGAGCCCAAGCTGCCAGATGCGTAAGGTACATAATACCACATACCATGTAGGTGCACTGTTAAGCCCATACACCTGGGGCTGCTGTCATTGATAACTGTACTGCTGCTGGCAGTCGTTGTCTTTGTTTATTCGTACGTTATTAGCTTAAACTAGGCAATGCCTACCTGCGTATTATCTAAAGTAAATCTTGAGTAATTATTCTACAAAACAAGAACTTTATTCCTACTATCAAGTACATACGTTGTGTACGTGGTATTATCATGTTAGGAGATAGGGGGTTCAATTGAGAAGGGGGTCAGGCATGGGTCACCCTGGGCCTGCATGGAAGCTCTTAGAAATCCCAATAGCCATAGGAGGAAGGAGCGCTGCAAAAGACCCCTATATCAAATAAAGTCAACGGATAGCATACTGAGTAGTCAGCAGTCCCCGCAGGCACCCACTAGCAATGCAGCTCCTTCCGTAGGTAGGTTGCTACAGGTACTAGGTGAGCTTCCCTTAAACCCCCCTCCAAAAAGGACACGTTGAGCACAAGCCTTTGGCCTGACATTTGACACTAGAAAACCTACCTTCCCGCGCATTTTCCAACTTGGAAACCTTCTTTCTCTTGACCGGGAATCTCCTCATCATTAGGAGCGCCGCATTGTTATCATTCTAGACGGGAATCTCTTCTCTTCACTCGTCAACACGGCCCATTCGCGCGTGCCTGTATTAACCTCTCCACCTAAGCTTTATTCTTCTTCAACGTCGACAGTTTAGCAAAGACCGTTACCCATTGCCTCTGTGCATTCTTGTTTATCTCAACCGAGATTATTCCACCATGAGGCTCAACGCTGTTGCTGCCGTGTCGGCTGCCGCCTTCCTGGCTGGCTCTGCCCATGCCGACGATGCTCAGAAGATCATGAACGAGGATACCGAGACACCCACCTCATCTGCTCCCGAGCTCGCCACCTTCACCGTAAGTGCCCACCTATCCTGACTTCGCCCTGCTCCCTGTCACGTTTGCCAGCTCTGGTTTTGTGCACATTGTTCGATACAGCTGGAGCACCTCGTCTCCCGTCGCCATCGAATTGGAGCATTTCAAGTCGGCTTTCTGCAGGAGCTAACAATGTTTTGTCACTAGCCCACCAACATCAAGGCCGAGTTCCTCGAGCAGTTCACCGATGGCTGGGACGCCCGCTGGAAGGCCTCTCATGCCAAGAAGGATACGGCGAGTGATGACGAGGAGTGGGCTTACGTCGGCGAGTGGGCGGTTGAGGAGCCCAAGGTCTACAAGGGCATGGAGGGCGATGCCGGTCTTGTGGTCAAGAACGCCGCCGCTCACCACGCCATCTCGGCCAAGTTCCCCAAGCCCATCGACAACACGGATAACACTCTCGTTGTCCAGTACGAGGTCAAGCTTCAGAGTACGTCCCTGCAGTCTTACCCTGCGGCGTGATGACTGTTTCCCGTGGCTCGAGTGCTAACCGTACGTGACCTACAGACGGCCTCGAATGCGGTGGTGCTTACATGAAGCTTCTCCGCGACAACGCTGCTCTTCACCAGGACGAGTTCAGCAACACCACTCCTTACGTTATCATGTTCGGTCCTGACAAGTGCGGCCATACCAACAAGGTCCACTTCATCTTCAACCATAAGAACCCCAAGACGGGCGAGTACGAGGAGAAGCACTTGAGGACACCTCCCACGGCCAAGATCGCCAAGACGACCCAGCTGTACACTCTCATCGTCAATCCCGACAACACCTATGTCATCAAGCACAACGGCGATGAGGTCAAGTCGGGTTCTCTTCTGGAGGACTTCACCCCCTCGGTCAACCCGCCCGAGGAGATCGACGACCCCAACGACACCAAGCCCGAGGACTGGGTTGACGACGCCCGTATCGCCGACCCCGATGCCAAGAAGCCCGAGGACTGGGACGAGGATGCTCCCCTGCAGATTGTCGATGAAGACGCCGAACAGCCCGAGGATTGGCTCGTGGACGAGCCTACCACGATTCCCGACCCCGAGGCCGAGAAGCCCGAGGACTGGGATGACGAGGAGGACGGTGACTGGATCCCCCCCACGGTTCCCAACCCCAAGTGCGCCGAAGTTTCCGGCTGCGGTCCCTGGACCAAGCCCATGAAGCACAACCCCGACTACAAGGGCAAGTGGTACGCCCCCTTCATCGAGAACCCTGCCTACAAGGGTCCCTGGGCTCCTCGGAAGATCAAGAACCCCGACTTTTTCGAGGACAAGACCCCTGCCAACTTTGAGCCCATTGGAGCTGTAAGTTTCAAGTTAGCTATCTGTGTCTGTTTTTGTCGAGACTAACACAACTGCTAGATTGGCTTCGAGATCTGGACCATGCAAAACGACATCATGTTCGACAACATCTACATCGGCCACTCGGTTGAGGACGCCGAGAAGCTGGCGGAGGAGACCTTCAAGCCCAAGTATGCCGTCGAGAAGGCGCTTGAGGAGGCTGAGAAGCCCAAGGCGGAGGAGAAGAAGAAGCCCGCGTCTCCCAATGACCTCAAGTTCCTGGACGACCCCGTCACTTACATGAAGGAGAAGGTTGACCTCTTTGTCACCATTGCCCAGAAGGACCCCGTCGAGGCTGTCCGGTTCGTTCCCGAGGTTGCCGGCGGCATTGGCGCCGTCTTGGTCACGCTGATTGCCATCATCGCCGGACTTGCCAACATGGGTGGTGGCGCGGCGCCGGCGGTCAAGCAGGCCGCGGGCGATGCGAAGGCGATTGCGAAGGATGCCAAGGACAAGGCCACCAAGGCGACCGGCGCGGACACGAACAAGTCGGAGGCTACTAAGCGGACCAACAAGGGCCAGTCGTAGACCGGAACGACGTGTATTTTTTTGTTCTCTCTTTTTCCGGGTGGGGGGCAAGGGTGGAAGGGGAATGTATTCGATCAGGTCAGACTTCAGTGTGACGATGAGGCGGCGGCATGAGACATCAAAATGATGCCGTTTTTTGTGTTTTCATTTCGTCTTTATTTATTTTTCCGCCAGGTCGATTACCGATTCCCTGGGGTGATTCATTTGGTCACGACAAACAGGAACAGGACCAGAGGAGCTTGGCGCATGTATCTTAGGCGCGTCCCTAACGCAACCAAAATTGACATTTTCGGGTTATTTGTCTTTTCTACGGCATGCGTACCGTGTACTTTACACTTGGTCGCTGTAGCGAATACGTATGTTGTACGTGCCGTGCGTGCTGTCCCTCTGTGTCGAATGTGGAACGGAGCAGATATACATACATCGACTTGATGTCCCGTTAGCGGGGCACGTGGCCGTTATCAGTCCGTTCATCGGGATGTTGGAGCTACAGTACGGTACCTACTCACAAATGGATCTTAAATACAGCTTCGCGTAATCTTTTCCATGGTGAGTTGACAAGAGGTCTGGACAAGCATGGGCCGGTACCGGGGCCGGATGTCCTCGGCATCCGACGGCATTAGGAGAAGGTGG
The DNA here is from genome assembly GCF_042370955.1 of Sodiomyces alcalophilus JCM 7366. Lineage (NCBI taxonomy): Eukaryota > Fungi > Ascomycota > Sordariomycetes > Glomerellales > Plectosphaerellaceae > Sodiomyces > Sodiomyces alcalophilus. Next base: position 5,040,523 of record NW_027263535.1, on the reverse strand, counting down.
ACTATCGAGGGAACGACATCATTGGGGGGCCAAAAGGGTGAGCTTACCCCACTGATTGACTGATTGACTGATTGGGCCGGGGAACGTACCATGACTGTTGCTTTGTAGTCGGCTCTCCGCATTCTATGCATTCCCAGGCCGGGGAAGGTACACAGAGATACTTCCCTGGGGATCCGTCCCTGTGACCGGCGCCACCCGCCCTCTTCTTTAAAGGGACATCGATACCCCTCCCTCTCAACTCACTCTCATCCACGACTTCTTCCCTGCCTTTTCAGTTTGGGAATCCCGTTTTTTTTTGTGTGTGTGACCAGTACAAAGAGACGTGTGAAACTCCTACAGACGAAAAGGGTCAGTAGTGAGTTACCCGGGTGATTGTATCTTACGCCGCTTCTTCATCCTCCTCTGTCTCTCCCTCGGCTGCTTGTCCTTCAACCCACCACCATGCGTCGAGCCATCTCCAGAGGCGTCGCCGCCGGTGCAGGCCGCACCGCTCGAGTCCCAGTGTCAAGGCCCTCGCTACTATCATCGTCCTCCGCCTCCGCCGCAATGTCTCCCTCGGGCTCCGGCGCGGTGGCCGCCAGGCGAATCCACGCCACCTCGAAGCACCTGAGCGCCGCTCTGGCTTCCACGACCGACTCCTACCCGACAACCCACGAGAAGATCGCCTCGCCTGAGGACACCCCGTACTTCATCAACAACGAGTTCATCCAGTCCAAGGCCTCCCAGTTCATCGACCTCCATGACCCAGCCACCAACAACCTCGTCACCAGGGTACCGCAGATGACCGACGCCGAGCTCCAGGCCACCGTGGACTCGGCCGAGAAGGCCTTCCCCGCCTGGCGAGCCACCAGCATCCTGGCCAGGCAGCAGATTATGTTCCGCTTCGTGGCTCTCGTCCGCGAGAACTGGGACCGCCTCGCCGCCAGCATCACCTTGGAACAGGGCAAGACCTTTGCCGATGCCAAGGGTGACGTTCTGCGTGGTCTCCAGGTCGCCGAGGCGGCCTGTGCTGCGCCGGAGCTCATGAAGGGCGAGGTGCTGGAGGTGGCCACGGACATGGAGACCAGGAGCTACCGCGAGCCCCTGGGTGTCGTGGCGGCCATCTGCCCCTTTAGTATGTGAAACCAACACCCCTATAATATACTCTTTGCTAACTGCTAGCTTGTCAGACTTCCCTGCCATGATTCCTCTTTGGAGCATCCCCATCGCCACCGTCACTGGCAACACACTTATCCTGAAGCCGTCAGAGCGGGACCCTGGTGCGGCCATGATCCTGGCCGAGCTGGTCAAGAAGGCCGGCTTCCCCGAGGGCGTCGTGAACATCGTCCATGGCGCCCACCGCACCGTCGACTTCATCCTGGACGCCCCCGCCATCAAGGCCATCAGCTTCGTCGGCGGCAACAAGGCCGGCGAGTACATCTTCAACAGGGGCTCCGCCAACGGCAAGCGCGTGCAGGCCAACCTGGGCGCCAAGAACCACGCCGCCGTGCTTCCGGACTGCAACAAGAACCATTTCCTGAACAGCGTCGTCGGCGCCGCCTTTGGCGCGGCCGGCCAGCGCTGCATGTCGGTCAGCACGCTCGTCATGGTCGGCGAGACCAAGGAGTGGCTCCCCGAGCTGGCCGAGATGGCCAAGCAGCTCAAGGTCGACGGCGGCTTCGAGCAGGGCGCCGACCTCGGCCCCGTCATCTCCCCGCACAGCAAGGAGCGCATCGAGCGCATCATCCAGAGCGCCGAGGACGAGGGCGCCACCATCCTCCTCGACGGCCGCGGCTACACGCCCGCCAAGTACCCCAACGGCAACTGGGTCGGCCCCACCATCATCTCCAACGTCACCCCCGACATGACGTGCTACCGCGAGGAGATCTTCGGTCCCGTGCTCGTGTGCCTCAACGTCGACACCCTCGACGAGGCCGTGGAGCTCATCAACAAGAACGAGTACGGCAACGGCACCGCCATCTTCACCCGCTCCGGCGCCACCGCCGAGACCTTCCGCCGCCACATCGAGGCCGGCCAGGTCGGCATCAACGTCCCCATCCCCGTCCCCCTGCCCATGTTCTCCTTCACCGGTAACAAGAAGAGCGTCGCCGGCGGCGGCGCCAACACCTTCTACGGCCGCCCCGGCATCAGCTTCTACACCCAGCAGAAGACCGTCACCACGCTGTGGAAGAGCTCCGACGCCGTCGCGCAAAAGGCTGATGTCGCCATGCCCACCCATTCGTGAGTGAGGAAAGGGAAAAAGCAGAAACGTTTAGTGAACCCAAATTGGACGAGGGGTAGGATCGTGTTTAGTTAATCTCCGTCCTTTCGTCTTGGACTGTATATCTTTGGTATGCCGCGGGGTTTAAGGGGCGCATGAAGTCTTTTGTCGAAACATATCGTAGGACTAGGAGGGAATAGTATATACAAAAAGCAGCAACGTTTACTCCAAGATGTCGTACTTGTATTTTGGTCATGAGAAAGCGATGTTTACCGATATCATCACGTCCCTGTGTGGCGACCGGGACACAAACTATAGTCTAAAGACGACGCAGCTTCGTCGTCGACAACGGGCACAAAAGATGTCAGTGAATGAAGATCGGCCTCTCCAAGGACGATCACAGAATCCCCTCCGCCTCGTTTTTCATTCAAGTGGATTGATAGGAGCAGCAAGATAACCGCGCGCCTCTCTCGTCCCCCCCGTGGCCGTCTCGCATTGCCACCCAACTACAAGCGATTATAATTCCATGTCAATCGGTCTTTTGCCAAAACTGCCAAGGTCCCGAGAATGCGCCTATTCCTTGTCAAGATGCGAGGTAGAAATAAAGCCAAAAATAAAAACGGAAAAGGTAAAAAATAACGTCGAGACACCAACTCCGTACTCGTCCAAATCAGTCGACCGTCCTTTTCATACGCATGACTTTTTTTTTGCTTTTGCAAGCAGATGTCGTAGGTGAATGGAAGATAAGAAAAAAAAAGGACAAAACGTCTAAACACCCTCGTATCCTTCCTAGAGGTCCTACGTGGACATGACCATGGACGTCGTCTCGGCCGTTTCACTAACCGGCGACGCTGCCGAGGATGACCTGGTACTGGGGGACTGGGGAAGCTGCAGGAAGCCATCGTAGTACCGATCCAGCCAGCGGGCGGCGTCGATACCGGAATCGTCGACGCACGTGTCCCAGCGGCCGACAGACCCGACATAGCCGTCCGGTCGGACGTTGACGATGGCGACCTCCTGGGGTCCTAGACTGCCTAGCCACTTGTTTGTACACGTGGAGCCGCGGGTATCCGTCTCGGGGATGTCATCGATGTAAAAAGTCCACCTGCAGTCCTGCAGGAGGGCCGGGAGGTCGGAGAGTTCCACATCATGCTTGGACATGGTTGCTAGGGGAAGGATTTTGTTAGCATTCAGCAGCGGCGAGAACCAAGTCACAAGAAAAGGCAAGTCACAAAAGAGAGAAAAAAAAAAAAAGGGAGGGCCGGTGAGTACATACTGACGAGGGCGAAAGTAAAGAGGTGGCTGACGGCAGTGTACCGTTCGGGCCGAGTATAAATGTCCTCTGGCGACGGCAGCCTGGGCTGCGCAGCGTAAGAAGCGTTCGCGGCGGCGGACAGCTTGCTGATGAACGAGTTGGGCGCGGCGATGGCGCGGCAAAAGGTCTCGAGGAAAGGGTTCAAGGCGTGGACGTCCCACATGAGAATGTAGATGCGGAATTGACCAAGCATGGGGATATCGAGCTGGATATCGACCGGGTTCGCGTCGATGTAGCGGGTGACCCTGGCCGGAGGTAGGAGACAGCCCGGGCGCACGTCGCCCATGACGGCGGGCTGCGGCTCGACGACATTCAGCGGGCTCTCGGCATACTCGACGCCGATACCGGACAAGAAGCGGATGTTGGTCTTGAAGTTTTCCGAGAGAGCCTGGGCGTCGCCTCCGGCGATTTGGTTGGCGTGCTCGTAGTCAAAGTTGACCAGGTCCAGGGCCGTCTTCCGCCTCTCGTCCTCGTAGCTCTCGAGCATGATGGGCTTGGCGAGGCCGCGCACGGCGAGGTTGAGTTTCCAGGCCAGGTTCCACGAATCGTGCATCGACGTGTTCATGCCCTGGGCGGCTTTGGGCGAGTGGGTGTGGGCGGCGTCGCCGGACAGGAAGGCCCGTGTGTGGGGGTCGCAGAAATGGCTCGCGACCCTCTGGCCGGTCTGGTAGCGGCCGAACCATTCGATGTACTTCCAGTTGACGGTGTAGGGGGCCATGATCTTTTTGGCCCGTCGCATAATAAACTCCTGGCCAAGCTCCTTACGATTGACCTTGGGACCCGGTTTGAGTTCGATGTAGAAGCGGGTCATGTTCCTCTCTCTGGGGATGATGAGGATAGATCCGTGTTCTTGGGAGTAGACGAGCGTCTTGGACCAAATGTCGGGGAAGTCGGTGATGAGTTCGCCGTCCAGGACGCCCCAGATGGAGGCTTGCGACAGACCAACGGCCCGCGCTTCAGGGATGTTCTTCCGTACTTTGGAATGAGCACCGTCGCCTGTTTTTTGTTTCTCCTTCACGTCAGCACGGCTGGCCTTACTTTGCTTTACTTATGCCTTGATTATCTGGTGACTGAGAGCCAGGAGAAGATTTTTTTTTTTTTTTTTACAAAAAAAAAGTAGAGGAAAACCCACATCCAACAAGGTATTGCGTCAAAAAGGTCTTCCGGTCCTGGGAGACGTTGGTCCGGCAATTGACCCGGAGCGGCCCCGTCTTGTCCTCCGGCACGTTGTACGACTCAAAAGCGGTATTCCGGCGGACCTCGACGCCTCGCTTCCTGAGGTCGTCAATGAAGAGGCTCTCGACCATGCCCTGGTGGACGAGCAGGATGTAGGGATCCAGGACATCGATAACGGGGGGGTAATGGACTTCGCGGCCCAGTCGGTGGAGGGGCTCGTCGGCGGTGCTGCGCCAAAAGGAGATGTCATAGACGCGAACACCGCGCTGCAGCAGGGGGTGGGCGAGTCGCATCTGCCTAAAGGTCTCGATGGTCTTGGGCTGAAGTCCGTCGGCTCTGCGAGGGAGTCGAAATGATCAGCTGCTGGGGTCGAAGAAGGAGAGGGAAGGGGTTATGCCATGCCCAAAGGCAAGGCAGGGCAGGGCAAGGGCCAGTTACCTTCCCACAGGAGTCTGGTCTGGTCGTTCGTCGATAACCTGAATCTGAATTCCGAAGCGACCCAGATTCGCGGCAAGCATGAGGCCGGCAGGCCCGGCACCGATGACGCATACTTGTGTCTCTATCGGGGGGTCGGGGAGGCTGCGGAAGAGGCTGAGGGGGTCTACGGCGGTGTCGAAGCCAGGCTCGAAACGGCCTGCGGCCGTCTGGGAAGGAGGCGAAGCCCCTTCCTCCATGGCGCCGGGCGAGTTTAGGGCGCCGGGAGCCATAGTGTGGTTCGCGTGTCTTCCCTCTCTTGTTTCTCTGGTCCGTTTATTCCTTTTGTCTCACGTTTCCGTCGTCCTTGTGGCGTGTCCAGCTATCCCAGCTCTAGTCTTTCAAGTGTCGGAATACTGCTCCGGTGGTGGGTGGGATACGTCGTGCTTTTTTCGGATATCAAGACGCATCAGGTGACGCGCTGGCTGATTTTATTTTTATTTTGCCCCCGTCTCCCGCGCGCAAGAAGTCAAGACACTGCTGCACTGCGGCATGAATGTCTCAGATTCTTTCGAGTTTTCCAGCTCGTCCAGGTAGAATGGTCGGTTGTGACGGGACGCTCGGATATGAGAGTCGTTGATTGCTCTGCTCGTCTCTCGTTTGAAGTAGCAGCCGCAGTAATGGTAGGTCGGCACAAAAGGGACAAGCAGGGCCCAACTCGAGAATTCGGCAAATGTAATTCGTAGTGTAGCGCGTAGCACGTAACACTAGCAGCAAGCGGAGCGTCAGGTTCGAGGCTGAATTGGTTGGGTATGATGACCCATTCAGGGAATTGAGTATCGCCTTGGATGCGACTGGCGACGATAATGTAACAGGTGAGCTTTGGTAGGCGGGTCGGACAGGACAGAAGCTGCGGGTGGAGCGACGAGAGGCCGGAGTAGGCAAAGGTTGATAAGATGGGACGAGGGACAAAGAGCGAGGGGATGATAGTTAACGTGACGGGCAGGACGATGAGGAAGGGAGGGGGGTCAGGATAAAGAAAAGGGTGGGGGGGGAGGCGGAGAGGTGAAGTAAATTCCTAGTCCCGTCGAAGAGCAAGGCCAAACAAAGATGAGGGAAGGTGAGACCGGCAGAAAGGTTCTAGTTCGGTGGGTAAGAAGGCGTCTACATACGGAGTACTTTTTTAGGTACTCTCACCACCACATATGTACATTGTACACAAGTACATACAGTACCTCGTGCCGAACAGGAAATCAAACCGATCATTACCCAGCGTATATGGTATGTCATCGAACAATTCAAAACAACTACATGAACAATCCAATATAAACCACCTTCAATCCTTTGGGGAACCTCTACAGACGACCGCTTCAGACGATGCGAGGAGAAATGGCATGAGCTGACCATGGTACGGTCCATAGTGACTCGTGGAGAGAGAATGGGCTGATTTTTTTCCGACACGCGGCGCGGCGGGGCCTTTGTCTCTTTTCGGCTGTACATTAGGTACGAAGTACCGGTACTCAACTCGTCTGTCCGTGGAGAAGAACTCAGGTGCCGTCACAGGTCAGTGCTGTACCGCGCGATATCGGTCTTGGCGGTCTCGAGTGGAATTGCTCTGGGCCGATGCCGTGTGGGGCTTGAAGATAAAACGTATCATGATAAGATAGGTACCCGGTGAGGTACAAATACATTCCCGAGCTTACTTTGATCCCATTGAGCATCCTATTCGTACGAAGTAGCCAATACATTAAAATTCATGCCATAACTTCCTGCATATCCGTACACTCCTGCAAAATGGTACGACCAAGAGATGGCACTCGCTTCCTTGCCTCTGCCGACAAAGTCGAAGCCATGTCCTCGATGAGGGATTCAGGCTTCGATCCCGGGGTCCTTACCTAGTAAATACATGTACCTACTTACACATCCAGTCTCACACCTCATTCTCCGCTTTATCCTTCCCGGCATAGAGCGTCTCCGGATCCTCCACCACCTGTCTTCCCGAGAACCCCGCCATGAACGACTGCCCCTTGGCCCGCACACGCAGCTGGTACCAATGCGGCAAGGCGCGCAGGGCCGACGCCAGAGTACCCGCCACGCCGGGGACGACGACGTGCCCGCTCCTCCCGGACAAGACCTGGTCGACCACGGCCTCGGCCACGGTCTCGGGTTCCAGCGCCGGCATGAGGAAAGGGGAATCCGGCTGCCAGCCGCGGAACAGCGGCGTCTTGGCGTAGCCCTGGGTCACCAGCACGGTGCGGACGCGCGGGGCGGCGTAGCGCGTGGCCAGCTCGGCCGTCAGGCCTTCGTGGAACGCCAGCGCGGCCGCCTTGGAGGCGCTGTAGTCCACCAGGTCCGGCACGGCGAGGTAGGCCGCCAGCGAGGCCACCGTCACCACCATGCCGTGGTTGGCGGCCACCATGGCCGGCAGGAACTCGCGCGCCGTCCAGTAGTGCGAGAGCGCGTTGACGTCAAAGGTGAAGCGGATGTCGTGCTCCGTGGCGCCCAGGATGGTCTTCCCGCGCGCCACGCCGGCGTTGTTGATGAGCACCGTCGGGTTGCCGACCTGCGCCCGGATCTCACGCGCTGCGTCGGCCACTTTCTGCGGGGAGGCGATGTCGCATTGGAAGTAGTGGATGTTGGGGCCTATTGGGAACCATCAGTATGAGGGGCCGAGGAGAACGGGAAACGGAAAGGGGAAGGAAAGGGGAAGGGAGAGGGGGCTGGGCCTCACCGGCTGAGAAGGTCAAGCTAGGTTGGATATCCAACACGGCCACCCTGACGCCCTTTTCCGCGAAGAGCCGGGCAATGTGGCCGCCGATGCCGCCCGCGCCGCCGGTAACGAGGACGACCTCGCGGGACCACGTGTAAGTGTCGTTGGTCCAGTTGTTGAGGACGCGCGACGAAAGCCAGCGGGTAAACCAACGGGCGAGCCCACAGTAGAGGAGCAGGCGCACGCGGCGCAAGGCCGTGGGGTGCAGGATGGCCAGGCGACCGCCCTGCTTGGTGTAGCGGGCTAGGAGGACGAGAGGTAGGAGCAGCGCGGGATTGAGCGCCGTCCGGGCGAACAGCTTAAAGATGGGGTCTGCGGTGAGGCCCTCACGGGGAAGAAGAGCTCTTCGCGGCGGCATGGTGATGTTGTTTTTGAAGTTGTTCTGGCCGGGCTAGAGCTTCCCTTGGGAAACAGAAAAGTGACACGAGACGGCAGCAAACAATAAGAAAACAACAAGACCTGCTGTGGACGTAGAATACAAGCAATCAACAACTAGCTATTACACATGCCATGATGAGGAGGAGCACGAGACGGAGAACGACAGCCCGGTCGTGCGTGCGGGGTCGTTGGGGGTTGTCCACCTATATATATAGGTATACCTTTGCCCATGTCCCAGGCTGTACTATTCACCCACCTTCAACATAGGTGTGCAGGATAATTATGAGCGGCAGTGGATGGCTCGAAACCCCTCCCAACTACCCCAGGCTCAGCTCAAGCTCCGTAGATGGGACTCGGTTTAATTTACCTCCTCCTCAGTAGCCAAATCACTAATTTCGGGTGTGTGTACGGAGTAATGATGTACTCCGAGCCGAATGTCTTGCCCGGCATGTGATCTGACATGTGATCGGACTTTTTCGCCATACGAATATCTCGGACATCAGAGTTCGGGAGTCGTGGAGGGTTTGTCCATTTGACACGGCAGACAGCTGAGATTCTATTCTGAAGTCGGAAAATTGTCTAGACGGCTGGATGGAAATGAATTGATATAAAAGGTGGACGATCGGGTATATACTGACATTGCAGGTTAGGTATGAAGACGAGCCACAGAGGCTCCATACATATACGTACACCCTCCTTTCCTTCGGAAAACTACTTACAAACATTCTCAACTCTCCATCCCTTCACAGAACGAAAGAATAAACGACGGCCGAGATACACACCCAGCGCGCACCGCCCCACCAGCTCAGTGCCCCGGCACCACTTCCCAGCCCGTCCTCCGGCCCCGCTTCGGGCCGCTGACCGAACCCATCCCCCCCATCCTCCCGGTCCTCCCGGTCCTCCCCGCCCTCGCCGGCAATGACCTCAATCTCGGTCGAGTCGCCCGGCGCAAAGAGCACGCCCACCGCGTTGGCGCCCTCGACGTCGATCTCTTCGGGCGAGAGCAGGGGGTTATCCAGCGCGTCGCAGTCCGGCCGTTCGTCGTCCTCGTCGATGCCGTTGGTCACGCTGATCGGCACGTCGAAGATGGTGTAGTGGTCCTCATCGTTGAGACGGAAGTTTTGCCGGATCGAAATCTGGTTACATTTTCATCATTAGTAAACCGTTTCTGTTGTCTCGGCTTTTCGAGTCCTTTTTTTTTTCTTCATCTTCTCCTTCATTCTCCCTTTCCCCTTCGGCCACTCCTTACATTGTAGAGGCCGCGATCGCTGTCGCTACTGTCCGGTTGGCCGTCGCCTACGAGACAGTCGGGCCACACCCAATTGATGTGCTTCACCGTGCTGCCGGGCTGCTGCAGCATAATGTCGCCCAGGGTGGCATTGTTCTCCGTCGCCGTTCCGTTGGTAATGGTAAAGTTGCGGCCCGTCTCGTAGCTCGATAGGAAGACTGTGATGTTGAAGATGTGGGTCGGACTTTCGGGATCGTAGGGAGGCAGCGGCATCCGGCCGTTGGTCGTCACGTCCAGCGAGATGTGGAGGGTTTCTGGAGAACGTTCGGGTTGGCCCGAGAGGTTAGCATCGCATCACTGCCCGTGTGTGTCTGTCCATGCGCCATCATTCCGCCCGCTCACTTTCCCCGTGCTGCTGAGTCGCATAACAAGGGAAACGAACCTCCTCCCATGGGCGTGTTCGGTTGGGGCGAATTGAGAATGGCGAGACCAGGAGTGTAAATCTGGCCATTGGAGATGGTAAAGTTTTGCGACGTCGAGCCTTGCGCCGCGGCAAGCAGCGGGAGCAGACCAGAGAAGGCGAAAAGTGAAGAGCGCATCTTGGCCGTGAAGTAATATCTAACAGAAAGTAATCGAAAGCGACGAAGATTAACGAATGACGAGAAATAAAGGACGAAAATGTCGTCGGCGTTGGTGATGACCACGCGCGAAATCTAGGTGAACAGCAGCAAGTATCGCATTCCTGCTCTGGGACGACAGTTGACGGCGACAAGGGCCAATAAGTAACTCTTTTGCAAGATGCCAACTTTCCCAAGCCAAGTAGGTGTGGCTACCGGGGATATACTAATTGGAGAAGAGAGAAGGGAGTGGAGATGGAATATATTGCGACGCCCACGGGAAATGAGCTATCCGGAGGAACACTTGTGGATCTAACGAAAGAAGATGGGCGAAATTGAACGGAACGTAAATCTGTACTACGGAATCAGACGGATGTAATGTAAAGCAAGCAAAGATCAAGAGATAGGACCCGTCCCGGGTTTGAGGAAGACTCGTTTTGATGTACGGAGTAGTACGACTTGAGGCGGCGATTCTTCAAGCCGAAGCATATCAATGCCAGCCACTTATTAAAGGAGCCGGGTTGAAGCGAAGCAAGTTTCAGGTTGAAAGGCGGCTCTTGGCTCTGGGGAGACTCGTCTGGTGAGGTGAGGTTCGTTCCAAAGACTCGGGCGGACAAGTGTTTGACGATGCTGTCTTACAGGAGGCACGGCAATCATTTTTACGCGAATTCCCATCATCTGGACCATGTTGTGTACGGTCCTCTTATCCTCTGAGGCGCTGCCTTTGCACGAAGAAAGAATAAGAAGATGGGCCGTAAGGGGCTACGGAGGCGGAAACGGACCAGGTCCTTGGGTCGAGTGGCTTGTCGGCTTATCGGAAGGCCTTCCGGTTGGCTTGAAGTCAGCTATGATAGATATTAGCTAATCAACACTGAGTAATCAGCCATAGGCTCGCTCCAGTTGTTCATGAGCTATCTGCGTACTTCTCCGGACGTCGTGATTTGGGCATTCCATGTCAATAAAACACCACACCTTGCAGTCGAGGAAATATCAGGCTATCTACCTACTTGTAGTATAAGTTACATACCATATTCTCATATCTCGCATCTCTCCTCAAACCATCTTTGACCGAAATAACCCTGCGGCTACTTGTGGCTTGCATACCGGTATGCGAATTAAGGACGCCACAGTTCCACACCAGCCACACACAGTAGCCAGTAGCATGCCCGGCGCCACAGCCATCAACTCGCAGCTTGGACGTCAACCTCATCCGTCGCCAATGAATATCACCAGTCGGAACATTACGAAGTATAGTCACGTCCGACCCAGCTAGCACAACATATAAGAGGCATCCTGCTATCCTAATAAGGTAGCTCTGTCACTACACTCATCTCAAGATGGAGGCATCGCGCCTCTCATCCTCCGGCCGCCTTCTCTATCGTCGCCTTCCCGGATGTCGCCCTATTCAACTCACATGGAGCGCCTACCGATTATTCCTTCGTCGTAATTCCCTCGCAATTAGCGGTGCGGGCCACAGAACTGGCCATGTCTCCGCGACCCGTGCTCTATCAACCACGGCCGCCCACCACTCCCCTCTCAGATTGAAGGATTTCCTGAAAATTTCAGACGAAGTCGCCGATGCCGTTGCGACCAACAAGCCCGTCGTGGCGCTCGAGTCCACCATCTACACGCACGGGGCCCTCGGCAACGACCTCGGCTTGGAGGACATTGTCCGCCAGGGCGGAGCCGTCCCGGCTGTCTGCGGCATCTTCGGCGGCCGCCCTACCGTGGGCTTGACGCCGGACGAGATAGCCCGCATGGTCGACTCTGGCACTGCGAAGAAGGCTTCGAGACGCGACATTGCGTACCTGGCTGGTTTGGTAAGCACATGCCCCCTTCGCCTCGCCTCCTACGATCTATCACAATCAAGGAACCACACCACCCCAATTTATCTCACCCTCGGGCCATCACTCATCATGTGGTCAGGGCTTTTTGAATCGTAAACTCCATGGAGGTACCACCATCTCGGGCACAATGCTGCTCGCTCGTCTCGCCGGCATACGCGTCTTCGGCACTGGCGGTTTGGGCGGCGTCCACCGCGGGGGTGAAGACTCGATGGACGTCTCGGCCGATCTAACCGAGCTCGGACGCACCCGCGTGGCCGTGATCAGCTCGGGGTGCAAGGGCTTCCTCGACATCCCCCGCACCCTGGAGTACCTCGAGACCCAAGGCGCCCTCGTCGCCACCTTCGCCGACAGGAACAAGACCCATTCCGGCCCCGTCGAGTTTCCGGCCTTCTGGGCCCGGTCCAGCGGCGTCAAGAGCCCGGCCGTGGTCGACAGCGAGCGCGACGCCGCGGCCATGATCCTCGCCCAGGAGACGCTGGGCATCGAGTCGGGCATGCTCTTCGCCAACCCCATCCCGGAGGAGTACGCCATTCCGCGGGCGGAGATGGATGCCATCATTGAGACGGCCGTGCGTGGAGCCACCGAGAAGGGGTTCACCGGGTCGGACAACACGCCTTACGTCCTGCGGGCCATCAGGGACATGATGGGCGATCGGAGCACCTTGGCTAATAAGGCCCTGGTAAGGTCGAATGTGGAGCGGGCTACCCAGGTCGCCGTGGAGCTGTGTCGCCTGCTTGCTGGAGAGCCGGTGAGCCCAGCGTCGGCGTAAGTGGAAAGATGAGAATATCTTGGGTGACGAAACCATTGCATATAACTTTGGTACGCCGTCTGACGCCGTAGATAGACAGCAACAACAACAGCAACAACAACGGCCATCGGGGAATCATTTCTTCGTCTCCGAGCGCGAGATGCCTGCGACAGAGCCATCAACGCCGCCGTCATCCAGCAAAGTCGATATCCTCGTGGCCGGATCCGTAGCCGTGGACCTGAGCTGTGACTACCACCCGCTTAACAACGCCACGACCGAGGGCAAAGCGCCCCAGCTCGAGACATCTAATCCGGCCGCCATCTCGCAGACGGTCGGTGGAGTCGGACACAATGTCGCCCTCGCCGCTCACAGGGTCAGCCAGGAGAACCGGGTCCGTCTCTGTAGCCTGGTCGGCAACGATACGTAAGTCATAGATTTACCCATTCCTTCATTTTTCAAGGGCCGATTAAGTCATTTATTGAGATAAAACAGTGCAGGGACAACCGTCATGAATTCACTACAAGCATCTGGGCTCGATACAACGTACGTCAAGACGCTGGGTCATGATTCCTCCCACGCGTCAGCACGCACGGCGCAATACGTAGCCGTCAACGACACGGACAAGAACCTCGTTCTCGCCATGGCCGACATGGGCATCTTCACCAACCACTCCGTCCCGGACTACTGGAACTCGGCTGTGGCCCGCACAAAGCCCGAGTGGCTCGTGGTCGACGGCAACTGGAACCCGCGCGACATCCGGGCCTGGGTCCAAGCGGGCCGGGCCAACGGCGCCAAGGTCGCCTTCGAGCCCGTATCCACGGCGAAATCCGTCGGCCTCTTCGCCCGGGACCACCTGGACGACGTGGGCGTGTTCCCGGCCAGCCCGGCGGTGGACCTGGCGTCGCCCAACCATCACGAGCTGGCGGCCATGTGGACAGCTGCCAAGGAGAACGGCTTCCTCGACGCGCCGCGGTGGTGGGAGGTCATCGACGCTTTCGGGCTGTTGGGCGCCAGGGACAGGTTCGTGCGGCTTACTTCGGCCGAGATTGCGGATGCGGGGATCCCCGTGCAGAGCGTCCAGCTCCTCCCTTACATTCCTACCATTGTCGCCAAGCTTGGGTCCCGGGGATGCCTGCTGACGACCATCCTGGGCCGCGACGACCCCAGGTTGCGGGACGCGCGGGAGGAGGAGTGGATCTTGACGCGGTCGCTGAACGACCATCCCCATGTGGGCGGGGTATACATGAGGATGTTCCCGCCGGCGGAGAAGGTCGAGGACGTGGTGTCGGTGAACGGCGTGGGCGACACGTTCCTCGGCGTTCTCGTTGCCGGGCTGGCGAAGGGTGGTAAGGTCGAGAAGCTGATGGACGTTGCGCAAAGGGCTGCGGTGCTTACGCTCAAGGGTCACGAGTCTGTGAGTCCTGATCTGGGGAGGCTGGAAAGCCAGTTCAAGGAAGCCGTCAATGCATCCTGAGGTCGGTCAAATTGGCTTGTTGGAGGTACTTGCACGCATTAGAGGTGTGCCTATGGCGTCGTTGGCTCATCGCTTTGTTCGGCATGGGAGTTCATGAGGTCCTTGGTCAACCAACTAATCTTAAATCTCGCGAGCGCTTCTTAGACACTGTATAATTTAATCAAATATACCACTGTTAAACGACAAAAACCACAGCCTTTGGGAATATTTGGTCAGTCATTTAAATCATGGTGTCGACACCAGAGCAGATGAGGCTGGTGATGCTCATGGATGAGTATCAGGGCCAGGTACGTACCTTGTGCACAGTCCATCTCAGCCTTGCAGTTGAGGACCGTTTTTACTGGCCAAATAAACTGTGGCTTGACTTTGCAGCCACTGAACCGACTTGTCAGCCTCAGCCTGGTGAGAAAAAAAAAAAAGAAAAAAACGGATTGGGAAATAGGCAACTTATCCACCGACTGTATCACCCAACACTCACACCTCAACACAATGGCGGATCACCAAGATTTCGAGGGCTTTTCTGACGAATCCTCTCTCGAAGAAGAGGTCGATTCGTCAGAGGACGAGTCGGAACCAGAAATCTTCACCAATCATCAACCAAATAAAAACGTCACAGCCAAGGATGCCGAAGAGACGGAGCTCGAGCGACTCGTCCTAGGAGACAGTGCCACCTTTCGCGACCAGCTGTTTAGCCATGATCCGCTGAGCGACTTGGAACTTTTAGAAAAACAGCGGCAGCTACAACTTTCCCAACCACAAGATCCAGGCCTCGAGGACGTGGCCGACGCCGACCTCTTCTTTCTCGACACCGCCCCCCCCACCGCTCCCGGCGAGCAGGCCGGCCAGGCGAAAGCACAAGACGAGGCGGATGGAACCGACGCCGATGCACCGGCATGGGTGGATAGCGACGACGAGAGATTGACCGTGTCGCTCGCTGGCGTGTCGCAACTTCGGAAACTGCGCATCACCGCCGACGAAGACGTCATCAGCGGAGCCGAATACGCCCGGAGGTTACGGAGGCAGTACCTGACCCTCAACCCGTTGCCTGCGTGGGCCAAGCAGGGCGAGGGGCGCCCGACCAAGCGGAGACGGAGGTCGTCGGCGGCCGGGTCGGATAGCTCGGCGAGCTCCTCGGAAGGCGAAGGCGACGACGGCGACGACTTGGATATGTCGGCGGCGCCGCTGGACCGGTTCATGCGGGACGTGGCCAAGATGGCAGGCCAGGGCCCGGCGCAGAAGAGGAAACTCCGACCGGAGATGATCGACATCCAGCGGACGCGACCCATCCCCGACACCCACAAGGCCGCGGTGAACAACCTCTCGTTCCACCCAGAGTACCCCGTCCTGCTCTCGTCCAGCGTCTCGTCGGTGCTCTTCCTGCACCACATCAACCCCACGGCCCACCCGACGCCGAACCCCATGCTGACGTCGGTGCAGGCGAAGCTGATCGACGTCCGGCGGGCCGAGTTCCTCTACCCGTCGGGCGAGCAAATCTTCTTCGCGGGCCGCCGGAGGTACTTCCACAGCTGGCACCTCGAGTCCGGCGTGGTGGAGAAGACGGCGCGCATCCAGGGCGGCCACAAGGCGGAGCACAAGTCGATGGAGCACTTCCGCCTCAGCCCCTGCGGGCGGTACATGGGCATCGTGGCGTCGACGCGCAAGGGCGGCGGCCTGGTCAACATCATCAGCGTCGCGTCGCGGCAGTGGATCGCCGCCGCGCGGCTGGACAGTCGGCACGGCATCGCGGATTTCACCTGGTGGAGCACGGGCGACGGGCTCTCCATCCTGGGACGGGACGGGTCGGTCGGCGAGTACAGCATGGTGGAGCGCCGGTTCCTGGGCGTCTGGCGCGACGAGGGCTGCGTGGGCGGCATCGTCGTCGCGCTGGGCGGCCACCAGGGTCCCGGCGTGCTGGGGGATGACCGCTGGGTGGCGGTCGGGTCGAGCAGCGGCGTCACCAACATCTACGACCGGAACGAGCTGCTCGTGGGAGGCGGCGGTGGCGGCAACAAGAAGAAGAAGGGAGGGAAGAAAGTTGGCGGCGACGGCGAGGAGGTGACGATTACATCCAACCCGGAGCCGACGCGGCGGTTCGAGCAGCTGGTGACGCCCATCACCGTCATTGCGTTTTCTCCCGACGGACAGCTGATGGCGTTTGGGAGCCGGGAGAAGAAGGACGCGCTGCGCCTGGTCCACCTGCCCAGCTGCACCGTGTACCGCAACTGGCCGACGGAGAAGACGCCGCTGGGACGCATTACCAGCGTCGCTTTTGGGAGGGGCAGCGACTTGCTGGCGGTGGGCAACGATGCAGGCAAAGTGCGGTTGTGGGATATTCGGAGTTAGGGAAAAGAAAAGGAACCCAATTGAATGTGTGTATGGCGTTATTAGAGAATAGGGGCAAGGCGAACTGTCAAAGACTCTATATAACCATTTGGTATCCTTTTCGTACGGGTTCAACCTAGCTGATTCAGTCCAACATACCACCTGCGCCCTCTCCCTCTCTATCGGAGACTTTGGAGATTCCCAACGGCTCCCCACTCCTATGATTCTCCTGGTCCGGCAACCGGGGACAATACCGTCCCACATGGCCAAGAAGCTTCCTCAAAGGGCTACCTGGTGGGATATTCAGGTTCGGGAATATGCGGCCGGTGAGCTTCGTGTAATGGGCAAGCCGACGCTGGCTAGCAAAGACGAGCACGTCCGAGGGTTTGCTCCCGGCCTCGAGGAACTGGGGGATGTTGACCCAGACGGATCGCAGAACCTATCAAAAAGTTAGCCTCCCTGGGTTTGTTCTGCCACACGTCCGTTCTCGTGGGTTTATTACGACTCACCTTGCGGCACTGAGTCTTGCTCGCAAACTCGCGTTGGAACCCCAGATCGGCCATGAGGCGTTGCCAGTCGCTGAGTGTCCCTTGGCCGAAGTAGGCCTCCCACAGGGCGAGGAGCCGCTGGTCACGAGCCTGAAGACGGTCCTCCCGCCAGAGGCCGTTGTCCTCCGCCATCGATGCCATATCGGGCGAGTTCGACGTCGTCGGGCAGTCAGGGAACCATTCCCAGGAGTCCGGACTTGTGGCGGGTTCGGTCTCGGTCTGCTTCTCTCCGTCGTTTTTCTTTTCTCTCCTTTCACCATCTGCCTCTGCTTCCTCGTCGCGGCCATCCCACGTGCATAGAGAAAGGACAGTCCCGCAACTGGCAGTCAACTTTTCCCAGTCTTCCTCTGATCCATCGTCATTGTCCTTTGTCTCGTTCTCGTTGCTCTCTGGTGCATTGTCGCCGCCGTCGCCGGGATGATGTGTTACGGCGGGGTTTCCATGCTCGTCGCCCTCACAATGCTGACGAGCATCATGGTACTCACAGTCCTCGTCGTCCCGGGTATACTCAGCGGCCTCCCCTTTACCGTCTTCACTACCCTCCACACCAACGGGCGTAGACAATTGGCCGCACTGCTGACTCCCATTCCGCTTAGATTCCAACAGGCACAGAGGCGAAGATGATGATGCCGTCGTTGAGCCGCTCACAGGGACAGTGACGAATCCGTGTGCGTCGCTCGTAGCCATTTTGTCCAGACCGTTACTACCCTATTGTCCCAGTCGATGGAGGGAGTCTACTTATGGTATTTTGTAACGCTGGGATATCGACCTGATTCTGTTCTTACTCGACGGATTTCGTGCAAGACGGTGAATTTGCCATGGTGGCCAGGAAAGAGATGAGAAGATATACACTCTACAGACAACACTCTACAGACAGACAATGTGGCTTTTTGGCGCAGGGGAACGGGCTGAGAAAAGACACTTTTTGGAGGCAGGCCCCATCGTCGTGGCCGTCATCAGAGTTTGACGCCGCATTTGGATTTATGTGTAAATGGTGGTGAGGTTCCCTTTAGGAGGCCTGGAAATTGATTGGCGCGAGGGCAACAAGATCGGTGCTGGGGGGGGGGGGGGGGG